>NW_024424452.1:86185922-86273572 GCF_017311325.1 Ursus maritimus
CCTACCTAGCAGTCTTGGGCTCTTTGTAGGCACCCAACAGGTGGAGCTGCTGTTATTATGCATAGGGGGTGAGTCAGAGCTTCTCACTCGCTCAACTTCGTGCTCTAATTAATGTAGGTTAGACTTGTTTTTAAAAAAACGAACACAAAATGTAGAATCGCGTTTGTAGAGAGAAACGTACTAGCACACTGCCTCTAAATCATATGACCAGTTGCGTCATATGACCAAGTATAAATTGCCAACAGAGAAAACAGCTTTCATCTACTTACAGAGGATGTCTCAGTTCATTAGCAGTTTTATGTTGGAATGAGATGAGATCCAAGATCTGTCAAAGCTGAAGAGGATAAGGAGGCTCATAAGGAGCAAAACCAACTGCTTGTGCTTTCCCCTGCCCTCTTTCAAACTGACAGCTCAGGAAGGGCTCTCTGGCTCACTCTCCCACTCCCTCAACCATTGGCTGTAAGCTTTCTGTTCTACACCTCCCCTCCCCCAAGTGATCCTGTGCTTTGTCCAAGAGGACATGCATCGTTTTAGTTCTTTAACAATGTTTCTGTGGTGGGATCAAGCCTATAGTGCACCCAGATATTCGAATGCCAATATCTCCAAAATGTAGGCAGCAGTGGCCTAGATGTTACAGGAGATTATTAGCTGTAGAAAGAAGTCGAAATTAATTTTCTGTAAGTATTTGTCGGACAGCCAAATTTTAGCATTAAAGCAAAGTAGGAATCTTAGGCAGAGTTATGAGTTTAGGGTCTATGAGGAGTGTTCATAACTGAGGATCCGTTCTTATCTTTCACTGCTCTTTCAAGACAAACCTGAATCTAAACCAGTACTTTACTTCTGGGAAACTTAATCTGGGTATATCCTGATAGTAAGGAGAAAGCTTGATAAGTTATGGCTCCTTTAGAATTTTATTATTTAGTTAGTTATTCTTTCATTCATTTAACCTTCAAAAACATATTGAGGGGGCGCCTGGGTGGCTCAGTCGCTTAAGCGTCTGCCTTCAGCTCAGGTCATGATCTCAGGGTCCTGGGATCAAGCCCAGTGTCAGGCTCCCTGTTCAGCAGGGTGTCTGCTTCTCACTCTGCTTCTCCCTCTGCCTCTTCCCCTGCTTGTGCACTCACTCTCTCACTCTCAAATAAGAAAAAAAAAAAAAAAAAAAAACCACCATATTGACAATTTTCTGTATGTTGGGTCATATGCTCATCACTGGGGTAGAGATGGTGAACAATACAGTCTTGCTATCAGAGTTTAAAGTTTAGAGGGCAATTAAGGAAAGGGGCAGTTATATTACAGAATAATAATCTGTGGTAGAGGTCTTTGGAACCATTCCAGCTTGAGATCAAGTGCGGGCATGCAATCAGATAATCCCCTTACGTGTCCCAGTCAACTACAAAGTCCCTCAGAATGAGATTTTTTGGAGTTTACTGTTTCAAATTCTGTTACTTAGCAGGAAAAGTAATATATACAGTTCAACTGTCCAGAAAAGTGATGGAAAACTATAGCCAAAAGCATTTTAGACTAAAATATACCTGAAAGGTACAAAACTGTATATATGAAGTATAACCACCAAAGAGAATTACATAGAAAAAGGGTCAGAAATACAGTAAAATACTAATAGCAATTGTTTCTGTGAGGCAAACTATTTATGGGTGGCTTTTATTTCTTGTATTTTTCAACATCTCCCACCAACCAAAGGGTAAAATAGATTAGGTGGTTGTCGATGCTGTTATTGTTAGGAGTGTCATTTTTCATCATTGTTTTTAAAGAACAACCTACGTTACAGGAGTTTAACAGTAACATTGGAAATTGAAAAGGAGATAGATGAAAGAGAAATGTAATAGCTTCTCACCTCCTGGTGATTGGAAAAAAGATCTTATTATCCACAATTCCTTAGGCATTTCCTAAGGCTTGCCTTAACGTACTGTCAGGTGCTGACACCTTCATACAAACAAAAACTGATGGGGGCAATCGTCTTTGAATGCATCATCGCTGACCCTCTTCGGTAATTTTGGGTCTAGTGGGAACCATCACTGCCTGAGAAAGATGGAATGCCCTAGATGGGATTCACAAAAGGATCATTTTAAGTAATAAAAATCCAAAATTCAGCCTTTACTTAACCGTTCTGCCTTGTTTTACCTTTAGATTACTCTTCTCTTCCCTGAACTTTAGGTCACACCTCTGGCCCCTCCCAGTTGTATAACAACCGCATGTCCTCATTGCTCTGGAATGTCACCCGTCAGGAATCTCAACATTTGTGCTTTTTTTTTCTCTTTTCTCTATTCATGGGTGAGAAAGAAAAAGAGAGGCTGGAAAACTGAATTGAGAAAGAAGCAAGAGTAGGGAAAGAGAAAAAGAAAAAAGAAGACTATAAAGTCTGGAGGAACAGGACGAATTGATGGATAAGCAAGGAAGTACACCGTGTGGCGGTAGTAGTAGTTTTACACCTTCCTATTAGAATCTACTTTCCATGAGAGATGTTAAGAAGAGATTAGATCCCCAGTCTGTCTTAAAAACAGGAAAGGAATTTGGTGACTTCTAGAATATACTTCCAGACTCAACAATCTCTTCTCTCGCTGAGTGGGTCTTGCTGCCAGTTGGACATGATTCCGTATAATAATCCAAGTCAAGGAGGGTGGTATACACCTTAAGAAATTGTGTATTGTCATTTCAAAGACTGATATTCTCCAAAACAGAAAGTATCATCTAAATTTGGCTTGTCAGTATGAGGTGGAATATCACCCTACTCTTACCCATTTAGGTAAAAGTGAAAATACCATTTAAAACAAAACAATACCAGGGGGCGCCTAGGTGGCTCAGATGGTTAACCGGCTGCCTTTGGCTCTGGTCATGATCCCAGGGTCCTGGGATCGAGTCCCGTGTCAGTCTCTCTGCTCGGCGGGGAGTCTGCTTCTCCCTCTCCCTCTCCCTCTCCTGTTCCCCCTGTTTGTGCTTTCTCACTCTCTGTCAAATAAATAAATAAAACCTTTAAAAACAAAACAGGGGTGCCTGGGTGGCTTAGTCAGTTAAGCATCTGATTCTTGATTTTGGCTCAGGTCATGATCTCAGGGTCATGAGATCGAGCCCCACGTCAGCTCTACACTCAGCACAGAGTCTGCTTGAGGTTCTCTCTCCCTCTCCTTCTGTCCTTCTCCCCCATGAGCACACACACTCTGTCTTTCAAATAAATAAATAAAATCTTTTTTAAAAAATAAATTAAAAAATTAAAATACATAAAACAAAACAATACAAAACATGTAAGTTTAGACAGTTGTTAAACTCCTATATACTCTGCAGAAATTCCTTTCTTACCTCTCAGGTAACTGAGATCACAAGGAATCTTTTAACTAAATCTAACAATCCCTTGTAAGTTTTTATTCTTTCAAACTTTATGTTCTGTTGGGCAATATAAGTCATATTTTCTTCACTGAAACTATCTTTTTACCTTGAATCTAATGATATATATATATATATTTTTTTTTTATTTTACTGCCTAACCTCATCTTTGATTCATTATATCGCTATTGCTCTAGTGATACCTAATAATGATTGGCTATAAACATTCCTTAAATGGAAATATAATGACAAGACTTAGCCACTTATTGGATGTGAGTGAGGAAGGGGAAGAAATCAAGGAGCCTTCCAGGTTTCTGCTTGGGAAACTGAATGGAAATAGAAAACATAAGAAATTAGTTGGAGAGATGTATAGATGTGAAGATAAGAATTCGTTTTAGACAAGTTGAACTTCAGTTGTCTGGGGTTGAAAAAGTCTTGTGGATCTGGAGAATTCGCGAGAAATCTGAGCCAGAGTTGTAGATTAGGACTCATCAGCATGCAGATGGTAATTGAAGTTACTTGAGGATTTTCAGAAAGCTTGCCTATGAAAATGAGAGAGCTAGGAGAGGTTTTATCTTATAAAGAGGTGAAAGATTTCCACAAGAAAGGATCCAGGATAGAAAACTAATAGATAACAGAGGCCAAGCAGACAGGAGCATGGCTTCTGAGGAAACGAGAAGATAGATTTTCAGGACACAAGGACAGAAAGGGGAAATCTCTTTTCTGGTAGAATAATAATGAGATTGTAATTGTGGGGTTTCCCTCCCACTACTCTCATCCCTATCTCTCTTATCTCATGCCCCTATAGATTTCAAAACTTAAGGTTACAAAGTCACGTAGACTGAAGAATCCAGGACAAAGACTGATGATTTAAGACTAAGGCTTTCAACACCATAATATATTTAAAAAAAAAAATTCCTCTAATTGTATACAGAAAATCAGAGAGAAGAGCAAGAAACAAGGAGACTTTGTACTCTGCCTCCCACCTGAAATCAGAAGCCCTGAGGAGATTTATAGATATTCTAAATCATTTTCTGGCATTGGGGAATAGAATAAAAACCTCAATCCCCATTACTATATAAAGCCAAAGAAAGTAGCAAGACCACAATGGCATCCACAATGGCACAGGAAAATAGCTAAAATAGTGTTGTGAGCTCGTGCTTTGAATTTCTACATCTTCCTCAAAAACTTCAATCATAAAAACTTTTTTTTTTTTTAATTAAAAGACTTCTCTGGGTTCATTAACAAGATCATTATCTCTGGACATCAGAATTGAATGAGCAACACAACTGGGTTAGTGAGGATACAGCTGTGGCCTTGATGTGGCTCTGAAAGCAGGTAGAAGTTGGCTAGGACTTTGAATCCTTCGGAGTAATGGAGAGCAATGGCACCCCATACAGAGTATGGCCCTTTAAGTCAGACTCACAGTGAAACGGGGATTTGGGAGTAGCTATGACTTGCACCCTGAGCTAGAGTTTAAAAAACAAAGTGAACAAATGAATAAACACACCACCCGCTGCTTGTCCCTGGTAGTGGAAGGAAGCAGAGAAATCAAGACTTGTGCCAGTTTGCCTTCGGGCTCTCTTCCCCAATATCCCTGAGGAACAGGAGCCCTGAGACAGCTAGTGCTGGACTGGGGGTAGGGGCTGGAAGTCTTGGGATCTACATGGGGGCTACACTAATTGACATGGAGAAGGTAGAAAGATAAAGCTACCACTTTAATAAACTGCAAATTACAATTTGCACACCAAGGCAAATCAATACGAAAAACATAGTGGACCCTTCAACTTAATTTTTGTTTAATTGATCTGTTAGTTTCTAACAAAGATATATTTAAAGTTCCCGATATACTTGTTCATCTATTTTTTTTCCCTGTGATTCTGTTGCTTTTTAAAAATTTCATGGTTATAGGGTTAGCTGGATAGAACTTCTTGGTGATTTTTTTTTTATCATTTTTTAACTTTTTTCATTTTTAATATAATTTTTGATCATTATATGATATCTATTTATTAATACTTTTTTGCTTTAAACTATTCTGATACTGATATTCTACCCCAACTTTCTTTTGGTTAATATTTGCTCACTGTAACTTTTTCTTTATTTTCAACCTTTCTGTTATTTTATTACTGGCAGATCTTTTGTAAACAGCATGTACATGGGTTTTTGTTTTTTAATCCTGACAGTCTCTCTATTAACTAGGAAGCTGAATTCATATGAGTATGATCTATTTGAAATTCTCTGTCATTGCTACCATGTACTTTTGATTTCCTGTTTACAATGCTTTCTTCTTACCTTTTTGTGTTTGTTTGTGTTTCCTGCCTTTGTTAGATAGAAAACATTTTTTTATTCCTTTTCTTTTTCTCTGCTGATTTGGAAACTACAGTTTATATTTTGTCTGTGCTATAAGCAGCTACTCTTAAATTTTTAAATGAAGACTTTATAGTTTTTTAAATACAACTATCCTGTTCAAATAAGACTGAATTTTATTTTTTTTATTTTTTTATTTTTTAAAGATTTGATTTTATTTATTCGACAGATAGAGACAGCCAGCGAGAGAGGGAAACAAGCAGGGGGAGTGGGAGAGGAAGAAGCAGGCTCATAGCAGAGGAGCCTGATGTGGGGCTCGATCCCAGAATGCTGGGATCACGCCCTGAGCCGAAGGCAGACGCTTAACCGCTGTGCCACCCAGGCGCCCCAAGACTGAATTTTAGCTATTAAATGTATTGGGCAGTTACTGGTATCAAAGTTTTAGTTACATATTTATCAGAACATAACATAAAACAGGTACTATATAGGGGTACCTGGGTGGCTCAGTCAGTTGAGTGTCTGCCCTCAGCTCAGGTAATGATCTTGGAGTCCTGGGGTAGAGTCTCCGGTCACAGGTTCCCTGCTCAGCGGGGAGTCTGCTTCTTCCTCTCCCTCTCCCCATCCCCCCACTTATGCTATCTCTCTCACTCTCTTTCTGTCTCTTAAATAAAGAAAATCTTTAAAAAAAAAAAAAAAGGTACCATGCAATCAATGTATAATTAGATTTATCTATCTGATTTCTCAATTTTTGTACTTAACATTTGTTTAATACCACACTTTCATTGTGAATTCACTTTTCTTTCTGCTGATATACATGCTCTATTAATTCATTAAGTAAAAATTTGAGGTTGGTAAACTCAACTTTGTAAGAAAAATTCTGTATTTCATCATTATTCTTAATTTATAGCTTAGCTAAGTATAGAAATCTATGATGCCAGTTATTTTCTCCTCAGTGCTTTGGAGATATTTCCACAGTGGCCTCTGGCATTTGTTGTTATTGAAGAGAATTCTGGCATCTAATTGTCATTCTTTTATGGGTAATCTACATTTTCTCTTTGGTGGATTTTGAAATTGTCTCTTTATCCTCAATGTTAGTCATCTTCACTATATAGCACATCTAGGTATGAATTTTATTTTCATTGTTTTTCACCTAATATGTGCTTTCATTTCAAGAACTTTAGAAAATCCTCAGTACAATCGCCCCAGATATTACTTTTACCATACCTTTTATTCTGTCTTTCTGACATTGCTAATTAGGTACATCCTTAGTGTATTCTGTCTATATGTTGCTGTGTAACAAGTCACTCCAAACCGTAGTGGCGTGAAACGTTACCATTTTGTTATACTTAACAGATTCTGTATGATAGAAATTCAGGGATAGCTTCACTTGGCTTCATTATATTCAGGGTGTCAGATGAAAAAAATTGAACAGCTGGTAGTCTTGTGAATGACTAGGTTGGTTTTTTGTTTTTTGTTTTCCCACTCCTATGTCTAGGCTACAGTGACAGGCTGGACTCTCCTGGAACTGTAGGCTGGAGTACCTACACATGACTTCTCTGTGTGGTTTAGGTTTCCTCACATTGTGGTAGCCATCTTTCATCTGTGTGAAAAATGAATATATGTGTATGTTTGTAAATACACAGAATATCATGGAAGGATATTTAAGAAATTAGTAATAGTGATTGCCCTTAGAGAAGAAAATAGGATCACTGAGGGACAGGAAAAGGACAGAAATATACTTTTAATGATATACTCTTTGGTACCCTTTGCATTTTCTAACATGTGAATGCATTATCTATTAAAAAATAAAAATTAAAACCTAAACTCCCCAGCCATGCAGATAGCCATTTATTTATTCATTAAATGTAAATAGACACTCCCCCATGCTTGATGTTACATATGAAACATTGCACCAGCAATTCTAGGACTACTGTAAAGAAATACACCACACAGTCTAGCATGGCTTCTTCATTTTTTTTTTTTTTTTAAGTAGGCTCCACACACAGCACAGAGCCTAATGCAGGGTCTGAACTCAGGACCCTGAGATCAAGACCTGAGCTGAGATCAAGAGTCAGATATGTAACCAACTGAGCCACCCTGGTGCCCCAAGTATAACTCCGTCAAGTAGAGCATCATCCTACAGATTGAGTCCCCTTCATGTAAAGACAAGAAGTGACTCTCAAGTGGTAAAATCTATGGATCTTTAAAGATCCATCTACCCCAAAACATTTCCTCCTGCTAACTTGCTCCAATTCTGAAAACCCCTACCTTGAACTTTCTTTTTTAGGGTAAAGGCATATTTTCAGCAAGCCCCTGTTACGTACGCTGCACATATGTAACCTGGCTAACCTGGTAACAAGATGGGTTTATTCACAGGTTCTCTTTAGCAGAAAGTTAACTGGGGAATAAGGTTGGTTTTGGTGGTAGGGAGTTAAAAAACTCTGCATGCAACCCTGCAAAGGATCACACCCTTGAGATTTGCCACATGAGAGTTCCTGCATAGTAACAGGCATAATGAAAGAACTGAACATTTGGGAGAGACTGAGAAAAGCATGCATCTTTATGGAGTGCCAAATACAAACCTCACCTAGTTTTTATGAAATAATGTCTGGCTGTATAGTAGGGTGAAGCCCTACACGGAAGTTATGGGAAGGTCAAAAGTCACAGTAATTGAGTATAGGTTGACAGTAGACTTATGTCCCTCAGTATTTCTTTTAAGCTGTAATAGTAATATAACCTGTTATAAAACGGTTTTATATACATCATCTACCCCAATATTAATCAATGTATGTCCTGAATAATGCTAGCCTCTTTGGCTCTTTATAGATGTTGCCAACATAATATATTTCATGATTAAATAAGTTTTGGCAACAATAGTTTAAGCAGGATATTTTTCTTCTTTGTGAGACTTCTCAGAGCCTATAACATGCAAGTATATATTTCCCCAAAAGAAAAAAAAAATATTATGCAATGTGCTCAAAATTCTCTTCCCACAGAACCCTTTTTTAAAATCACAGCGCACATTATAGACTAATGTTATATAGGACACTTGGGAAGAGCTGATCCTTCCTACTTTTCTCCCGGTCTCTGTTTCTATCCTTATAATCACCTTCATCTTGTCTAACTTACCCTCCCCTGAATCATTACACATCCTCCATTATGATGTTCATACTTGGGAAATGGTGATGACGTCAAAAGTAATGATGACCTTCACGCAAGGTCTTTCACCACTTGTTACCATACCCCTAGGCATGAGTATCAGCAGGAGGCTCTGCATTTTCTGAAGCAATTGCAATCTGTAGCAAGACTCAGAGAGATCTGCATCAAATAGGAGCAGACCTGAATGCTGTATCTCCCTGTCAGTGTCATCCTGTCCCCCAGGTGTCATGATGCTCTCTGTAATCTGGTCTTGCCTTCTCTTAGGCCTCAAAAAGTGGGTCTAGGGCTTGGCCTTAGGCCTCCCTAAAGCAATAATAGTGACTTTTCTACCTTTCCATGTTTGATTCACTAAATTCCAAATTCTTTAAAGCTATAATTAAATTTCAATAGAGTTAGAAACCAGGCCATTAGAATGGTACCCATCTCTGGCCAACATATTCTCCAAGGGTAGGGGATAGCAGGAGATGGTGGTACCACTGATTACGCGCCACAAGACAGTCTCATTATATGTTAGTAAAACCAAACTGGGGCTTATTCCAGCCCTAATGCTCATCTGAACATTTCATCTCATTCAAAAGAATAATCACAAATCCACCTTTAAAGAGCTTTCGGAAGATCATTTATCTTCACTGAAGTCTTGAAGAAGTAGCAAAGTAGTGAATCACACCACATAACTAGAACTTAGTTAAAATCCTTATTTATTTCCCCAAAGCCCCACACCACAGAGCAGCTGCTGTCCAAATACCCCTTCTTTGCTTTTCAATCATTCCCTCATCTCTCACTACCCTACTTCCTCCGTCCCCTTCCTCTTCCTTCCTTATCTTATCCACTGTGGGTAATTTCTTATCTTTTTAAAAATTAATGTAAATCACTTTAGCTTCTCCAGTTCTTTCTATTCCCTTATCACTTTTTTTCCGCCATTACTTTCCCCCACTTACCCCATCAACTCAGCAAGGAAGCTGGGAGAGAACAGAAGTGGAGGGAATATTCTTACACGTTACACTCTTTCTCTGTTATATACATACATAATATATAATATATAACACATATGTATATCATATATATAATATGTTATGTAATATGCCCAACAGTCCTTGCCCATTATAGTGTCCTGTAAGATTGCTAGATTAATGCACCAATCAGGTATTTTTTTTCTGATTTCCAATAACTAGTTCCCTTAAAAGTTCATGCCCTTTACTTAGTTCCATAGCATAGCAAATGGTATTCTAAGAAGTTCTTGAAAAATTGTGTAACTGAGCTGTGTGAGATTAAAACAAATGGACAGAATATCCAGGTATTGGTCATTCATGTGAGTAAAGCTGCCTATCTATCACCCTCTGCTCAGATGGTCTGAGCTCACAGGGGAAGACCCTTTTATGTCTTTCTTGTGCTAAGCAAGATAAGGAAACCATTGAGTAGGAACTAGGTCATCTGCCTCCCACTGCTTATCACAGTCATCAGAGCAGATTTCTTAGCTTAGAAGTTTCATGTCTTTTAAAGGATTCCGTGTTCTCTTCTCTACAAACCAGGACTTTGCTAATCATCCCACCTTCACGCAAGTTTATATATCGTGTGTGTGTGTGTGTGTGTGTGTGTGTGCGCGCGCGTGTGTAGGTTTGTGTGACACTTCTCAGCTTATAACTTTTTGACTTGCATATCTAATCATTTACTGGACAAATGGTTCATATGTAAACTATGCAAAAACACACATCCAGGCTGAGTTTAAGATGTTAGAATCAGAAGTAAGAATTTCAGAGAAACTAAACTTGAATAAGAAATAGAAAATGTCAGCATATACTCCCCAGTCCTCCTGCTGCTTGATCTTGGTCAGAGTGAAATCAGGATTCAGTGGTGAAGACCACATCCTGTTACCATGGAAATTATTGTACTGTCACAAATTTAGTACTATGACTTCATGGTGAAGAGGAACAGATGGTCTGGAAAAGAATGGAGGCCTAGGGTTAGCAAAATTGTTTGGTGAATAAGCCATCTTAGATCCCTTCTGGAAGTAGGTAAGAACATAAATAATGAGCAAAAACTACTTCACGGGAGCTTTACAAAAGCCACCAAGCAAGGAGTTTAGCCAGGGTAAAACTACAAAGCTCTTTTCCAATAGGGAAAAAGAAGCATTTTACTGTAGGATGAAGCACAGGTAGGAATACAATACAGCCTACAATAAGCCCATATTCCAAAGCTACCTCTTTACTCTTCACCAGCCTCTCCCTTGACCACTGTTCAAGTAATATCTAGAGACCTCAGGACCAGCAGTAAGGCCCACACTTGCCACACTTTCACACTGTCCCGTTTTTAGGTATTTCTGGCTTTAGTGCTGATTTGATTCCTGCATCCCCAGTCATAGACTTCCAAACAGCCGCAAGAACACAGGCCTGGGTAGCTGGGCGGTAGGGTTACTGCCTGCTAGGGGGCCGTGTGTAGCTACCTCATCTTGCCTGAGTGGTCACAGTCCACATCCTGTCCTTGCCCAGCCGGGTTGGCACTCTGGAAACCAGTCTCCACAGATTGGACAATAAAACCAAAGTACCTCAGCTACTCAAAAATTGACCAAATACTAATTTTTAGAACTGTCTGCCTAGTAACTTTCCATCGTGATATTGTTCGTTTAAAGGGCCATGAAATTTCCCAGGCTTATGAATGCCACTAAAATCACTCATCCTTAGTAACACGCTTTATTTAGAATAGAGGCAATGAGAGATTTCCTAGCATTATCGCCCTCTGGGGACGATTATCAAGTAAATTAACTAAGAGAAGCTAACAGCTAACAACTAGTGTGTGCTAGCCTAAATGCTTAAAAAATTTTGTTTGCTTTTTAAATAACTTTAGATCTATAGGAGAGTTGCAAATACAGTGCAGAGAGCTCATGGATATCCTTCATCCAGTTTCCCCTAATGTTAACCTGTCATATAACCACAGTACAAGACTGACACTGTGAAACTAACATGGGTACAATACTATTAACTAAACCACAGACTTCACTCTGATCTCACCAGTTTTTCCATTAATGACCTCTTTTGGCTCTGAAACCCAGTCCGTTTTACATTTAGTCATTGCATTTAAGTGCCCTTCAATCCATGATAGTTTCTCTGTCTTTCCTTATTGTTTATGATTTTGACAATTTTAAAGAATATTGGTCAGATATTTTGTAGAATATACCCGAACTGAGGTTTTTCTGATATTTTCTCATGACTAGACTGAGCTTATGGATTTGAGGAAATTATATCACAGAGGTGAAGTGCCCTTTTCATCACAACATATCAGGGGTACATGATATCAATATGACTTATTCCTGATGATGTTAACTTTGGTCATTTGGTTAAAATGGTGTCTGCCAGGCTTCTCTACTGTAAAGTTACTATTTTTCTCTTCCCATGCTGTTTGTTAGGACAAATCATTAAGTCTAATCCACATTCAAGGAAAAGGGAATTAAGCTTCACCTCCCAGAAAGATGATTATCAAAGAATTTGTGGACACTTAAACATTTCACCCATCACAATAACTAATAAATATTTTTTGGTGAGGTACTTTGAGGCCATGCAAATATTCTGTTTCTAATTTTAGGGGATCTTGACTGCAGCAGTTATCACTGTGGTGTGCTGATGGTTATTTTCAATATCCCTGATTCCTTCTACATTTATTATCTGAAGTTCTTCTGTAAGAGAGATTTGATTCCTGCCACACACACCCTGCCACCACTAATTTATTTGTTTGTTTTCTTCACTTAATATCAGTAGAGACTCATTGATATTTATTTTATTCTTTGAATTACAATCCAATGCTGTAATTACTTACTTCGTTGTTTGGATTGTTCCAGTTTTGGCCTTGGGAGTAGTTTTAGGTTGGTTCCTGTGTCCTTTTGATATGCCCTGTAGAGGAAAGAGTTAACATAGGTCAGAGGCTGCTGTATTTAGAAGGGTCTGCCTGCAAGGTTGTCCTTGGCTGGCATCTGGGAACTTGGCTTGTGAAAAGTTCCGCATCCTGATAAGAAAAGTTCTCTACACGGCTGCGGTTGTTTTGCCCACTGAAGGCACTGAACACCTGCTTCCTTCTGAGATACTCGGATTGTGGTAATTGCCAGGCAGAGAATGCCAGCACTACTAGCCCGCAATAAAAACCGTCAACTAGGAGAAACATTTAAACATATGCCACTGCATTTTCACTACCAAAAAAGGGGGCACACCTGGTTTGCCCCCTCCTGGGCTGGGAGAGAAAGTCTATGGAGAGATTTCTCTAGATTCTGCTTAATGTGCCTTTCCCCCTTAATGGTCTGCTGTGTAACTTTACTATGTCATTGTAATAGATTTTAGCCATTAGTTTAACTAATTCTTGTGAGTTCTTCCACTAGCATAGCACTGCATTTGTTAGTGGTCTTGGATACCTCCAAATATGCCCCCATCCCTCCCATCCTCCACCCTTCCCATTCTCCATCGCTCCCCCCTCCCTCCCTCTATTTATTTATTAGCACTTCCTTTCTTTGTGGCACTACAAGAAGTTTCAGGCTTGTATTTTCCTTGTCCTAGTCACAGAATCAGCCATTTTTTCCAGGAGCCTTGGTTTCTTTTATTGGAAGATGATACTTAGAAAACAAGGTCTGAGCACTCATTGCTAATGTGGTATCATTGCTTCTAGGCCCTTTGGGAAATAGACAAGGAAATGTATGTATGTTTGCTGACATATATATATATATATACATATATATATATATGAATATATATATATATACACACACACACAAATTAATACTTATTTCTATGTCTTTCTACTTGTAATAATACACACATAGTGAATTCATACTGATATCATCAACTTTAATCTAGAACCACAGGGTTCATTCTAGCCTTTATTTGTTTGACCCTAGTATACATGCAAAGTAGTTTCAAAATTGCTGACTTATACCCCTGTGAGAACAAAGTCACCAACTTACACCCCTATAGTAGAGCAGCTTTTGCTTTAGCTTACAGTAGCCAGTCAGAACACATTTCCAAAGTGACTTAGCTCAGCCTCTTTCCCCCCATCCTTTACAGATGGATAGTCTGTTTGTAGTACAGGTAGATTGTTAGTCTGCATTCTATCCTGGGATGCCCCCACATCCTCGTGGATTTTTAAAATTTGCATACAGTATATTTCACTTTTGGTTTTATAATAAATTACACCTTGTTAGAATAGGTGTACCATTGTGTGTGTGTTGACAAATGCAGGCAGTCATGCATCCACCACCACAGGACCATACAGAACATCCCCACCACCTATAATCTACCTTGTGCCCTCTCTTTGCAGGTGACCTCTTCCCGGCTCCTGGCAGCCACTAATCTGGGCTTTCCATCGCTATAGTATTGCCTTTTTACAGAAGGGCCACATAAATAGAATCATACAGTGTGTGGTCTTTTGGGTTTGGCTTCTTTCACTTAGCAAATGCATTTAAGATTCGTCTTTGTTGTTGTGTGAATCCATAGTTCGTGTTTTTAAAATTGCTGAGCAGCGTTCTACTGTGTGGAAATATTACAGTTTGTTAATCTGTTCACCTCCTGAGGACATCTCGGTGGCTTCTAGTTTTGGGTGATTATGAATAAAGCTTCTGTAAATATTCATTTACAGGTTTCTGTATCTACAAGTTTTCAATTCACTTTCATAATTACCTAGGACTCAGATTGCTGCACCCTGTGATAAATGTATGTTTAACTTTGTTGAGAAACTGCCAAACTAGCTGTACCATTTTGTATTTCCACAGCAATGACTGAGACTGCTTGCTGCACCACATCTTAACCAGCGTTTGAAATTGTCAATTAAAAATTTTTTTTAGCCATTCATGGAGGTATCTATTACGGTTTTCATTTATATTTCCCTAATGATTAATGACTCAGAACATCTTTTTATATGCTTTTCTCCATTTGTATGTTTTCTTTCAGAAAGTATCTCTTGTCTCTCTTTTTGTTCCCCCCATGGGGTTATTTGTGCTCTTGCTGAGTTATAAGAGTTCTTTATATTCTGGCTACAAGTCCTTTATTGGACATATGATTTGCAAATATTTTCTCCACCTCTATAGTTCATCATTCTTTTAACCTTTTTTTCAAAATCAAAGTTTTTAATTTCAGTAAGTCCAATTTATTAATTTTTTCCTTTTATGAATTGTGCTTATGGCGTCATATCTAAAAACTAATTACCAAACCCAAGATGATGCATATTTCTGTATTTTCTTTTGAAAGCTTGATAGTTCTACTTTTTACATTCAGGTATATGATCCATTTTGAGTTGACTTTTGCATAAGGTGTGAAGCATGTGTTAGTTATTTTTTCCCTTTTTTTCTGCATATGTATGTTGAAATGTTTTAGCACTATTTGTTGGAAAGATTATACTTTCTCCATTGAGTTGACTTTGCACCTTGTCAAAAGTCAGTTGACTGGGGCACCTGGGTGGCTCAGTCGTTAAGCGTCTGCCTTCAGCTCAGGGCGTGATCCCGGTGTTCTGGGATCGAGTCCCGCATCAGGCTCCTCCGCTGGGAGCCTGCTTCTTCCTCTCCCACTCCCCCTGCTTGTGTTCCCTCTCTCCCTGGCTGTCTCTCTCTGTCAAATAAATGAATAAAATCTTTAAAAAAAAATCAGTTGGGGGCGCCTGGGTGGCACAGCGGTTATGCGTCTGCCTTGGGCTCAGGGCGTGATCCCGGCGTTCTGGGGTCGAGCCTGCTTCTTCCTCTCCCACTCCCCCTGCTTGTGTTCCCTCTCTCGCTGGCTGTCTCTATCCTGTCAAATAAATAAATAAAATCTTTAAAAAAAAAAAATCAGTTGACTATATTTTAATGACTCTATTTCAGGGTTTTTCTGCTTCATTGATCTATGTGTCTCTCCTTTGCCAATTCCATACTATTTTGATTACTATAACTTTATAGCAAATCTTAAAATTGAGTAGTATGATTCCTCTCTCTCCATATATATATACTTATATATAAATATATGTATATACTTATACATATATTTATTTTTGTTTGTATTTATTTATATATATAAACTATATTTACTTCATATATATAGTATATATAATATTTTATATATAATATGTAAATACATACAAATGTATATTTATATATAAAATATATAGGTAAATATATATAAGTAAATATATTTATATATATTATGTATCACATATATTATTCCCCAGTCCAGTTCTAACATCTATCTCATGTCTGAGTTTACTTATGATGAGTGCTTTGTCTATTCAGCTGCCAGCCTGGATGTTTTAAATGCATTATCTCAAAGTTTTCAAATGCATCTATGAGTTTAAAGAGGATTTTTAAGATGTTGTGACTACATTTTATGATCATCTAATATGAGATTATTCTGGATCTTGTCACAAAGTGTTAGTCCTCATGTTTGTTTCTAGCTGTGTTTGTACCAGTGAATATCTAAAGTAACAGCATATAGTATTTAGTGAGTGGAAAAGCATGTCAGACTCCTGTAAATTTTGCATGCCTTAAAGTCAAAATGACAATAGTTTTCCTGCATATACTGCTGTAGTTATGTTGATTAATTTTACCAGTTATGTAGATAAAACTAAGCTTTTGCAGTGACAATAATAACTGGAAAGATATTTTCATAGAAAAATACTTTGGCTTAAGTTAATTTATAACTTGAAATTTTGGGTAAATGTGATGAAGATGACTTAGTGCCAGCTAATGAGTAATGGCTGACCTACCTAGTATGTAAGTTTCTTATTTGCATCAAATGAAAGTTAAATTATGTCGTGCTAACTTTCTCCTGCAAAAGAAGTGCCTCTAGTAGTTTAAGTAGAGGAGTAGGAGAATTAATCTGCACTGTAACAGTTTCATACTGCAAGTGGATATATTGCTTCAATATCATCTTTGTCAACCCAATTTTGACAGATTATCAGCAGAAGTATGGTAGTATGAACTTAAAAAAGAATTTTGTATTAACTAGTATTTTTCCCAGAATTGTATTTTGGGGTGCACTGCTGAATAATGGGCAGTTTAATGTTGGATTTGGAGTTAAAAAACAAATTCATTGTTTAAAATGGAAAGCAATGGCAATAACGACAGCCCACATATTAGCCACTCAGTTAAAAATCTAACTAAGTCTACAAGTGACAGAAAGCAGAAGGGAACTCTCATTGCCCTCTCCTCCTTATTTGGAATTGGCAACTTCAACCTGAGTTCTTTGAGCAGAAGCAGCCCTCCCATGTACCTCATAAGGGGGCAAGCTGGTGATCAATAATAGGACCAGGGCACCTGGCAAAGGAAGTGGGACCTCAAATCCATCTAGAGGAAGAAGCATCTTTTCTCATTTACACAGAGATGTCAAATGGGGTAATGGCGCCCTAGCTGAAGAATCCTTTCCTTTGCCACGTTTGTTGTATTAGTCAGGATACATATAGCTGCAAGTCACAGAGCATGCGACAAAGAATGCCTTAAGTAATTAACACATTTATCTGGAGATAGATGGTTCCAGGGTTGGGAAGTGGCTTGATGATGCCATTAAAGATTTTTCTTTTTAATCTTTCCACTCTGACATCCTTGAGTGTTGAATGTTTATCCTTGGATGGTCATCTCATGGTAACAAAACTACTGTTACAGTTCCAAGACCACATCTTCATACGATTGTATTGAACCCCCATCTCTGTTTTTATCAGAAATAAAAATTATGGGATACCTGGGTGGCTCAGTCAGTTAGCATCTGCATTCGGCTCAGGTCGTGAGCCCAGAGTCCTGGGATCCAGTCCCATGTTGGGCTCCCTGCTTAGCGAGGAGCCTGCTTCTCCCTCTGCCTCTGCTGCTTTAAAAAAATTATTCACAGAAGTAAATCCATCCTCCCACCCCAGCCAACTTCCTCTCATGTATTATCGGCCAGAACTGGGTCACATAGCTACTCTGGCTTTAAAGAGAGGTGGGAATGACTGCCTGAAAAAAGGAAGAGAGTTGGCAACAAACAGTGTCTACCACACCCATAAAAGAAAAGACTTTTTTTTTACTTTCTGTTTCAAAGGCAAGCTCCAAATCTAGTAAGCAAAAAGCATCTCAACCACCCTTTGGAATTTTTCTTGAATCACTTTGTAATCTCTATACTATCACATTCATTCAGACTAAGTAGAAAGAAGATAAATCTTAGTTAGTTTGAAATAAAAAAAGTTATAGAGTAATTCTAGTACTTGCATGTCTAGCACTTTAAACGGCACCTTCTCAGTAAAAATCAGGCTAGCTGGCAGAGGCCAAGAATGAATCCTTCAGATGAAGCTTTAAGAAATGGACATCTTTGTATACAAATGGGTCTGTCAAGCTTCTTAAACATTTTCTTCTGCAACCCTGTTGAGTATGGGTACTTTTTGTGTATGCAGGATGGAGGAGTGGTCGATCAAGGGCACAACTAAAGGAAACTGAGGCAAATTAATGCAGTATTGGCTTTTCAATTTAGTTTCCTAAATTATGAGGAATCTTGGTATTTAGGGAAATCCTATTTGTGACTCTCTTTCTCTAAAACAAGAAATCCATCAATAGTCAAATAACCACCCCCTAATTACCTCTTTACATGTAAACATGGATTTACATATATGAAGTTTGGCTAATATATAGTATCCTTTTCTGCCTTGGTTTCCCTTAGTTGTATTATTTTCAATAGTATTCACATGTCTCATAACAAAAATTTCCAGGGAAACTCTTGTTTCTATGCTCCCCAAGCAAGACACTTCCCTCTCCCCACACACACACCTCAAACAAATATACCAAACTCCACTTTATACTTTGAAAAAGTCCATCTTAAAAAAGGAAAGAAAGAAAAGAAAGAAAGAAAGAAAGAAAGAAAGAAAGAAAGAAAGAAAGAAAGAAAGAGAAAGAAAAGAAAAAGTCCATCTTGTCCAAACTTGCTTATTTTTTTCTTAGGGGAGCTTTTAAGAAAAGTTGTGAGCAACCTTCATTCTTCCCCCTCTGAATTCCATTCCCAAGTTTGAGAAATTAAAGCTGATTCAGGTCATTCTCATGTGAAAAGTACCTTCTTTTCTTCCAGTGTCCTGGGCTTGCTGGAGAGCACAATGGTAAGAGAGAACATGTCACAGCCTTGAAGGCAGTTCCTTATTCACTGCATTATGAAGCTGCCTCCTTTTCAGCAGCATACTTCATCTGAATCCACATCATGGCTCCTGCGTTTTTCCAGAGAGACTGAGAAAGTGAAAGACCCATCATTTCTAATTACACAAAGTCTGATTACTTCTGAGAACCCTCTTGATGCCATTTACATGAGGAAATGAACACTTTACTAGTCACAAATGACATTTTCTCTACTGTGATGAATTTCCTCAGATCATCTTGGAGACCACCTCAGTGTGTGGATAGCCTTGAGTTGGGGGCCTACAGGAAGATTTTAAAGCATTTTTACCAAAACCGGCCTGTGCTTTCCTTCTGTCAGAAAGTCTTCCTTAAAAGAGATGTCCCCTGGGGTTAAGAGATCCTGGAACTAGGAGAACATTCAAAGACCAGCTGAGCCAGAAGACTTTTCTCAGAGTCTCACAGCTGAAGGGGAAGGGAGGCCTCAGCAGAGGTGGGCTGGTGTGGGAGGAAGCAAAGCAGAGGGGCTGGTGATCATAGGCAGTGAGTGCTGTCTTACCTAACTCCATATGTCGCTGGAATTCCAGCTCCGGGGACTCTTGCTGGCAGTCGCTTCTGGATAGGTTGATGTGCTCAGCCTTTAGCTGGAAGTATCACTAGGCTACAGAGTGGGTTGGCATAGCTTTCTGTCTTCGTCTAAGCTAGATATCATGTTTGAGAGCCAAAAGACCCATACCTACTTCATTGTCCTGTGATCAGTAGAGGAAGGTGTGTACCCCCACCCACAGTCTCCCTTCAAAAAGGCAGCTTGATGCATTGAAACAGGAGTGGACCCTGGACTCTGACAGCACTGGTTCAAGTCCTGGCTCTGCCATGTGTAGTGGCTGAAGGAATGAACTTGGGCAAATCATTTGACTCCCCTGACCCTTTTCTCATTTGGAAAATTGTGAGCACAATCACTGCCAACCTCAAACCCCTTCCGCACACCCAGGCTTAGAGTAAAAAGTCAGAAAACATGACTTTAAAGCTCACCTAAAATTTCCTTTCCTCCCTTCACTTAAAAATAGGAGGTGTGGAGAGTGGGAAGAGCTCCCATCCAGAGGGATGGCAGGAGAAAAATTTGTAGCCTGTGCTGGCTGACAGATGTGTGCGCAAGGGCAGTTCAAGAGAACAACATTAATCACAAGCAGCCATAAAGGTGAGTCATAGAATGCACCCTCCCCACCCTTACAAAGTGAAATCTCAGACCTTCCAGAGCTGGGGACCTCTAAGTGCATCCTTCCACCTTTAGTTCAGATAGCTACATGGCCATCTGTCAGCTTTGAAACTGAGGGTGAATTGGATGTGTTCATGAACTTGGTGGTGGTAATCATTCTACAATGTGTACATATATCAAATCATGTTGTTAACCTAAAATATACACAATTTTATTCATTAAATCTATCTCAATAAAGCTTGGTGGGGGAAGACAGAGAGTGTATTTTTATGGACTCCTAATGTTCTATAATGTCCTTGCACTTTGCTTTCTAGAGTGCATCTACCAGTAATTTAAAAAAATGTCTACACACACATATCCATGTACAGTAGCTCTCAGTCCCAGACTCTCCTCTCCTTCTTTGAGTCCCCTTTAGATCCTCCTCTCTGACAGACAGTTGCAGGCAAGGTGAGTTCCTCCTTGCTTTCATTTTCTCTTCTACCCAGGGCACCTAGAAGCCCAGCTGCCCATAGAGTGACTGTTGCCTGTATTTGTGAGACAAGGGCTAGTCTAGGGCAAATGCCACCAGACCTGGCACAAGTGGGGGAAGCTCTATAGTCTCTCTAAGATGGTGTTTCCTCTTGCCCACAAATTCCAAGGTCAGGACAGATGCATCTGTGTTTTATCATGGTGCCAGTCAACCCAGAGATGGAGGGCTATCTTCCTTTCACCAGATACTAAAGTGGCCTTCAGATAGAAGAAATAAATCATGGAGCCAACTCCTTTTGGTTCTCCTGGATGACTGTTTATTCATCCTTCCCCTCCCCCAGGCCACTTCCCAGCAGCTCTTTGTGTACCCTACTGCCCTTGTGGAAATAGCGCTGTTTCCCAGCAGGACCCCTTGTTTATCTGCACCTTAAAGTAGGATTGACCCACGTGACAGGAAGTGTGAGCGCTGAGGGGGAAATGAGTGGGAGGTGGACACAAACACCAGGGGCCCTCCATGTCCCATTCACCATAAGTCACGACAGGGGCAACCAAAGGGTGTTCTGTCTTTTTTATATATATATATAATTTTATTTATTTATTAAGGAGGCTCCACACCCAATGTGGGGCTTGAACTCATGACCCTGAGATCAAGAGTCACATGCTCTACCGACTAAGCCAGCCAGGCATCCCAAGGGTGTTCTGTCTTACATGTTACTTTACAACCAGTGTCTTTTTCCATGGTGAGTAATAAGTCAGTCAGACTTTGAAGTGCAAGAATGACTTTACTACAATATGGGAACATGAAGCCAGGACTCCCTATGAAATGCCAAAATTTACCTACCCAGTAGAGAGGCTGAATCCACTTTGCTACTCGGTCCCACTGCCCGGCTATTCAGCTTCTACCTCTCAGGAACTAGTGGCTCAGAAAGAAGAAAGAGGCACCTTCTGGTCTTGAGAAAGGCAGGGATCTTTACAAGTAGGCTCTGCAGTATTAGTGCTCAGATTTAAAATAGCATGTCTATCCTCCTTGACGGTCTGGAATCTTCAATTCTCCCTCATTCTCAAGCCAAACTAACTTCTGTAGCCAGCAGCCTGGAGGTTCTGATCTGGCCACTTACTTGCTACAACCTTGAGGAAGTCACTTAAACTTCCTGAACCTTGCTTTCTTTCCTCATATGAAAAATCCAGAACAGGGCTTGTGAACGCTTAGCTCACAGAATCATTCATTGTAAGGATCCAACAGAATAACATATGTGGGAGCACTGTGTGTACTAGATGGCTCTACACATGTAAGCTGTTATTGGATCAAATTCTTAATAATAATAATAACATATCAATTGCAATTGTTCTCTGTCGGTCCCTTGTAGAACCCTGCGGTCCTCTGCTCATCTTTCTCTTTCCCCAGTCATTATCTATCATTCTGCTTGATTCATCCTTCCCACGTTCTCCCTTCCCCTACTCATGAAATACACATGCACAAAACCTATAATTCTTTCACCCATTATTCTAACTCCTGTCAATCAGTTTCTTTTTCATTGCATATTTACATTTCCAAAATAACCGCATTTACATATAATTTTCTCTTGTCCGCACAGAAAAGTGGGTACAGCTAGATACGGCATTTAAAGGGGTGTGTCGGATTTCAATTCAGGAAACAGAAACAACTGTAGGTATTTAAAGCAGAAAGAGATTAAAAACAAGGAATTCAGTGCTTATGAAATTCACAGGAAGAGCTAAACAAGGGGAAGTTAGGGCCACCACTGGGGTCTAGATTCTACAATAGCTGTAATCCAGAGGTCAACTGCCGAACTGCCTCTCAATGCCCATGACTTCAGTGACTAGAATCTGGGGACTACTGGAATGTGGGTTCTGGCTTTGAACTCACATCAAGTGTTGCTTAGCAGCAAGAGCAATAGCAAGGTGGCCTTCCCCTCACTGCCACCTTCCAAATCTTATGCAAGGGCATTGCCCTGGCAGAATTTAATCAGTATCTAAAAATCTAGTTGCAAAGGAGTCTGAGAAATGTCATTTCTCACTTTCTAGGGCCAAAAGTTGAGGCTTTGGGAACGGATGCCTACTTCCATCTGACAATAATGTGCTCAAGACAGTGACTTTATCCTCCTTACAGAGTAAACAACACCTTGATGGCCTAAAAGAGAGTTTGAATGGATGGGGGGAAGAAAAGGGGCACAGATCTTGTAGTTGCAGCCTTTACAAATACCTGTGGGGATTTATTTGGGGCAGGCTTCTTTGTTTTTAAGACACATAACTCAGAATAAGAATAAAAAATTATGCATAGAGAGTGGAGTCAGCCATAAGCAAAAAAGAGTTCCAGATTTGCTACATGCCACACTGTCATAGATAACTGGGAACAGAACAGAAGCTGTTCCTGTTGAGAGAGAGGATATTACAAGTGTCTGGTTGACTGCCCAGGTTCAAAGCCTACCTCCACCACTTATTAGCTATCTGGCTTGAACAACTTCTCCAAGTCCTAGTTTCCTCATGTGTAAGCCAGATGTAATCAAAGAACCTACTTAACTGAGACATAGTAAAAATAAAATGAGATAATGCAGGTAGCATGCTGAGCATACTGCCTGGTACATCATCATAGGGTCTGAATGAACGTTGGTGAGGGTACAAGCAAATCAAAAGGCAGTTACGGTACAGGACACTGTGCTAATGCAGTGATACCAGAAAAATGAGGAGAGGCATTAACTCAGGCCTCAGGAGCTCACCGAAGTCTCAGGAAATAAGTTCTGGGTTGGCATTTGCTCGCTAGGAGAGAGCATTCTATATTTGACGACGAAAGGAAGTTCAGTGTGGCTGGAGCAGAGGGAGTGGAGTGAGGTTGGAAGGCAATTAGCCAGATCACGAGGGCACTTGTAAGACTTTTAAGAGCTTGAATTTTGGGACACCTGGGGGGTTTAGTCGGTTAAGCAGCTGCCTTCAGCTCAGGTCATGATCTGAGGGTCCTGGGATTGAGCCCCAGCCAGGGGACTCCCTGCTCAGCAAGGAGTCTGCTTCTCCCCCACCCCTTGCTCTCTCTGTCTCTCAAATAAAGAAATAAAATCTTAAAAAAAAAACCAAAAACGTGTGAATTTCATTCTGAGGACACTGGGAAGTCGTTTGAAGGATTCAAAGAAGAGTGATACGACCTGATTTATATTTTAGAAAAAAACCCTTTGGCTGGACTATGGAAAATGGTTTAGAGGAGGGAAAGATTACTGGCGGGAAGTCCGATCAGAATTTTTTGGATTAATTAAAGAGACAGAAAAAGGTGGTCTGAACAGGGAAATAGCAGAAAGATAAAGAAAAATGGAACAGTTCTGGAGATATTTAAGAAGCAATTGTCTAGAAAGTAAGGTATGCATTTTCCCCCCACTATTCTCCTCCTTCCTTGGCTTTCTTTATTAATTTCAACTAGGAAACAAAAATTCTTTAACAAATTTATCTTCTTAGGTAACAGATAAGTGCTGTCATAGTGGGTCTCCAGAAGCATATGCCCCATGTTAGTTAACTTAGTAGAGATGTTCTTATTGCAAATTTCAGGTCATGTGGAAAAAAAGATGGAGCAGGGACTATATTTGCATCTGGCTTTTGCTTTGGTGTGTTTGGGGTAGTAGAAGTGGGACAGTGCCCCCTTACAAGTCCAACTGAGTAAATGAGCAAAGGCAGACCTATTTTTTGGCCCCTGGTGAGTGGACTAAGATAGTTACATGACTCAAGCTGAGCTAATAGAATTCCATCTCTACAGTTTGTACCAAGACAGAAACTGAGGTCCGTGGATGTTGGGAATTGGAAGTTGTATATAGTCTGCCGTAGTTTGGCCCGTGAAAATCTGAATCATTCTTATAGAGCAGCAGGAACCAAGAACCTTTCAGAGAACCTGGTGTACAGAGAGAAGGGTAATGCCAATGCTTGGCACAGACAGCAGATCATGGGGAGGAAAGAGAGAGAGAGAGAGAAGGGGTGGAGAGGGGGAGAGAAACTGAAGGAATTTAAAGCTTCTAGTTGCCATGCAAGGACGTTTTAGAGAGTATTTAGTTCTCATCCTCAAAAGAGTATTTCCAACACTCTCTTCAATCCTTGAAAGCTACAGCACAAACATCCTGGATTCATCTAGGATTATGTTTACCTTGGCATGCTTTGCTCCTTTCCCACCAGCTTCTACCTTCCCACCAATCAGTAAGTCTCAGCTTACCCCCTACAAGAAACTGGAGTTCTGAATATTAACAAGACATGTTCAATCAGATTATTGAATTTGAGGTCTACACTATATATTTTCTTCTTAAAGCAATGTTGGGGACATAATTTTGTTAAGCTTCTTTACTGTGCTCTATAACAATCCTTCCCAGCCAAGGCCTCTTTCCTGTTTCCCTTGCTCTTTGAACCCAGCGTGGGCAAATGACCCAGGTTTGGCCAATTAGAATACTTCTCTTTGTAATCACAGTGACTGATCAGGAAAGGGCACAAGATCAGTGCCAGATAATCAGTCTTCCTTAAGACTTCACTGGCATTCCTGGGAAGGATGTACCCTTTTCAATAGGATTATGATCTGTAAGGACAATGTCAACTGAGGCTGCCAGCAGCCACCTTGTTTTGATGTGAAGAGCACCCATCCGAAAATAAAGCAATCACAAAGGAAAGTAAACAGGGATGATAAGAGAAAGAAATAGAGTCTTGATGATATTATTCAAACTCTTGGAAACAGCTTTCCCTAAAGCTAGGTCTACTCTTTAGGATTCTGCTATGTATATGATATATATATTCTTTAAATTCCTCCTCTTTCTGGGGAGAGACTGCCGTTGCCTGAGCTAGCCAATTCTTAGAAATGGCAAAGGGCCCAGCAAAGAGCATGCCTTTGATAGGCAAACTAATCCAGAGTCAGACATCCTCTATCTGGCCCATAAACTCCAGGAGGTAATATTCTCTGCCTTAATCATCCTAGGGCTAAGTACCAGGCAAGAAGGGACCATGCCTATAGTCAAAGCCCTCCAGAATTATTCAAATTAGCCTATCCTAATCTGCTTACTCTGCCCTGTCTTGCCTTTTCTGTGGAAATAAAGGCCCATGGCCTAAGCTCTCCCCTCACTCCTATCTTCCACCTCCTAACCATCCTGGTGTTTTTCCTGTGGCCCTGCATGAAATGTCATGCCTCCTGTCTCTAGGACCTGTGAGGATAATACACTTTGTTTTCCTGGGCCTCTCCTGAGTCTCCTCTTATGACCCTACCTGGCTGACCATCACATAAATGACTATAGAACAGCTTCCTACTCACATAGATCAATACATTCTCTCTTTGGCATAGCTGGTTTGAATAAGGTTTCTGTTACGGATTTCTGAAATAGTCCTGAGTAATACAAGCAACTTATAAAATCAAAAATGTACAGCTAACAACCTTGAGGCACCTCAACTCCACCAATAAAATGAATACAGGTTGTGAAGATTGAAACTAACAGGTCCAAGTGGTGCAAATTTTTCTTATGCTCTATTTCTTCTGAAATTAGTTAGTACTGGCAAGTTGTGAGAGTAGCTCAGCATACCACTGTTATTTTTGCATCTCATAGGTTTGGGGAATCATGGGACTGAAATTCTAGGTCGATCTGACTTAACCGAATTGTGATTTGTTGACGTAATGGGAAAAAATATTTTGTGTTTTAAGTTGCTTATCCTTTATTTAAGACTCTCTTGAGCCAAATGTGTTTTCCATTTGAGTGATGTAAAGGAGAGAAGCAGAGAAATTCTCAGATGTCATTTCAGTGAATATTTATTCTTTTTTTCTTAAATTTTTTTTTTTTGAGAGAGAGAGAAAGCACGAGCAGGGGGAGGGGCAGAGGGTTAGGGAAGAGAGAGAATCTTAAGCAGACTCTACGCTCAGCACAGAGGCTGACATAGGGCTCCATCTCAGGACCCTGAGATCATGACCCAAGCCGAAATCAAGAGTCGGATGCACTGCCCCAGGGGCCCCAATGCTTATCCTTCTTAATGATACTTCTTTCTAAGTCTGCTAGAACTGATTGTTCTATCTCCTATTGCTGCTCCGGGGAAAACTTTATGATAAGTTGTGAGATCTTGAGTCTCAAGATGAAAATAATGATTTATATCTCCCCCCAATCTGAAACCATGATGAATAACTCAGCAAATATCTGAGCTAGCTGAAGAAATTTATTGTTCAAGGTATCCAATGCATATTGGTTATAAACACCTGTGGTGCCGGCAGTATTACTATGTTTGTAATTGATAACTAGGCTTTAAATTTTGGAAACATTTTTTACTTGTGAAAGATGATTTGAATGATTGAAGAAATTATAAGTCTGAGTGAGGTTTTGGGGATTTAGAGCTAGAGGAAGGGGAATCTTGATCTAGGGACATTTTTCACTTCACAGATGTAAAATATTTGCTTGCAGAGAAGACGGGGACAGTAATGCCAATCATTTTAGCTGTATCCCTAAAGACGTTATCTTGAAGAAAAATAGAGAAAGCAAAAGAGAGAGAATTGTAGAAATGTTGAGGCCTGTAGAGAATCCCAAAGAGTCATGATTCTCTCAGAATAATATTTTTAGAAGGAAAACATAAAATAAATATTCACACTCTGACTTTATGACAAAAAACTAAAAGAGCCACACCAACTGTGTGCCTTTTTGTTCTTCCTATAAAGATGACCCCTAATATTACCTTGGAACCAGCTTTATAAACATGGAATGGTTTCCCCCGATCGGTGATGTAAATGGATGATTAATCTGGACTAGGTGAATAGGGAGAGAAGGGCACATGCATACCACTGTGTTAGACTTTACATGTGCACATTTCAAATCAGACCCATAGATACTTTTGCCTACGCATCAGAACAGATATTTACGGCAGGGAAAGTTCTTGGTTGGACTGTCTGTCTGGAGCCATTTGGAAATGGAACTGGCTAGAGCAGATTGCAAGATTTAGGCTGTGGGAGAAGGTCTCTGGTTGCTTTACAGCCTAAAGCAATTACCCAGCTGCTGGAAAGTTGAAATATTGGACCAAATTATATTACCTAAGTTAAAATAAGCACTCCTGAGAACAGAGCACTACATATATTAAGGCACATGTATTATGCAAGAGTTGACATTCCCATTTCTATATCTCATAAGCCAACCTTGGAATCTTCCCTGAAAATAAATTCGTTTTTAGTATCTTTTTGGCTATTTGCTTTTGTTGGTTAATATATACACTACCAGCACATTTCCAAAGTTATTACCCTCTAAGATCAGCACTTCCAGAAATCGTCCTGACAAAGCCATCAATAGCAACAACTAAACACTTAAAAAACAATAGGTGTTTTGTAGGTAACAGCTATGGAGTTCAACCAAAAGCTGACACTATCCTTTTTAAAAAGTCAGTGACTCACACATGGTGTTATTTGATCCATATAGCACCCCTGAACGTACACAGGGCACATTGACAAAATAGAATCAGCAATAAATGACTTGCTCAAAGCCAAACAATTAGCAGGTGGCAGAAACAGGACTTGCTTGCTCGCTCTTTCTTTTTTTTTAATTCTTATTTATTTATTTTTAAGTAGGCTCTTTGCCCAACGTGGGGCTTGAACTCACAACCCTGAGATCAAGTGTCGCATGCTGTACTGACTGAGCTATCCAGGCACCCCCTCCATGTTTTTATATTCCAATTCCAGAGCCCTCTTCGGGGATGCAGAAATTAGATATAAGCATAAGAAAAATTACGAGAGATGATTAGAACCACAACCAATTAATCTAATCAATAGAATTTAAACTATCACTTAAGACATAACCTACAAGACTGAAAATATTTATTGCATTGTATAACACATTCATGTTTCATTGTTACCCTCTGGGCACTGGGCTGGTGAAAATATTTTTGATCTTAATTCATCAGTAAATATTTACTGACCACTATTGTGTGTGGGAATCCTGAGTTGGCCCTTTTCTCTCGCTCTCTCTCTTTTTTTTTTACTAAAATTAACTTGTAGCATCGTGTGAGTGTCCAGTTATTCCAGCAAGTTAACGTTGAATTTTGCTCTCTACCTTTCCATTTCTCCTGGACAAAGAAGGGAAAACCTAAAGATGTGGTGAGGCAATTCTCAGTCTTCTTCATGTCTCTGCTAAGTTCCATTCTCTCACTTATAAAATAGGTATCACTTATTGATCACCTACATGCTACATATTCTACATCCATTATCGGTAATTTTCAAATCTCTGGTTTAGGAGGTATAGTTACCCTGATTTTTATGAATATGGTTAGTAGAGCATAGCAGTGAAACACAACTAGGTAGTAGCTTTGGCTCAAGAGCGCGTCCTTCAATCAAAAACTACCAGAGTTTGAATCCGGCTCCATATATACTAGTTTTCTGAACTTGGACCAGTTATGTCATTTCTCTGTTCTCCTTTATGCCCATCTCTAAAATGGGATAAATTACATGAACTTATTAGAGTTATATGAACTCTCAATTAGAGTGAGTGTGAGTGTTAAATGAATTAACATTTGTAAGCAGCTTTTAGTACCTGGGTTTCTAGCAGTACTCAATGAACCTTAGCTACCGTTATGAATTTGGTGTGCCCCAGGGCTGAATCTGAGGGATTCTTTCCTTCTTTATATATCTGTTACTCCCTAGATGACCTCATTTAATCTTATGGCGTTAAATATAAAACTATACTGATGACTCCAGAATTCATATCTCTTGCTAAACGGATACTTTTCAAGTGTAAGTCAGCTCATGTCACTTCTCCACTCAGAACACTCTAGTGACTTCCTATCTCTCTCTGAAAAAGTCAAAGCCCTAGCCAGGGCCCGCGAGGCCCTATGTGTCTGTCCTACTTTTCTAATCTGTGTCCTACCACTTTTCACTTTCTTTCTTTTCTCCAGCAATATGCGTGTGCCTCTTGAACATTCCTTAACACTCCTGCTCCGCAGACTATTTGCACCTGCTGTTCTGTGTGTATTTTCTTCCCCAGTCAAGTGATATATGCCTTCACTTGCTTCAGGTCCCCTGCTCAAATACCATCTTATAGGGATGCCATCCCTAACCACCTTATATAAAGGAGGATTTCCCTTTCCTTTCCTTCTTACCCTGCTTTATTTTTCATTGCAGTATCTATTGCCATTATGTTTATTCATTTGTCTATGGTATGTTTTGCCCTCTAGCATGAGAACTCCCTTAAAGTAGGGACTTTGTTTTATTCACAGTCCCTAAAGCAAGTGCCTGGCACATGGCAGACACTACATAAATATTTATTACTTAAATATAATTATGCTAATTGCCCAGCTAGTGTCAAGAGTTTCATACCCAAGTCAGCTTCCCTTCAATATCTCTTGCTCTTTCTACCCCACTAACCTGCATCCCATGCCAGGGAAGACATAAACCCCATCACAAGTATACATCAATTCATAGGACTTTTGTATCTGAACTAGAAATCTTGCGCACATTAGGGCTGATTTGCTATTCAGCATAATTTAGCAAGTATTTACTGCACAAATATTTATGTGATCTTGGATAAGAAACAACAACCAACCCACTAATATAGGGTAGCAATTTATTCAAGAATCTCGAAACCTGAGAAAGGTAAATATTTGTACTTGTGGATCTTTAAATTCAGAATTATTATGTACACCTAAAATTAATACAATGTTATACGACAATTTTACCTCAACTTTTTTAAAGGCCATTATAAAATAAGAATGAATAGGTATCACAGTACAACACTTGGCTATGCCTCAATTTCAATCTCAGTCCACTCCTTTGCTTAAGCCAAATTTCTAGACATTTTCTTAGATTTCTCTTTACCTCACCCCACACATCCAATCCATGTGCAAAGACCATAAATTCTATCTACCAAACTTGTCTTGAGACCATCTGCTTTTCATCAACTTCACCTTTATAAATCCTAGTCCAAGGACAATCCGCTTAGCTTAGCTACCAGCAGGATTTCCTAAATGTTTGGGGTACCTGGGTGGCTCAGTCGGTTAAGTGTCTGCCTTTAGCTGAGCTCATGATCCCAGATCCTTGGGCTCGAGCCCCGTATCCAGCTCAGCACAGGGATTCTGCTTCTCTCTATGTCTCTCCCCTCTGCTTGTTCTCTCTTTCAAATAAATAAAATAAGATAAAATAAGAATTTCCTAAATGCCTTGCCCTCCCACTTTTAGCCTACCAACCCGAGTGATCTCATAAAAATATAAATTACTCATCACTCCCCTTGCTTAAAGCTTCAATGGTTTCCTTTTGTTATTCCTCTCTAAGTTATTCCACTTAGAAAAACCTCCCAACCCTATCATAGCCTCCAAGGACTACTCCATGTTGTCCTGAAGGACAGCCCAATCTCGTCTTCTAGTGTTTTCCCCTTATTCATGCGCTCTAGTCACATTGGCCTTCTTTCACATCTAGGAGCACAATAAACCTTTCCCTGTCCCAAAATATGTGTACTAGCAGTTCCTTGTCATTTAGGTTGCAGTTTGAATTTCGTCTCCCTGGAGAGGCCTTTCCGGATTTCTGGATTTAAACTGGCTCCCCTCCCCATTCACCTTTTGTTCTGCCAGAGAGTGAGTGGCATTCACTGACTGCACTGCACAATCTCCATCTAATATTTTCCTCTTCTGCTTATCACCTATCTCCCTCCAATAGAACGTCAACTTGAAGAAGAGGAGGACTTTGCTTTATCAGCAGGGTTTATAACAGGCCTCACACATAGCATTCAAGAAACACTTGTTGAGTGGGTAAATCTTTGTTTCAACTTTGATAGCTTATGTAGAATCACAGTAGTTTTCTAATACAGCTTTAGTAACTCTGCCCCGTACATCTTCTCGGCATTGCTTCAACCCAGGAAAAGGTCCATTATTCCAGAGGAGGGATTCATATTCCCCCTATTTCTTGGCAACCACTAGGTGAAGATCTGGACTCGGTTCAACCATTCAAAATCATTAGATAAGGGGGAAAAGAAAGACAGAAATTAGTATTCCTGACATGAACCATTGTCATTTCTCACTTAAAATTTTGAGGAAGAAACCCCACACACACACACAATTCTTAAGATCAAACACTTTTGGAGTTGAAAATGTTAGAGAAAGTAGATGTGGACAGAAAAATGTTAGCGTGTGGGAGGAAAAGTCAGAAGAAGGTAAGAGAAAGAGCTCACACCACGCTGTGAGTATCATGGTTCTGGGCTTGGGTTCCATGTCTTGCCTTGTACATAAACACTAAGGAAGAGAGTGATGGAGTGAGGTATGTGGGGGCGCCGAAAGGGAGGAGTGGGAGACCAGGACAGGAGACGTGAAAAAGGCTAAAAAGAAAAGAGAAGGACGGAGCAGAGCCGTACAAAAGCAGCCTCGGATCTTGCCGGAGCCGCAAGCGTTAAGGGGAGGCGGGGAGTGACGCGGTTTGCGTCTGGAGCGGCTCCTTGGAGTCCACAGCATCCACCGCCGGAGCCTCGCCTTCCTTTCTCCCTCTGCAGACATATCGAGACACAAAAAAAGAGGCGACCCCTGGACCAGCGCGAGGGTCCCACCCGCACGATGACCGAGACCACCAAGACCCACGTAATCTTGCTTGCCTGCGGCAGCTTCAATCCCATCACCAAAGGGCACATTCAGATGTTCGGTGAGTCCTCCCGCCCACCCCCGGAGGCTGCTTCCGCCTCTCTCCTTCCCCGGCACCTGTATTTTCCAGGGCGCCTGAACAGTAAGGCGTGTGCCCCTCTGGAGGGATGCGCCGGCTGATCTCCCTGGTGGGAGGTCATCCCCTCTATTCCGGGCTCCTGGGAAGGGACGTAGACTGCGCTTCCTCGGCGTCACTTGCTCCGGCCAGACCCGGCTCACTGGGGGCCAAAGGGTGGGGGAGGGGAGGGGCCGGAGGTGACTGTGGGTTTGGGCCGGGTGGGAGGTCGCGGTTCCAGAACTGGGGTGCGATGGTGTGGTAGTTTGGCCACTTGGCTGGTGAGGATCGGGGTGGGGTTAGAGGTTGGGTCGCGGAGAAGGGAAGAGGGGGTTGGAGATAACGTGCTGTTTGTTTAGGATGGGCGGAAAGCTCGAAAGAGTTAAATGATGTATAAGCCTTAGAGACACAAACACACTCACACACACCACACACCATTAGCAGGGCTGGGGCTTCGAGGAGATTAATTTAGGGTTTGGCTAATGGTTCAGGGCGGCCCAGGGGCGAATGTTTGAGGGTTGTGGACCGTATATTGCCGGCGCGAGGTGGATGGCTGAGTGAAGGGGGCGGGGGGCTGGCCAGCCTGGGCTTGGCTGCCGGGACCCGCTGCCCAAGGAGGGGAGGGGGCGGGGCGGCCGCTGCGGGCAGCCCTTTTCAAGCCGGTGTTGATGGATCCGGGCCCAAGTTGGCTGAGGCTCTGCCCAGGGCGGCGATGGCACCCGGAAGGCTTGCGGCGTGCGAATGTGTGTATTGAGTGTGAGTGTGTGTGTGTGTGTGTGTGTGCGCGCGCGCGAGTTGGGGTGGGGGGGGACATCATTGCGCGTTTGTTTCTTGGAGGCTTTGGGGCGTGGAGAGAAAGGGAGCGAGCGGTGGCTCCCGGCTGCTGGTTTGAGATTCAGCAGGGGCAAGGGAAATGTGATCGATGCCTGTCGGAGATAGTGGGCCACCGGCGGACGCGGCTTCTCTGCTGCTCCGGTAGGACCCAACGACGCGGGGGCGTGCGCGTTTAGACGCCGAGCGAGGGATGCGGAGGTCACTTCAGAAGCAGGCATAGAGTAGAGGTTAGAAGTTGGGAGTGCTCTTCTCTGGCACTGAAGGAAACGAGAAGAGGAGAGAGAGTGGGCTGGAGATGGATGAGAGACGGGTGGGAGGCCCTGCTCCAGCCTGCCAGCAAGGCGCTATCCAGAGGCGGCGGTGCTGAAGAGCAGGGCGCGCGGGAGCTGGCTTTGGACACACGTGTTTACCCCGAGCCAGAGGATTGCGTGAGCCCTCCTAGGGCTGTTTAATGAAAGCCACATCATGTCGGTAAAGACTTGGCAAGGTGGCTTTGACTAAAAATACTCTTCTCTTCAACCTAAAAGGTGCGTTGAACTGGGCCCGCTTATTAAAAACCTCATGAAAAGAATATAGAACTACTTTGAGCTGAGGGCAGATTCAGGTAGGCACATTGATAGGATCCAAGGAGGGAGATTGAGAGGTAGTCATCCCTTCCTCACCATTCCTTTAGCTTTTAAAAGTGTCTTATTAGGAGCTAATGCTAGCCTACCTATTAAATAAAGACTTTTGTTCAAGCATAAGAGAAGACCAGAGCATTTCATCATTCATGTAATGAAATATCAGTGCCCTCGGAACATCTACTTTCACTGATGCCTTTACCCGAGTCCTGCTTTTCTTCTTCTGCTTATTTCCTCTAGCCATTTTATGTCGCTGTACTTTATTCCTCTCCGTTGCCCAGGTGGGATGGGGCTTTCCTCTGGAACTCCTTGGCTCTAGAAATCTTTAATGAGCCAGCAGGTACTCCTTTTTTCCTGTGGCTGAAGTAGTCAATTCCACTTGTTTTGGATTGGAAGAGGGGTAGATTTAAATCAAAAACTGAGTATTCTGTGTTGCAGCTGAAAAGAGTTTGCTAACAGTGATAAAGGCTTTTGTTAAGTCAATGCTGACCTGCCAATTCTCCACGAGTTTAGAGGACAGAATCTGTGGAAATAGGCATGGATTATAGCAAGCAAGTTTAGACATAGAGCAGATGAAAGTAGACTTTCTGACAGTAGTGACTATGTGCTTGGTATTGGGACTAAGGAATAAGAGAGAATATCTGTCAACAAAGCCTTATGAGCGTCCATTAGTTGTGTGTAATCCAAAGGGCAACATGGAAAGAGGATATGGTATGCTCACTGTAGCTTTAAGGAGTTTATAATCTAATGAAAGATTTAGCACATATACATATGAAAAGAAACAAGAACAAGAACACAAAATACATATTAACTATTCTTTGTAGAATCTCTTATGGGAATCTTTGAGCTCCTGATAAATTTTGTGATTTACTTCTGTAGTTTCTGGTTTACAAAGCCTTTTCATCTCACTTATTCCTAATAACAAGCTTACCAGAAAGGCATCATTATCTCCATTTTACAAATAAGAAACTGATGTTCAGAGGTGAAGTGACTTTCTTAAGAGGCTTAGGTGACATGGAGAGTGGGTGGCAGATTCCTCCTGATTCCACATTCTTGATTCCTCTTGCAGAGGCCTTTGCCCTGTACCAAATGTAGGAACAGGTGCTCACTGATCTGACTGCATAATTCCATGAACTCTATTTCCTTCAAACATATACTAACAGATTAGAATTAAATTGATCATCAACTAAATGAGATTCCTAAATATGCATTTTAAGAGCTTTTTTCCATCTCTAACGAAATCAGTTATCCATGAACTATTTTCTCCTTTTAAATGGCTTTAAAATCTTCTCCACAACAGTACAGAAATAATTAATTCAATAAAGTTATCAAACTTTCTTTGAGGTGCCTGAAATTTGTAATTGAATTTTTTTTAAAGACCTGAACAGGACTTTGAAATTAGACATCTTTAACAAAGTTCTTATATTTTGAAATCCAATTGCTTACCAAAGAAAAAAGAGAAAGACTATAAACAAAAAGAGATGTGCCATTCAAAACTAATAACTCACTCTTCATCTCTGAAAAATAGTACTTGTACAGTTCTCGATATTTGTAAAATATTTTAGAATGAGCTTTTCCTTTTACTTTGAGGAAGAGGGAAGTTGATATTATTCCTAATTGTGGCTATAGAAACACATAGAAAAATTTGATGTTTGTAATGGAGATATTTGATACTTATATACTTAACTATAGGTAAAATGTTTTCAGGGATGAGTAAGTTTTTGGCAAAATAAACTCATAAACTAACAATGTTTTATTTCGTGGTTCTGCCCTATTGCATAAGAGACTAAAATGACACTAGAAGTTTTTTTTAACACATAAAATCTTAGTTATTGAGTATGTAGAGATTATATTTCAGTATAACTTTCTTTGCATTTATATTGCTGTGTTTGTCAATAAATTCACCCTTGGGAAATAAGATAGTAAGGTTAAATAGTAAAGTAAAAAAGGACTGATCAGAAAAGTTTTGAAAAATAAAGGAATTGAAGGACTTGATCACTGCAGAAATGTATTCTGTTTTTTTGATGATTGCAAAATAACTGGATTTTCCACGTTTTCTACTTCAAAATATTTTTACTTTGAACAAGTGGGTCTTTTGAAAAGAGACATGATCCGATTCTGTCCCCCTTCAAGGGTAATGAAGAGGGCTTTTTATTTATTGTGGAATTGGAAACGCAGCCCCTATTGCTACAACTAGAAATCATAAGAAAAATGAATTTGAGTTGCTAGTGATATAGAGAACTATCAGAAATCAAGAAACCGTTTAACATGCTTGAAATGCCTGCAAAAAAAAAAGAGCATTAAACACAAAGTGGTACTTTATACTTTTGGCACCATTATCTTAATTTGATCCTACCCTGCAAGTTAAACTGAATAATATTATCATCTCCTTTTTGCAAATGACAAAGTAGAGGTACAGGTGTAAATCACTTGGTCAAGGTCATATGCAAAAGTCAAGATAAAACTAGTTTTCTGATATCTAGACTCTCTCTCATCCAGGATGTCTCTTTATTCCTTTAATTGCAACAACACCTTTGAAAGGAGGAGTCGCCTGAACTTAGTTATTAACAAAGGGTGTTGAGAACTTTGTGAATTTTTGTCCTTGGTAACACAGGCCACCAACAAAATATATTCAACAAAGGTATATATTCCCAACATCTTATACTATAACAAGGGAAAGCTATTTCTTTTCTTACTACTCATATATTTTCCATATAATTGTGTTGCTGGAACGTTTTTTTCCACCACTCCCCTACCTCCTCCTTCCTCCCCACTCTTCTGTTACCACAACTAACACCTACTTATCCTTCAGATTTTAGCTTCAATGGTACTTCCTCGGGGAGCCTCCACTGACTTCTAAATTAAGTATAGTTACCCTGACATTTGATCCCACATCACTGCATACTTTCCATGCCATAACTCTCATCTTATTATGTGCTTAATGACTGTTTTCCATGCTAGGCCTTAAGCTCTATTAGAACAGAAACCATGCCTGGTTTCATTATTGATTTATTTCCTAGTACCTAGCATGGAGTAGGCTTCCCATAATAGTATAATATAAATAATAGTTATAAGTAGCAAGTCTTGGCTCCATCATAGTTGTTGAGTAAATAAAAAATAAATGAGTCTAGAATCTTGTTCCAGGTAGAGGAATCACACCATGCACAAAGGCTGGGGTGGTGAGACAGAGAGCCATGATATATTAGAACAAAGGACGGTTCAAGGAGAAGGGGAGTGAGAGATAACACTGGAAAGGTAGATGGAAGTCTTATCGATTATGAAGGCTTGGAAAAGAATTTAAATTTTATCCCAATGACAATGACAAAACATTGCATGATTTTTAAAGTAAAGGAAAGTCATAATTATATCTCTGAAGTTATGGATTAATTGAGTTTTGAATATAGATTGGTGAAGGGCAAGAATAAAAATGTAGTGACCATCTATGCACCTATTTCAGCAATACGGAGCTCAAGGAAGGGAAAGATGGTCACCTCACCCAGACCGGTAGTATCTGGGATGGAGAGTAAGTGTATCTGAAAATATTTGAGAGGTACAAGGGATGCTTATTTGGTGACTTGATGGGTGGGTAATGGCAAAGTAGACCAGGGTAACTCTCAAGTTTCTGTCCAAGGTAGATGAATGAAGAAACTCTGAAAGAAAAGCAGGTTTGGGTTGGTGGGGAAAGTGAAGGTTCATACTTACTCTAAAATTTCGGAAATAGGGGCGCCTGGGTGGCACAGCAGTTAAGCGCCTGCCTTCGGCTCAGGGCGTGATCCCGGCGTTCCAGGATTGAGCCCCACATCAGGCTCCTCCGCTATGAGCCTGCTTCTTCCTCTCCCACTCCCCCTGCTTGTGTTCCCTCTCTCACTGGCTGTCTCTATCTCTGTCAAATAAATAAATAAAATCTTTAAAAAAAATAAAAATAAAAAAATAAAAAATAAAAAAAAATAAAATTTCGGAAATATGTGTTCTAACCAAGCACTGATGCAAAAAAAGGAAATACTTAAATTCAAAGTGTCTTTGTAGCTGGGAAATCTGAATCTTCTAATAAAAGCTCCCAGTAGGTTCTAGTTGGATTATTCAAATTCCTCATATGAGAACGATATTGAAATTTATTAACATTATGGAACTAAAAAGATTTTAAAAAAGGGTGTGCTGCCTTTTTTTAAAGTATGAACTTGGAAAAAATCAAGGTCCTAAAATTGGCTTTTTAAAAAATGTTAAGGTTGTGAAATTGGGAATAGTTGATACAGTCCAAAAGACCATCCTAGAACTTGCTCGTCATAGTGATGATGGCTGTAATATAGTTTCAGGTGGATTTGGGCATTCTAACTCATTGATAAGTTAAAAGTCCACTAATGGAAACTCATGGATCAAGCTTGGTAGTTTCACTGGCAGGAGCTGTGTCTGCTCATGAGATGAGAATAATGCCTGAAAAAGAAAATTTGGACATTTTTGTTCACACGAACAGGTGTTTGCTTTACTTTCTCCTGCTGAATTAACGAAGCCTCACACGGAACAAACTAGCTATGCGAGGGGAATATCCCATCTAGAATTCATCCTAAACCAAGGAATAAGATAAAACCAAGAGGGCTGATGTTCTAACAAATTTGAAATGAAGAAATATTCATTTTCAGTTTCTCTTCTCTTTTTGTTTTACTTGATTTTGTTCTACATGTCTAAGCCTTTTATTAGAAAATATGCTTAGAACTATCAGAATTAGAGGGCTCCTATGCCTTTTAGGAAAAAGTTTGAATTATTACTTAGTAGGAACATCCTTTAAAATATTGTGAATCTCAGGCACCTGGGTGGCTCAGTTGGTTAAGCCTCTGCCTTCAGCTCAGGTCATGATCCCGGAGTCCCTGGATCAAGTCCCGCATCAGGCTCCCTGCTTGGTGGGGGAGCCTGCTTCTTCCTCTGACCCTTCTCTCTCTCTCTCTCTCTCTCTAATAAATAAAAATCTTTTAAAAAATAAAAAAAATTATGACTCTTAACAGAAACATTTGTATACACATTTCCAATGTTAGACCAAGGCAAATGAACAACCTAGAAGTGTGGAGGCAAATTAAAAAAAACAAAACCTGCTAACCCTCAAGTTTGGACCCTTCTGTTTCAGAGATATCCTCAGACATGAGAGGAAAATGAAAAACTGGATGGATTATCTGTATTTTCTGTTATTTTTCTATTGATAGGCAATAGTTGTGAAAGCAGTGTATGGATGACTGGGAAAGAGAATGGAAACCCACCTTTTTTTTGTTAAAGATTTATTTATTTATTTATTTGAGAGGAAAAAGAGCACAAGCAGGATGGGGTGGGGGGAGGCAGAGGGAGAAGCAGACTCCCCACTGAGCAGGGAACCATGACCCTGGAGCTTGATCCCAGGATCCCCAGATCATGACCTGAGCCAAAGCGAGGCTTAACCGACTGAGCCACCCAGGAGCCCCATACCTGCTTTTAAAAGTGTTTCTTTAAAGGGCGCCTGGTGGGCTCGGCCAGTGGACCCTATGACTCTTAATTTTAGGATTGTAAATTCAAGCCCTATATTGGGTGTAGAGATTACTTAAAAATAAAATCTTAAAAATAAAAAGTGTTTCTTTAGAAAAGATTCAAGTGTAAATTTTATAATATCACCACAGATAGTGTTCTGAATGTAGTGATTGTTTAATCAATATTTAATGACACTGGGGCTTCCCCTGCTCTGCAGGGAGGCTGCTTCTCCCTGTCCCTCTGCCTACCACTCCCCTGCTTGTGCTCTCTCTCTCTCTCTGTCAAATAGATAAATAAAATCTTTAAAAAAATATTTAATGACACCGTAAAATATGCACTTTCTAGTAAAATTCTTGTTCATTTTTAAAAAATTTATTAGAGAGAGGGGGAAAGCACAAATGGGGGGGAGGGGTAGAGGGAGAGGGAGAAGCAGACTCCCCACTGAGCAAGGAGCCCATCCCAGGACCCTGAGATCATGACCTGAGCCTAAGACAGACACTTAACTGACTAAACCACCCAGGCACCCCTCTTGTCATTTTTTAAGTTTTCAAATCATCCTGAATTGCTCAAGAAGATCCTAAGGACACAAAGAAATGCATTAAATATTTTAAATTTAAAATTTTTTCTTCAATATCACCTTTTTAAAAAACAATATTAAACACACAGAATTTTGGTTAAACAAGGCATTTAAAATAATTCCTAAAGATGCGATGTCACAGACTAAGAACAGGGATATAGGAATTTATTTGATAATTACATAACTTTATTTATGGATATGTTCCATATCTCAACATATGTAAATGCAGCATTAGTTTACAAGGAAGGAAGTTTTCCATTGCCAGAGGTTTTCCCATTATAAGCATTCCACTGCAAGGAACAAATTTGCTTTTTTTTGGATACAGTTTGGCAGATAGCCTCAGAAGTATTTTAACCCAAAAAAATATTACATGGTTTGACCAAGGCCATCCCCCTGACATTGGCATCTTCCCTCCACCTCTTGTACTGGACAGTATCTCCATGATCTATGAACTCTGCAGCAAAGGCAAATATTATAACCACTACCAACATTATCATCTTCCACATTATCATTTTAATAGTGGAGCTACCTTCTTTGGGCTTCTGTAAACTCTTCTACCATTAAACTGTTTTCTGTGAAATTTATCGCACAATTCTCTTCAGTTCTGGACAAGTGAGCCATTCAGGAAAATTGTTGTAATTCCAGGGATAAAGGGGTAGGAGGAAGAGGTAGAAAAGAGCAAGACTTAGAGGCTAACCCATGGAAGTGGTGGCAGCTTCAATAGCACTCTTTTTCCTACTTTCTTCTGCATCATGTTACCTCCACGTGGATAGCCATGCTGCTATATGTTGACCTCATTTAATATTTACCAAACAGTAAGAAGAGGGTGAGTGAAGTATAGCCCCTAGATAAGACTTAAGCATATGGTTTTGCTCTTGTTCCAGTTGCTTACGTCATAAACCTTGAACTTTCTTGATCCTTCTCTCTTTGCACACCCCATCTATGTCAGCAAATGATTTTGGATCTCTCTCTCTTCAAAATACAAGTAGGACCAACCACTTTTCCACATCTACAATCCTGGTATAAGCTACTGGTATCTTTCACCTTCATTATTTCAATCGCTTCTTAACTGATCTCCCTGCTTCTACCCTTGGCCCCAGTATTCAGTCCTCAACAAAAATAGCCAAAGCAATCCTTTCTAAATGTAAGCCAGATCTAAGTCAGATCATGTTGCTCCTTTGCTCAAAATTCTCCGATGGCTCTCTATCTCATTCAAAGTCAATGTCATTAAAACGACCTACAAGGTCTTCATGATTTGCAACTTTTTCCGCTCACCCCCTACAGCAACACAGCTCTTTCCACCTCTTTTTTAGCCAACCTTACTGACCTCCTTGCTTCAACCTTAGAGTCTGTGCTGGATGTTCTCTCTGCCTAGAATGCCCTTCCCCCACATATTCCCGTGTCTAATTCACCCTCCTCAAAGTTTTTGCACAAATGTAACTTTTTCATTGTCTACTCGGCAGATCCTATTCCCTTGATCACATAATTTAAATTGCAGCTCACACACTCCCAGTCCCCCATATTATTTTTATATCTTTTTATATCTTTTCCCCTTACCGCTTATTACCTTTTAGACAAGCATGTTATTTCCTTATTTGTCATGTTTGTTATTTAATGTCCCCACCTAGCATATGAGCTCTTCAAGGACAGGGATCTTCATTTACTCTGTTTACTAATGTATCTCAGAGTCCCAGAAGAGTGCCTGGCACATAATAGATGCTCAATAAATGTCTGTCGAATGAGTGAATGAATGAAATGTTAGAATTACCTACCATCCTCACCTCAAGACTATATTCTTTTTGTGGCAGGAAGGGTAGAGAGTCAGGAGAGGACTCGGGGCAGTTGATTCATTCAACAGCAGCTTAATGAGTTACGATGTGCCTCAGGCACCATGGTAGGCCTCAGGGATATGAAAATTAAAGGCAATCTTTCCCATGCCCTACGGGAGATCATCTTCCATATAGGTGATAAACAAGCTAAAGATAGCAGTTCAAGTCATCAGTGTTATAAAAGAGGCGGGAACGAGTTAGAGTGGGAGCAAAGAGGAAGAAGACATGGTGGGAAGGCCATCAGAGCAGGTATTAGTGAGAATGAGCTTGAAAGTAGGGGCTGCCCAGTGCACAGGATGGAGAATGGCATTCTGGGCTGAAAGCAGGGTATATGAAAAGGCTCTTAAAAACATGGCACATTGAGGAATCTACAAAGAGCTTGCTAGATAACTGAGTGTGGGTGGAGACAAGGAAGGGCAGGAGATGAGACAACCAGAAAACAGGGTTGCGTGGAGAGGGGAGGGGGGCAGTTCCAAAGAGTTCAGACTTTACCCAACACTTTTAGTGAGCCCCTGAAGGGTGATGGGCAAGGGAATACATTTCACGTATGGGGCCTTCCTCCCAAATGTCAACGTCCCTGGCACTGATTTTTTCTAAATATTTTGATGTTATTTCTGTATCACTCTTTGAAATAAGGAGGGCTTTTCGTTTTTGCAAGATGATTTTATTTACTTATTATTTTCCAAAATGGAACCATTGTCTAATGCACAAGCCATACCTACTAAAGGAATAAATAAGTGATAAATAATACTACTGTGCAACCCACCCACCTACCCACCGAACCTCTTCCCTGATTGGAAGTTGTTCTCACCTACGCTCTAAATGTATGTCTTCTGTACGTCAGGGGGATGGCCTCTCATTGTTCAAAGACTCTCAGGCTTGGTGAAGTCAATTCACTCTCGTTTGGTCTTCCATAATTTAGTAGCATTTGGATCATGTGCTTGCTCTCTTTTCCATAGGCTTAATTGTCAGAAGAGTAAGGACCATAGAGTTCTTTTTCCTTGATACTTGTTTTTAGCTCATATTCTCTCAGGAGGTCTTGAACATTTCTGCTCTTGCTGTAAAACTATGGGTTGCATGACTTTGAAATTTAGTATTATATCATTTTAAATCCTCAAGTAAGTGACATTTCAGTGGGGGGCTGGGTTTCCCAATGCTTTATTCTTCAACATTTCCCAACCCTTCATCTTGGTACCCACAGTGAGGTCGAATACTCATTCCATGCAGCACTGAGATTAAGCTACATCAATAACTATTCATATTTCTTTTGAAACATTTATGTTCTCATAAATATTTAGCAGTGTGTGGTTCATCACATGAACTACAAGATCTTTAGGCAAATGTCTTTTGTTGTTGTCAACTTAGAGACTGTTACCCATTATAAATTAAGAAAGACAATGAAATAGGATACATACAAATTTAAGCTGTAATTGCTTCATTTACCAGGAACCAATCTGCCTAAGCACAGTTTAAAAATTATTTACTTGTTATGCCCTGGGAATCAAAATTTATAGATAACATATGATTTGCCCATGCTGTGAATAATGTTGAAAAAGAGGTGGGTAAATATCTCAGTTTTTCCTCTTGCTTCGTTGTTTCTCTCTATGTGGACATTAATAAACTGAATTGCTATTGATTTGGGAATATACTTAGTCTCCTTTAGCCTTTGTTTTCTCCTCTGTAAATACAGTGATTGAGATAACCCAGGGGTCAGCAAACTATAGCCTGCTGGCCAAATGTGGCTTGCAAGCTGAGAATGGCTTTTATATTTTTAAGTGGTTGAAAACATGTGAAAGAAGAATAATACTCTGTGACACGGGAACATTTTATGAAATTCAAATTTTAGTATTTATAAATAAAATTTTATTGGCATCCAGCCACACTCATCCACGTGTGTATTGTCTATGACTACTTTCTCACACCAGAGCAGCGGACTTGAGCAGTTGCAGTAGAAACCTTGTGAACTGCAAAGCCAAAACTGTTTACTATCTGGCTGTTTACAGAAGAAGTTTGCCTATCCCCGATAGAACCTACCTCTGGGGGTTGGAATGGGGAGTAAAACTAAAGGTTTCCAAAAATATAAAGTGCAGTCGAAGTGCATTACCCAAAGGAACTCTATAATGAACAATTTTCAGTCTAAACTATATCTCCAAAAAGAGACTTGTTTAAGGAGTAAATGTAGTTTCAATTTCATAATTGTAATTTTTCTAGCTGACTGAGTAAATGATTGTGTTCACAATGGGGATGATTTTCTGGTGTTTGGTTTACGTTGGACATTGATTAGCCCCTCTGGCTACTGTCGGACATTTATTTGCTGAAAATACATTAGATGTATTTTCCCAGAACATCCTTTTCCCGATTCACAGTACCGCCTTCTTTAAATCTAATATTTTATGTACTTTATAGTTGAGGATTTTAAAAGATTAGCACATCAATGCATCAGGCGTTTGCAGGCTGCTCTTGTAGTCACATCTCGTTTTTCTGCAGCATCTCACCTCCCTGTGAACTCTGATAGCACTTGCTTTGTACCTCTCTTATAGCACTTAGCACACTGTTCTGTGGGGTGTAGCTATTTCTGTGCATGTTTCATATTCTCTATCAAATTTAGATGTAGGTCCTTGTCGGGGTCACACGGCATTTTGTATTTGCTAAGGTGCCTAGCACAGTGCTCTAAGCACATGGAAGGTACTATAAATATTTACCAAATAACTGAAAGATTGAACCGTTAGGAATATTTAGAATTCTTAGAGGTAAAAAATAGGTGATCAGAAATCAGACAAGAACTTGGGAACCAGCAAATATGGGAAAACAGAGTCAGAAAACAGGACAAATAACAAACACTCAGGGACTTTAAAATTGAGATGGTTGTAGTCCCAAGATGAGAAGGCTCATGTGTCCTAGTGGAATCCTATCCCAGAGGATAGCCTTCCCAGATCTCCACAGTGGGAACCTGCAGGTCATTTTTGGGAGCTATTAAGTACGTAACTTGGCAGGAGTAAAAAATGTGGGGTCAAGGATGAAGGCGAATCCTGAAACTGTCCCCTAGATGCTTTAGGCAGATGCGTGGTACATCTAGCAATGCCTTCTCAGTGAGGTGAGTAGGTCGGAGGATGGCAGAATAGTTAAGTTTTATTTTTATTTATTCACAGTTTGAAACAGGTTTTAGGCAGAAGGCACCTGGCAAAGGAAGATTTGTGTATTGTTTACTTCAAACAAAGTGAACAGAAAACTTGGTTTGTCAATTGTTAAGTTTTCACCTTCAGAAATCACAGAATCTCCATTTGAAGGACATTTCAAAAATCACGCAGATACTCAGTACTGAAATCCCCTTTAAAGCACCTTCACAAGTGTTTATCCAAACTCTGTTTGAGATCTTCCCAGGCCAGGGAATGCACTATTGTCCAAAGCAGCCAGATAGTGCTTGGCACAGTTTTATTTTTTTTTCAAGATTGTTCCTTCTGTTAGGACATTGGCCTTCCTGAGACTTTCCTATGTTGGTAGTTCTTTTCCTAGTTTTTTTTCCCTGGGATCCATGGAAGAGGTCTAATCTGTCTTCCACTACTTGTAAGACATTGGAAAGGCTGTATTCTGTCCTCCTTGCCAGGCTTCTCTTTGGGCTTAAAAAGCTCTAGTTCCTTCCACTGGGCATCCATTACTGCTTCTAGTCTACATACGACCATGGCTTATCTTCTGATTATAACTTCATTGTCTGTATTCCTCTTTAAATGTTATGTCCAGTTCATGATGCATTCTAACGTGGCCTGATGTGTGCTGTCTTATCTATTATGGGACTTAGTGTCCTGGACATTCCCTTTATTTATGGCACTCTTGTCTATCTCTTTCTCATTAAGTCAGATAAGGCAAGCTATTGCTACCTGCATGCTAAAATGTCCTGATGTTCTGAATAATCAATCAGTTTGGTGGACTGAGCTGCTAAACTAGTCCAATTTATTTAAACATCTGTCTGGTTAAAAACAAACAAACAAAAAACCTGACTGGTATATTGTCAAGATGTGGTATCTACTGGAACTTTGCAGGTCAATACACATGCTTAGCTGTGAAATGTCAAGCATACCCTAGGAGTAATGTGCTGCCTTGAGAAGAAGAAACTGCAGGCTCCCAGACAGGGCTGAGACCAAGAGTCTCTGAATTCTTGAATTATTGAGTTTCTTGATATCTCATTGCAGGGTATGTTATTTTTTTAATGGGTTCTGTTGAGAGTTCCAGATAAACTCTCATCCATGTTTAAAAGTCCTGGTTTGGGGACTGAACTCTGAACTTTCTTCCTATCTTGTCTAGTTCTTCCCTTCATGGTTATGCCATTGGCACTGCCCTATTCCCAGGGCTCCTGTAAGAGTGGCGGAAATGCTCTTGTTCCCAGTGATGGTGACTTTGTCCCAATAGAGGTGGGCAGTGTCACATTTAAATTGGGTAGGTGGAATTTAAAAACAAATAACAAAAAGGTCATTTTTCTTATGGAAATTTCCAAACATGCAGAAGTAAACAATGATACCCAAAAGTACCTGTCATCCAGCTTCAATAATTATCAATTCTTTGCCAGTCTTGATTCATTGATACCTCAACTCACTTCCCCACCTATGTTCTTTTGAAGCAAATCCCAGACATCCTATTGTTTCAAGGTGAGATCCGTTCACCTAGTACATAATTGCTTCTCTGTCTATATGACTTCATCAACAGACTGGATCTTTCTCCTCGCCGGTTCATGTTTATTTGCGTGACAGTTTGAGTTGCAAATGGGCAAGTAGGGGGACAATGTCTAATTTCCATCTTTGAGCAGACATAATAATGCCTCCACCCCAGTCAATGGCAAGTGACACTTTATCATTGGCATTGCCTTTAAGCAAAGGATTTATGGCCTTTCCCATCTTTCTCACATCATGTGGGTCTTGGAAGGCTCCCCTCCAGAGTTGAACTCCCACTGAACACAATGGGCCTTTCTTCCATGACATACAACTTCCAGCTCTTTATCCCTTGTCATTCAAAGCCATGAATGTCTGTGTTAGAAGATGTTCCTACATCAGTGGGCCCCACTCCTAGGGGCTCTGAAAAACCAGGGCTTCTCATAAAGCAGAAGAGAGGTCTGGGAACTGTTTCCAGAAAGCATATACATTCACCCTCAATATGGTACAGGCCAAGCATCAAGTTTCTGGGCTTTTGCTTATATTGTTACCAGTTTGGTGAGGTAAGCTCATACTGGTCTGGAGTCCTGCTTGGTAGTTATAGATATCGTTGATGGAAAAAAAAAAGCAGGCAGAATTTTGTCTTCCACTTCTTCTTAAGAGAAAGAAAATAATTGACCAAATTCTGTTCGGTGACAATTTTGCTCCTGGGATAGCATTTGAATTCTGGGCTTCTGTTTGGCCTGCCTTTAACCTCTGTAGAAAATTAAAATAAAATCCTTCTTATTGCCTCAATCCTTCCCTAGCTGTTTTAAATCAACTTTTCAAAGTGTATTGTCATGCAGTTTTGTTATCATTTGCATTTAAATGTAGTGAATAAAGAACTCCCTGCTGAATCCCTTGAGGAATGTTGAAGCCCAAAATCCCAGTTTGCCTGGTAAGTCAAGCAGCTTTGAATATTCATAGAAGAGGCTTGAATGACTTCTCCATATGGAATTTGCTCTTCCGGCCTGCACTCATTTTGTTAAGATTGGTTCTTCCTGGTTTCACTTGTGGTTGTATGGAGCTCTGAGCATGGACAGGGAAGGAATGACAGGGAGCTGGTAAGGACAGTTTCCGGAGTGGGGCCTTTCATCATGGCCATCAGGGTACTCTAATGTTTTTCTGGCAGTGCGCCCCTTCACTTGCTCCCATCCCCCACTCAGTACAACCCACAGTCATTTACACATATGCATTTCTTTTAGATGCAAATAGTTTATTTCAGCCTATTGTGATCAAAAAAATTTTTGTTTAAAGAAATGTAGAAACATATTGCTCTTGGAAAGGCCAGGAAGAGGAAAAGGAATAAGAGATGAATGGCTGATGAGGAATTGTTTTATTGTCTACCAGTGGCTTTGGTGTAAAGTCCGAACTTTGGAAATTAAAAGGATGAGGAAGAGAAAAGAAAACCCAATTTGTCAATGAGGTAATCTCTCAGCTTCCTTTCTCCTTCTTTCCCCTTAGGCTTGAACAATCCCCAGAGGGTTCATGACCAAAGGCCTTTGTGGGAAATGAAACCACTTACAGATACTCTCCCTGGCTTGGGGAAGCAGGGAGCAACAGTAGCATGACATCCCTAACACCAGGGAATTTTTCTGGTTGGTCCATGTTGTGACCAACCCTCTTCATCCTCTCCAATAAGTAATCACCATAAACTAACATGGGCTAACATTTATTGGTTTATTGAGCACTTACTTTGTGCCAGGCACAAAGTAGCTCTTCTTATCTCATTTAATCCTTACAACAATCCCATTTTTTTAAAGACTTTATTATATTTATTAGAGAGAGAGAGTGCAGTCCGTCCGCAAGCAGGGGTAGGGGTGGGAGGGAGGAGCAGAGGGAGAGAGAGAATCTCAAGCAGACTTGTTCTGAGCCGGGAACCCCACCCATGGCTCAATCTCCTGAACCTGAGATCATGACCTGAGTTAAAATCAAGAGTCTGACTCATTTAACTAACTGAGCCACCCAAGCACCCCTTTACAATAATCCTATTATCACTCCCATTCAGCTAATGATTAGAGAGGTTAGGTAACTTACGCCAAGCCACACAGCAAATACACAGTGGGCAGAAACCTAGAGCCAGATGCTCTGACTCTGGTTACTGTTTTTTACTGCAAGATGCTGCCTTGCTCATTTCCTGAGTGAGAAGGGATGCTGAGCACTGTTTTAGGGGCTGTGACACTGCAGAAATGGGCTAGGCCTCATCTGACACTTGCATCTACCAAGTGGGCCAGTGCCAGGGTTCCTGTGCAGAGAGGCCAGGGCTGATCTGGGGATCCTGACCGAGGCAGCCAAGCGCGGATTCTGCAGCGTACCAAGGAGACCCGTGGACGAGTCCCGAGGACAGAGAAAAGAGCAAAAAGAAAGGCTCATCCCAGAACCAGGAGACACTGGAGGGAAACAGAAGTTTGGGAGCAAATCAAGAAGTGCCCTGGGTGATGATGTGAACAGAGTGAAATAGCCATACTCACCTTTCTGCTCATTTAAAGGCACAGGGTCACAGTGGACAGATACAAATATGAAATTCTCTCCTTTTACATTGTAGTTGGCATGAGTGTCCACAGATCATTATTCAGGAACCTCCCTCCCCTCACACACTGTAAAATGAGTATAATGACACCTACCTTATTGGGCTATTGTGAACATTAAATGAAATCAAGTGAATATATTGTAATACCACCTTCTTTGACTTCTTTTGGGCCCCAGTGCATTATTTCACCCCTTGCAAAATCACAGATCTGGTCCCTAAGGACTGAGTGATGAAGATTTTATTCCATATTTTACAAAGAGATAGAAGGGGTTACAGTGTAAATCACCAACAATTTCTAAAGTGTCACATTCAGTTCTAGGGGGAGGAAGTCTGGTTCTTCCCCTTATGGTAGCAGATTCATCTCCCTTCTGCCGGCAGCTGCCACCCTCCATCTCCCCATGTCCTTCCCACAAAATGCCCTTGTCTCCTCCCCACCCATCCGGCACTTAGCTTCCTTGGCTCAGCTGCTCCTCCATCATCTTTCCTACCTCTCTCAATCCCTTGGCCAGTCTGCCTACCCCACTCGGTAAACAAAAGCCACTCGTCAGGTTCTGCCCAGCTCCAAGCATGTCCCAGCCATGTATAAAGATTATAGTCCATCCTGTCACATATAGAGTTTTTAACAAACTATCTGGCCCTCAGTAAGTGATGGATAAATGTGGGTAATACTAGCAATTGTTTCGGTATCTTTCCCCTGATGTCTTGCCTGGGCCAACACACAGTCCACCCGGAAGTCTGCTTGCCGATATTAGTGGGGGATTTGGGAAATGACAGATAGGCAAAGGAGGGTGCGTGACTGACATCAGTGGATGTTGTGAGCGGGCTGAGATTTCAAGAGAGGCCTGCAGAAGTGTGGACATTGCCAGTGAGCATCCAGAAGTCACCAGGGAGGCAGCCTCCTGTCCAGCACGATTTGCCCTTCTCCTTTTTGTAATCACTAAGGGCTTACCTGTCAGTGAGAATAGAGTGAGTGCCGAAGGCATCCTGCCTGTCCCTGCTGGGCAGAGCACCTCGTTTAGGTGAGAGCCCTTGGTAGATCCTACAGGGTGAAGATCTGGGCCCCTGGTCTCCCTGCACAACAGTTAGCTTTTGCTGCTGCTGGAAAGATCTAGAGCCAACAGTCCGGTGATTGCTCATCCTCTGGGAGGGCTGGCAAGAGAACCAGGATCTGGGGCCAGATTTTTGCGCCTGTCTTCGCCCCATCACCCTCTGGAACTAATGGTGACTTAGGGTAGAGAGAGTCTCTGTAGAATGGGACATAATCAGATTTGCAGTTGGAAGAGACTTCAGAGGTCATTCAGTCACTTATTGGATACTCTTCATGACAGAAAGCTCATTTCCAGTCTTTTTCATTGATGACCACTTTAATTATTAGAAAGCTTTTCTGTCATGAGCAAAATCTGTGTTCTTACAACTTGGGGCTGTTTGTCCTAGTGCTATCTTCTGAAACTGCCAACCAGGCTCTGGTTAGCTTTCACATCACCCCAATTACCTGGCACCTAGATTGGGAATCTTGCACATCTTCGTAATTCAATGTATAATTTTGTAGGATCTCCACCCAACAATTTGAAGCACAGTCTAGCCCACTGCCAGAGAAAGGATTTGTGGATAAAATGTTAATGAGTTACTGCTGGGTATCTCTAACATTAGCTCATCTGCTCTGCTCCCCATCAGCCTCAATCCCTTTCCCCTTCATAGAGCTACCACCCCCTGACCTATGTTAGGGGTTGTTTAGTTGTTTATTTGCTTATTGACACCTCTTCTCTAAGAATAGAAACTCCATGAGAACATAACCTTGTCCTGGTCTGTATTGGCCTGTACTGTATGCCCAGTGTTTAGAACAGTGCTGGAACATAGGAAGGACTCACTATTTGTGGAATAAATCAAGAGCCAGATTAGGATAGTGAAGGTCCCAAGTCTTGTCAGTACTCATTTGAGCACTCTGGCGAAGGACAAATTGTCTCTTTCAAGACTGACTGCTATAGAAGCAATACTCCTAATCCTGGGCTTAGGGCACTTGGGTTCATCTCAGTTTTGCATCCATTGGCTGGATGACCCTTAAGCTGATACTTAACTACTCTTGGGCTTCTCCTCTTCATCTGTAAAGTGAGATTGACACTCCCTGCTTTGTTCAATTTCAGAGTTGTCCTGAGGATGAAATCCAACTATATGTGAGAAAGAATTCTGTAAACTAGAAAGCCCTATATAAATATGAGTTATTACTGTTAATGTTTATTATGATTGAAAATGTGTAATCTTCATATAGCAAAAGTATATTTAGTCTGAGAATGAATTTATCTCACTCTTGAGATTAATTAATTTCTGGAGCAGCTAAGGATCATACAATTTCTAGAGATGCTCTTTATGATTTTGCCTCAACTACCAATACTTACTTAAGTGCTTACTAGGTGTAAACATTGGTCCAGTTGCTGGGGGTACATCAGAGAACAAAACAGATAAAAATCCCTGCTTTCATGGTATTTACAGTCTAGAGGAGGCAGAAAGATAATAAAATAAATAATTATTTAGCGTGTTAGGTTCATAAGTGCCACAGAGTGCAACAGAGAAAAAAAAGGAGCACAATAGAGAAATAGGGAGTACCAGGGATGGGGGTTGCAATCTTAAAGGGTGGTCAGTGGAGATCTCACTAGACGGTGATGTTTGAGCAAAGACTTGAAGGAGGTTAGGGATTCAGCCACAAGGATGCTGGGGACAGAGCATTCCAGGCGGAGTGAACAGCCAAGTGCAAAGGTCCTAAGGTGAGTGCTTCTCTCAAATGCCCAAGAGAAAAGTAAGAAAACTGGTGTGTCTGGAGTGGGGAGAGACAGAGTAGTAGATAAGGTTAGAAAGGTAATGGTTGGCCAGATTGTATAGGGCCATAAAGGACATTCTCAGGACTTTGGATTTTACTCCAAGGGAGAGGGGAGCCATTTGAAGGTCTGGAAGAGAAGTGTAACATTATCTGACTTCCACTGAATTATTCTGACTTTGCAAATGATGAGACTAAACCATCAGGGATGAAAATAGAAACAGGCAAACCAGTTATTTAGTTACTCCACATAATCTAGAAAAGAAATGATGGTAGTTTGGACCAAGGAGGTAAAGGTGGCAAGATGTGCTAAGATTCTAGATGTATTTTTTAGGAAGTTCCAATAGGATTTATTAATGGATCTGTTTTGGTGAGAAGGAAAAAGGAATCAAGGATGAGCCAAGGTGTTTGGCGTGAGTCACTGGAAGAATGGACTTGCCATTTATTGATGTGGTGTGACTGTGGGAAGAGCAGGTTTGGGAGGGAATATCAGGGGCTCAGCTTTGGGCATGCTACTTCTGAGAAGATGATTAGATATTCAAATGAAGATGGTGAGCAAGCATATACCAGCAGGAGCCCAAAATACAAGTAAATAAATAACTCGAAAGACATCAGCACATAGTTGGTATTTAAAGCCACGAGACTGGCTGAGAATACTGAGTGAGTGAGTGTCCCCAGGGCGAAGGTCAAGGACTGAGTACTATGGCACTGCAGTGTTTAGGGACTGGGGACATGGTGGGGGGAGTGCATGGGGAAGAGGCAGCTACACTGACTTTGAAAGACAGCCAGTGAAGCTGATGCAAGCATGCTATGAAGGCAAGCACACGAGTTGTGTCTTTCCACAACGTCAGTTTTATTCAATCACAAAACAAGGTTGAAGCAGGTTCAGGATTCCAAACTCAATGACATCTCACTACACATTTAACTTGGCTTCATTCACGTCACACAAAGCAAAGCACAATACAGTCACACAACCAACAAGATACAATAAAGGGTAGGAAGTTAATGAACCAAATGTGACATCAGTCTGTGAGTACACAGTTGAGATAAGGCCATGGTCCAGGTCAGCTCCTGACATGTGCAGCTTATTTTGTTCAAGCAGTAAAGAATCTTGGTTATGTTCAGAGATCAATTGGGCAGAGCATTCGGCGGCAGTTGCGTTTTTGATGTGGTCAGATGTGAAAGGGTCAACGTCCAGAGAGTCTACCGTTTGCTGCAAAAGTCCTCCCCTTTTAAAGGAGTTTAACCAGCCTTGGGCTTTGCAGGTCTCCTCTGGTTCTGCTGGTATCAGTCCTTGGTGCCCTCAGCCTGTGCTGGTTCTGGTGATATCTGGTCTTAGCTACAATGCCCTCGGCTGCTTATGTCATTGTTTGACATGAGTCACTGCCTGACATGAGTGACTCCATGTTGCTCTCTACAGAGGCAGAGGGGAATCAGGACACTGTGAGGTCCTGGAAACCAAGTGAAGCTAGTGCTTCAAGGGAGGTGGGCAAGATGAACCACGTCAAACGTTGATGAGAGGTCAACAAAGATGACCTTTGAGAACTGACTGTTGGTGTCTCAAAGCAAAGGCCATTGAAGACTTTGAGAAGAGCAGATTTGCTGGGTTGGTGGAGGCAGAAGCTGGATGGAGTGACCATAACAAAGAGAGAGGAGAGTAACTGGAGAGAGCAAATTTAGATATTCTTTTGAGGAGTGTTACCCTGGAGGGGACCAGAGAAAGAGGGTATGGCTGGAGGGAGACATGAGTCAAAAGAACGTCTTTGTTTTTTATTATTTTTGAGTGGGAGAAATAACATCACGTTTGTACACTGACGAGAATCATCCAGTGGATATGGAAAAACCAAAAACACAAGAAAGAGAGGAGAGAAATCTTGGAAAAACATTCTCGATTAGGTGAGAGAGTTGGGTCAAGGCGAAATGGTGGAGTTGCCCTTGCCGATGGGCGCTGAAAATTCACTCACAGGAGAAAAGAAAGCGGGGAATATGGAGTCGCATGCAGGAAGGTAGATAGATGTTGTGGTGGAAGTGTGCAGAGATTCTCTTCTGAGAGTTCCTACTTTCTCAGTGAAATAGGGAGAAAGGTCATCAGGTGAGAGTGCGTATGGGGGAGCAAGCTCTGGGGTTTGAGGAGAGAAGAGAAAATGCAACAGGAGCAGGAACAGAACATAACCGATGTGGGGCGGGTGTTTCTCTAAGGGCTTTGGCACTGCCTTTGTGGGAGAGGAGCTCAGTGCCGCTCTCTGCTACAAAATATTAGCTGTCCCTATCCCTCCTTCAAGGTTTCTTGGTCAGGTTTTTATCAATTTTTAGGCAAAAGTTTTGAAATTAAAACTCGCTTGCACATCACTCAAATGATTCTAGGTCATGGGAGCTATCGGCACTGTCACGGTCTTTTCAAAAAATTGACTTCATAAAAAGAAAAAAGGAAAAATGGTCTGCTTCAACCCAAGCTGACCTTCAAAATTCCAAATTTATGCAGCATGCATGGCTTAACTTTTCCTTCACATCATTAGTTCAGGAGTCAATCCTGGCCTGGAAATGCAGGCCTTTATTTCTTTTGTTTTAAACTAATGTGCTGTCCTTTGCCTTTCTCCCTGCCAAAGGCACTTGGGTTGATCTGGCCAGGCAACCCTCACCTGAATTATTTTATCTTTTTAAAAATTCTCAGTGCTCGCTCAAATCACTACCTTTTAGACAGCAGTCAAGAGTCTTCAATTTTGGTTTTAAATATAATTTGTGGAACTACCATTAGAATCAAGCAGCTAACAAGTATTTGTAAGGCAATTAAGATGTACCAGTCGGGAAGTCATAATGTGCAGTGATAGCTCTTCCATACTTGGCATTAATGATACGCCAACGAAAGCAGGATGGGATATCTTCTCAGGCTCAGCCACCTCCTACTAAGGAAACTGAGGACTGAAGGAGTGCTGACAGCATCGGGGTGGGAAGACGACCTTGCCATGTGACATTTTCTCACCAGAAACACTAAAGCATATTCATCTTGGTCATTGAGATCTGCACGTCTCCCTCTCAGTGCTGGCTGGTACCATGGGCGTGTTTGCGTGGCTGTTTTCATGGTGATGTACGTCACCTCTGATTTATAAGCAACACACACAGAGAAAGCAGCAATATTCCACCGCCTTCTCTCACCACCACGCTGACAGGAACTGCCCTGTCCGGTGGATGCCCTCTGTCCTGGGATCACAGAAGCAATGTTCTAAATAGTGATGAGTTTCTGTGCACGATTCTGTAAAACCTCCACTCTCCTTGCTTCATGGGTCCTTTTGGATGGTTGAGAGTTTACTTCGAGGACTGAAAGAGAAGTAACATTTTCTTTAATACCTACTCTGCACCGGGTGCTTTTGTCCATTTTGTCCCATTTAATTCTTACAGTGGCTCTGTAGAGTGGGTTTTATCCCCATGCTTACAAGATATAATGACCAAGGTGGTAAAGAGGTTATGTAATTTGGTCGAGGTCGCACAGCTATAATATTGAAAAACGGATTCAAATTTAGGTCTTCGCGCATGACGGAAAAAATAGTAAAGATATTTGAAAAACAGAAAAATGGTTTTTAATTTCCATGTTGCCTTTTGAGGAGCATGGATTCCAAGGGGCATGTCTTTGCTAAGTAGGGACCACAGGGGTGAGGAGCTACCCTGCAGACCCTATATCGTTCAGGGCCAAGGCGAGCACAGAGATCCAGGAGGAAGAACAGCAGGGGACCTGCAGTGCCGGAGGGGGGCGGCGTGAGAGGGTAGAGGGATGGCCAGCTGGCAGGCCAGGAGATCGCTGTGCACAGAGATGCCCAGTGGAAATTTAGGAAGGAGCAAAACTCTGTGCTCTGTGTGAGGTTGCTTCTCTCCTCCATCCCCCGACCCCCATTCCAGCAAAACTCTTTCTTTTCCCTTTGCTTCGTGATACGCACTTGCTTCGAGGGTAATGGAATAGTATCGATGCACTAACTCAGGGCTGGCTGGCATGAGTAAAGGCTGCACAAGGGTCTGGGGAGCATGTTCCAAGTCTATTCTTTTTCGCATACTCTCTTCATGAATATCTACTGAGTCCCTTCTGTGTGCCGGGCTTTGTTTCAGGGTGCCGAAAATACAGCATTAAACGAGAACGAAGTCTCTGCCCTTTTGTAGCTGATACACTAGTTGGGAGAGACAGACAATAAAAAACGAACGAGGAAGTGCTATAAGGAAAAATACAACAGAGAATGATTTTTAAAGTGTGGGATAGAAATCTTCCTGGAATATTTTTAACACGTGTCTGCTGTATGAAGAGAGAACGGAGAATCGAGAACTAATGGTTTATGACATTTGCTTCACAAAGTTTTATTGATTACTTACCATGCCCAAGTCCAGCTCTCGATCCTCTAGTAAGTGGACTGAACAGGCATCTTCGAGGAGCATCTGGTAAATAGGGGAGATGAGCTGAGTTTGTTAGTAATTTAAAAGGTGGCGCGGTAGACAAACTGCTATAAACTTTCCAGTGCAGTTGGCGGGAGTACATTTCTTTAGGATCCTGAAATTGGTCTAGAGTGGGAGAAGGCCTTCCATAGACTCCACTCTGGGCCTTCACTTTGCTATGTACCCCTGCTTTTTAATGCTCGACCTTTGCTTCACCCAAATAAACATGGGCGCCTCTGGGTCACCCAGTTTACAGGCCTGTCTCCCTGCCCACAGCTGGTCTCGTTCTTCTGGTACTCCTGACGAAGATAGAAAAGCACAATGATCGCGTGCATGGCTTCCCAGCTCTGTCACACTTAGAGCTGGGTCCCCAGGCCGTAGTCTCCTTACCTGTAAACTGTGGATAACATTGCACCTGCTTCATGGGGTTCTCGTGAAGATGAAATTAACTTACGTAAAGTAATTAGAAGAGTGCCTGGTCTATAGCAAATTTTGAGTTAGATTTAACAATTGTTATTCTGGTGTTATCGAAGTGTTCATAATTATTATTTAAATTGACCTCACTTACCCACAAGACCACCGTGCACCTCCCAAGTAGAGAGGCCGCCGGTGCTGAGCCCACGGCACTCAAGAGTTTCAGAAAGGAGGTCTACTTTTCTTTGAGACATATGAGATGACAACGCAGTGGCATTTGAGATGGACCTTGGAGACGAGGAGGATGTACGTATTTGGGAATGGCAGAGAAGGGGAGGGGAAAGCCATCCTAGTCAGAGAGAATTCCATGAGCAGAAGAGCAGAAGCCAGGCATATTGGGAGGCACCGATGCACTGGGGGAGATGATTTGCCTGAAGACTGAATGCATGAGGTCGAGGCCAAGAGAGAGGTGTGGAAACATTAGCAGACAAATTGTGGAGGCACATGAGTGTTAAGGTTGTTGCTATTAGACTTTACCCTGCAGGCAAACGGGGAACTACTGTGGATTTTTAGGAAGCCACATTTATTCTCTGATGTAATGTAGGTGTCTAGATGTAAGGACTGTTCACCCCAACATTCAATAACCCAAAGCTACTGTAATATTTTGAGTTATCCATTTTTTCCCCACTAGTTTTATCTATTAGATGCTCCCCAGGGATTGGTCAAGAAAACCTAAGTGAATTAATTACTTGCAGTATATATTCCAAGTAAAGGATATTCCATATTTTCTCAGTAAGAAGTTGTAAAAAATAGGGGCGCCTGGGTGGCTCAGTCAGTTAAGCATCTGCCTTTGGCTCAGGTCATGATCCCAGGGTCCTGGGATCGAGCCGCATCAGGCTCCCTGCTCAGCAGGGAGTCTGCTTCACCCTCTACCCTCCCCCCCCCCCCCCGCTTGTGATCACTCTCTCTCTCACTCTCTCAAATAAATGAAAAAAGTAAAATCTTTAAAAAAAAAGAAGTTGTAAAAAATAGAGATGGGTTTTCCATACACAAACCCTTAGGACTATAGATGACATTTAAAACAACATTTAATTCATGTACCTATTTACTCTTGCATATTTAACATCATATACCATATGAAATGGTATATTCATTTATAAATATTGCTGTCTTCATGCATATTTCATCCGTTTTATTCAAAGTCATCGCGGGCATTCAAACTCATCAGCCTCCATGTCTTTGTCACTGCTAAGTGAATTTTAGAATCGTCTAGTAGTTTTCCAGAACACAATATATTCATGTTTGTCTAAGTGGTTTGATATAAAGCCCTTTTTGCATCTATGTATAATAAAATTTTATCCTAAGCTACAAGTGTCCATTTGCATAACATAAGGGCGGTTTTGATTTTTCATTTTTCCTGTAGCTAGCTGCTCATAATTTCCATGAAATAGCTAATACTGTATTGCTTTTTTTATTGGTAAAGAATTTTTAATTTAGTGCAAGATCTTGACACAATAAGGTCAACTGAAAAAGGCAGGATACATAAATATAGTATGACCTCAGCTATGAAAAAATACCCAAAACAATTATATTTCTTTCAAGAGGTTTTTTTAAAAGCTTATATACAACAGTCAACCCCAGTTATCACAAAGTTATATCCCCAGGACTAATCATTCGACATGCATTAAATTTCTTTGCCTTGTTTTTACCAATTTCATCAAATGTTTTCTGCAAGCACCCAAACTTAGCATAGACCGTGATTGTTTTAGGTGAAATAACTTTCCCTAATACATAGCTATTCAAAATAAAATAATTGAAGGGGTGCCCCAGGCTTCTCTGTCCTAAGGATATTTTCGGACACTGTATGTTTGGACATATACGGTCTCTTCTCTCCCATTGATAATGTCCGGTCTTATGATCCCTTTGCTCCCAGATTTTCTAAGTGGGTATAATTTCTGCTTAAAAGATAGTCCTTTATGTAACAAAATGCTACAGAAGAGTTCAAGAAACAAAAACCAAAAAATTTCAGTTCTTTAGAACAGTCCTCACAATGGGCATCAGGTATGTGTCTTCCTTCCCAGAGCTTCCCTGACATAATGGATCGGTGCCCTCCTTCTGTCCTCTCAGCACCCAGGACTTACCTCCTCAGGCCCCCATCATTGGCTTCAGATGCACCCATTGACTTGTCTGGGGCTCTAACTAGACACTCGGTGTCTTGAGGGCAGAGACTATCTTGTTCACGACCTCAGTCCTCGGCACAATGCCTGAGTGAATAAATGTCACACATCCTCCTGTGATGAAGGATCATTCCAATATCTTAGAGAGTTGGTTCAAATTTCAGATGATGCCATATGCAGACTTTAATGTTTGTTGATTCCAGCTATGCACACACATTCAGATAGTTCCCATCTGTCGTCTAAATGTCTGGGTGGCCAAATCTCCTACACGAGGTGATGAATGGAGGACAGGCAGGGCCTGCATCTTCAGTGTACAGCCTTCTCAAAAAAAAAAAAAAAGTCTGGGCTTGCCTGTTTGTTTCCATCTCTCTGGTTTGGAGCCAGGCCACACCCTCGTCTTCTCAGAAGATGTGCCAGTTCAGCCCATCTGTAGACCTGTAATCTGCTTTGAGTTTGTTTTATCTCAACTAGACCTTCACCTGCCTCCCTCCAAGGTTGTCTTCCCTGGGTGTATTTTTAGATGGTTAGATAGTTGGTGGATGCTTTTCCAGGAATTTCTGCCATCTGTGGGTTGTAGGCCATTGCTTCAGCCAAGCTCCACCCTCCACTGCTCACGGTTTCCACACAGGCAAGCACACTCACGCATGTAGGTACCCCAGGGCCTCGATGCTCACAAGATTTTTGTTGCGTTGATTTCATGTTGCTGTGGTCTTGGGCACAGTTTACATACTGTGTCTTGCCCAGTGCTCTGCTCTGTCGGATCTCATGATTGGCAGGGTACCAACTATGTACCATAGACGTTCCTCTTCAATGGCTTCCTTTACATTTCTGTTCTTCTCAGCCAGGCATGTCAGCGTTTTCTACCTCAAGGCAGTGAGAGACACTCACTCTCTGTGGGGGGATGTGACTTGGGGAATTCTTACAGAGTCCAGAGCATCAACATGAGGACATAATGGCACAGAGCCCAGACTCTGGAATCAGATGCCTGGTTTGAATATTGATTCTGCCATTGACCAGTTATGTGATCTGGAGCAAGACGTCTTCTTCTCTCTGTGCCTCCACTCTCTCATTGTCAGCTGGGTATAGAATAGGTCCTACTCCTTGGAATTCTGCGAGGGGCTTAGAACAATACCTCATACAGAGTAGTCGTTAATTTTAAGTGTGAGTTACTATCATTTTATATACTTATTTTTTATTGAGCTAAAATAGTAGCTGTTATTATTATATATGGTACTGACTCTGGTCAGCCAGAAAGGAACTGACTGCCAAGACCAGTCCAAACTGGGTTATCCTTCCCCAGTCCCCTCCCCTGCAAAGTAGGGCTTAGTCTATTCTAGGTAACTTGTACTTTCTCTGCTTGCAGAGGTTGGGAAAAGGAAAACCAGGGCCTGTCAATCTTCCATCCAGAACAGGAATCATGTTATGGTTATTTACATAGTCAATTTCATTCTCATTTATCCTTACAACTAATCCTTTGACCTTTCCCACAGATTTCCTATCACTGGGCATCCCATTTCATCTCCCTCTCATTCTTCCTAATGGCTGGCACAGGTTCTCCTGGACCATTAAAGAAGCTTCCCCACCATCTTCTCCACCTCTAGTTCCAAAATTCCCATCCAGTCCTCACACTGCTTCCAGAGTGATCTTCCTTAAACAAGTCTCATTACGCTTGTTCTCTGTTGAAAGCCTTCAGTGGCTCCCTATTGCCTGCACAATTATGTAAGAAGACACCATTTGGCTTTCAGAACCTTCTACAACATGGCTGTAGGCTCACTTCCCCCAAGCTCCTGTCCTGCTCACCTTCTATTCCAGCCAGAAGGAACCAATACCTGTATCTCTGCTTCCTTCTTTTGCTCAAAATATTTCCTTTTCCAAATGATTTCTCCTGCTACTTCTATCTGTTGAATTTCCATCTTTAGAATTTAAGATGAGGGACTCCTGGGTGGCTCAGTCGGTTAAGCGTCTGCCTTTGGCTCAGGTCATGATCCCAGGGTCTTGGGAACGAGTCCCGCATCGGGCTCCCTGCTCAGCGGGGAGCCTGCTTCTCCCTCTGCCTGCTTCTCCCTCTGGCTGCCGCTCCCCCTGCTTGTGTGCTCTCTCTCTCTGATAAATAAATAAAATCTTAAAAGTTAATAAATAAATAAAATTTAAGGTGAGATATTAGTTTTTAAAATGAGACTTTTTCCCCCTGAGGTCCCCCACCCCCAACCCACTACCCCTCCAGTCAGAATTTTTTATCCTCTCTCGTACTACCACAGTAATTTGTTTATATCTCTATGATAATATTTAGCACAGACTGCCTTGTGATATTCATTTTTACCTTTACTTATTTCAAAACTGTTTTCAGATGGCCATCAAAAATGACATGGTAATATTTGTCAAAACTTATTGAATTGTGCACTTAAGATGGTTTTATATTACTGCATGCAAATTATACCTCAATAATATTGACTTTAAAAGAAAAATACAGTAAAAGCAAAGCAGAATAAAAATAAACACATGGGAAAATTAGGATGAAGGGAAAATAAGGATGGAAAAATAAAATAAATTTAGGAGTAAAATTAGTATAAATATGCATGCCATAAATTTCCATGGGCTAAACATTTGCCTCTGATTAAATTTCCCAGCAGCCAAAGGAAATAGAGCACTATGGGCAGAGAAATAGAGATTTTCCTAGTTCTGAAACTTGAGCAAAATCTTTCTCATGGGTTCTTATAAAAAAAACACTGTGATCTAAAGGACAGCTTTCTCGAGAATAACCCTATGTTAAACCCAGTAAGGAGTTATATAGGACTGTTTCTTATAACATCTTTCAGTTTAAGTTGCTGGCAGAACATCAAAGTGCAATTAAGAAAACAGTCCCATAAGGGACTAAAATAGTGCAGTTCAAGTGCACAGCTTTCTAATGGTTTGGCTAGATTAAGAAATAAAATTGAAAATAACTACAGAAATGGTTGGATTGCTTATCCTTCAAGAAATCCTTTGAATTAATATGAATATATCATGAATATATCTTTTGTTAATATTTGAGAGAGGTTAAAACTACAGTTTGTGACTTCTGTTATCAATCAAAGACAGACTTTTGTTTTTAAAGCTGTGTTGTTAGCTGCATACACATTTATGATTGTTATGTCTTTGTGTTGAATTGACCCTTATATCATTATGTCATGTCTCTTTTTATCCCTGATAATATTCTTTGGCCTGAAGTCTACTTTGTGTGAAATTCTTCTTTATCCTTTTACTTTTAACCTGTTTTTATATTTTATATTTATATTATATATTTTATATTTTACTATATTTTAAGTGGGGTTCTTGAAAATGGTATAGAATTGGGTCTTTTTAAAAAATTCAATCTGACAATATCTGTCTTTTAACTGGTATGTTTACATCACTCACATTTATTTTCTTTTTTCCTTTTTTCTTTTTTTAAGATTTTATTTTTAAGTAATCTCTACACCTAGTGTGGGGCTCAAACTCACAACCCTGAGATCAAGAGCTGCATGCTGTACTGACTGAGCCCGGGCAGGTACCCCTGTATCACTCACATTTAAGGTGATTATTGATATGGTTGAATTAAAACCATATTATCAAATTACCATCTTGCTTCTTGATTTCTACTTGTTCCAATTGTTCTTTGCTTATTTTTTTTCCTACCTTCTTTAGGTTTAATTAGAATTTTTTTGAAATTCTATTTTTATTTCTTCTCTTGACTTATTTATATAGTGATTGTCCTAGGGCTTATAATACATATTTTAAAATAATCTGTGTCTACCTTAAAATAATATTACACCAATTCAAGTGAAATATAAAGACCTTATGACAGTATATTCCCAATTCCTCCTTCCCATCCTTTGTGCCATTGTTGTTATATATTTCACTTTTACCTATGCTACAAACATTGTAGCAACACATTGTTACTTTTTTTGGTTTAAACAGTCAGATAACCTTTAGGACAATTAAAAATAGGGGGGAAAATCGGTTTTTCCTTTTTCATTTCTGTATGTTGATTCAAATTTCTTTTCTTCTTCTTCTTCTTCTTCTTCTTCTTCTTCTTCTTCTCCTTCTTCTTCTCCTCCTTCTCCTCCTTCTCCTCCTCCTCCTCCTCCTCCTCCTTCTTCTTCTTCTTTTAGATTTTACTTTTAAGTGATTTCTACACCCAACATGGGGCTTGAGCTCACAACTCCAAGATCAAGAGTTGCATGCGCTACTGACTAAGTCAGTTAGGCACCCCTGTGGATTCGAATTTCTGACATATTTCTTGTGTCTGAAGAACTTCTTTTAACATTTCTTGTAGAGTAGGTCTGCTGGTAGTGATTCCCTAAGTTTTTGGTTATCTGAGCAAGTCTTTATTTCTCCCTCACTTTTGAGAGCTATTTCTGCTGGGTATAGAATTAAGAATTCGTTTATGGTTGTGGGATTTTTTGTTTGTTTGTTTGGTTTGGTTTGGTTGTTTTTGTCGTTGTTTTGCTTTCAGCACTTTCAAAATAGCACTCCATTGTCTTTTTGCTTGAATGGTTCTGACAATAAGAGTGTGGTAACTCTTAGCATTGTTCCTGTGTAGGTAATGAGGTAATGTGTCTTCTTCTCTGGTTGCCCTCAAGATTTTTTCTCTGAGCTTTTTGGATCTGTTATCATTTGGTGTGTCTCACTAATTTGAAAAATTCTTAGCCATTATTTCTTCAAATATTTCTTTTGTCCATTCTCTTTCTCCTTCTTGGATTCCAAATACACATATATTTAATACCATGTATTCAATATCGTCTTACATCTCTCAGATTCTTTAGTCTGTTTTTGTTTGTTTTTGTTTTTATTCTTTTTTCTTGTTTCAGTTTTGGTAATTTCTTTTGACATATTTTCAAGTTCACTGATTTACTGATTCTTCCTTCAGCTGTGTCAGATCTGCTGATGAACCCATTGATAACATTTTTTATCTCTGTTCCTGTGTTTTTTATTTCTAGTATTTTCATTGGATTCTTTCTTATCTATCTGATGAAGTTATCTATCTGTTTTTCCATGTTATTTGCTTTTTCCATTAGAGCCTTTAACACGTGAATCATAGTTATCTTAAATTCCTAATCTGATAGCTCCAACATCTGTATCATTTATGAATCTGGTTCTAATGATTGTTTTTTCTCTTTTGGCTTTTTTTCTCCCCCTTTTTGTATGCTTTGTAATTTTTTTGTGGAAAGTCAGATGTGCTGTATAGTACAGTAGATAATGAGGTGAGTATAAATACACCTTTCCTTTTGGTTGACCTGTAGGGTAGGGAGTTAATCTTAACTGACTCAGAATTAGGCGTGGTTTGAAATTAGGCTGGCTTTGTTGTTGCTGTGGTTACTCTTAGTACACCAAAGGCTTCAAATCCCTCTAATGATAACTTCTGTTTATGGTATGGACTAATTTATAGGAGGTTTTTTTTGTCAATGTCTGTTCTCTGCTTGACTTTTAATCTTCTTGCTTGGATTTGGGTCTCCCTTTGTACTGCTACCCAGAGAGAATCTTCCTTTTGTGGCTCTCCTAGCTATATTTCAGTTTAGTTTAGTTTTGTTTTGTTTTGTTTATTTGATGCTTGTTAGTATGGAGAAGACGTGTGTGTGGAGGCCATTCTCTGATGTCCTGATTAATCCTCAGCTGTAGGCAGGCAGTATCCATCTGGGACTCAAGGCAGTAGCTTTCTCAAGTGTTCTTACTCTTCCTCCAGATGTAATGCTGCAGCCATCATGCATTTCTGCCCCTCTACCAGAGGTAGAGTTTTCCCTTTCTTTCCTATTTCCTTACCCCAACTTTTGTGAGTTTCCACCAATGCTCTAAGACTGTTGTTTTGCTGCCCTTCCTGCTCAATATTTTCTTCCTTAGAGAAGACAGGGGAGGTAGAATTTCAGCAGTGGTTGTTGTTCTCCTCAGCCAGCACTGAGAGGAGCTTTCTCCCCCCAACCTTCTTTGGAAGATCTCGGTGCAGTTCCTAGTGAAAAGAATTTATAAGGAAAACCTTATTTTTGGTAGTCAACTGAGCAAAACTGGACTCCTCTTATGAAAGTTAAAGATTCCAAACAGTTCTTAGACCCAAAGAGATTGCCATTCTGCCTCAGCATGGAAGGGCCTGCGGGGCCTCTGTAGACAGGGCCATGATATTTATTAGAAAATATCTTCCATGGCTTATCTTCAGTAACCACGACACAGTCAAATGCATCTTCAAGATCATAAAGTTCTATATGGGGAACAGTGGATTCCAGGTTTGGATTTCATGGGACACTAAGATTAAAACAACAACAAAAACTCATCAAGAGGATCAACATCAGGTTCTCAACTTTTATTTTCCAGACCAAAAAGCACTCATTTTGCTATCACATCATTTCAGTATGAAAGAACATTTAATACCACCCCTCACACACCACAAACTACAATCGATGTAGTCTTGGAATAGTGACCAATCCTTTACTTGGAATGAATTTAACCCTTTGAAAAACTCAGTAAGGTGACTTAACTTTTTATCTTTATCATCATAGATCGATGGACGCTTAGTTATGGACCAGCACAAGCCCTCAGCCTAGTGCTCATGGGCTTGCCGCAGAGCTTGGCTGCCTTTTCATGTAGCTCTGTTTTCTGTATCTTTGTTGTGACCTCCTGAAAGCAGGATCATGTCACATTCACCTCTGTTTTTCTAACTTGACCATCAATTGTAGCCTATGTAATAGGCATTCAGCTAATGATAATGATTAATATTAATTATTAACACCATAAAATATGTGTATGTACATATATGGTACTATATATGTGTGTATATACACATACATGTATATGTATATACAGTGCTAATAAATTTTAGCTGAGCTGAATTGACATCCCGTCATGCCCTCTCTAGCACTCCTTAGATCCTCTCCCAGTGCTTCCCTAAGCCCACCTAGAAGGATGCAGCATTTACTTTTATTTCTTTTCATCTTAGTGGCATTTAGTAAGTGCCCACTTTGAGCAAGGAGGTTTCTTTCTTATTTATTTATTTTTAAGATGCTGTAGGGGATAAAAGGATAAATAAGACAAGAGTTTCACCCTTAAGTGGTTTATAATTATTATGTACAGAGGTAGTTAAAATACTAAGCAGAGTGTGATCAATGACCTAATTATGAGTAGAGAGGGCCATGGGAACAGCGAAGAAAATGTTCATGTGCCCACTTACTCATAAATACTCTGAGTGGTTGCTTTGTTTTGAGCTTAAGGTGGAGGGAGGAGAATAAGCATGAGTTTTGCTTTGATGGATGGTTGCAAAGAAATAATAGTACCAAGGTGTAAAGAAATAACATGTGGAAAGAGCATGGTTAGGCAAGGAGCTCGGAGCGGGGAACAGCTACTTCTTCCTGGGAATGAGGGAATGGCAGGTGGTCAGAGAAGTGATTTATGCTGACTTGGGGAAATCTGGAGATGTTTCATAATGAAAGTGGCATTCGAGTTGTCCTTGAGGCGGGACAGAACTTAGACGTCTCGTTATGGAGGAGGGGAGTTGGTCCCGCAGGAAGAGCCTGGGCAGAGGCATAGGAGAAGACAAGTATAGGTCAGGAGCAGGAAATATAAATTCATAGTGTGGAGAGCAAGGTGTATGGAGTGGAGGGAATGGGGACTAGAAGGTATGATTAGAGAGGCTGGCCAGAATCAGAGTGTGGCTGGCAGGGAGCAGGTGCTTAGTAAATACTTGTCAAATGATTGGATAAGAGAATGACAGCATCAGACATGGGTTGTTGTTATTTTGTTTGCTTATTTATTGCAGTAGCTAATGGTGATGAATTTTAAATAGGGAAGTGGTATGATCACATTATGATGGCAGCTCTGTGGAGGACACATGAGAGCCAAGGCCAACCATGGGTGGGACTTGAGTTAGGAAATCCTGGTGATTGTCCTAACTGGCCTCCCTGCCCCCAATTCTGGAAGGCCTGCTTCTCTGCCTCTGTGAAAAGCTAGGCTGGAATGCTTCCTCCTTTTGAAGGGTTTATGGGTCAATGAATGTAGGGCTCAAGTTAAATGCAGGGTATGCTTAAACACACGCTGGGAACATCAACACACATCCTATTCCCAGGGAGGGGACTAAGGACCTCCTGGTTGCATTTGTGTCAGGGTTGGACTGGCTCCGAGGGAGGATCTGGGGAGGTGACATGTAGCATGACTGTTGGCCCTGAAGTTTGTACAAGCCTCTAAATGTCCTAGACTCGATGGTCCTCCCCTTCCTGCCTCCTAGAGGGAAGATGGGTAGCCATACGATGTTCCTTTCTTAACACTCCTCATCTATTGGTATTGACATCAATAAACAATGAGATCACGGGATTCAGATTAAGGAAATCTATTTTCCTTGCATGTGGTACAACACAGTTTGAAAATAAAAAAACAAATCAAATGCTCTGAAAGCAAAACTAATGCAAATTAAGGTCTGGAGAAATCCATCAGCATCTGAGCATTTATTTTGCTTTCTTCTCCCCTTTAAATTAAACTAACACTATTTTCCAAAGCTCGGATGTGAATCACAGCCCCTTCTGGAATGAATGATTATAACTCTGGCCTAGTTTAAACAGATGACCCCCACAACTGTGGGAAGAAAGGCTCTTCTCCGTGGGGTAGGAGGTGCTCAGGCCTTGGGCTCTTGTGGGCAAACTGCCAGATGCAGAATTGCCCAGGTGAGGTAGCCCGAAGCCAGGGGACTGAAAACAGACCCATGCAGAGTCTACCTTTCTTTTTCATGAGCCCATCACTTGTGCTTTTTTTAATTTTGTGAATGCTTCTCATTAAATTTTTCAGTGGTGCTGCAGTGTATAGAGAACTGGTTCAGATGCTCATCCCTAGATGTGTGACCTTGGGAAGGGTTACTTAAATTCTCTGAACTGCAGTTTCCATCCCTATGATTTGGGGGCATTAACACCCAGCAACCAGCAAGTATTGCATAAGGTTATATGATATAGTACCCGAAATGTATCTAGCAAAGTGGCACATAGTGAGCGCTTAACAAAAGGTAGCTTTTCCTTCTTATTAATAAAGAGTAAAGTTCAACTATCTTAAAGGAGAGGGCAGAAGCCTTAGAATAATCACGGATCGTTATTCTAGACACTTGTGCTTTCTTTGGTGACTCTGGAATTTCGTGGCTGTTCTGAAGCTTTTCGCCCAGCAGTTAATGCAGAAGAGGTCAGTGGGGGCTGGTCAGCTCTGGAGCTGCCCCGAGACAGTAAGAACCCGTTATATCTACCCTCAGGCTCTCCATTAGCTCCCTGGAAGGAGGAGAGTGGAGAAGACTCTGGTGGTGCATTACGCCCATGTCGAGTGTCCCTTTGCAGTCAGACCCCACAGATTGGATGTCAGCTACCTGCCTCACATAGAGAGTACTGATTTTTTTTTTTTTTAAAAGAGAGCCAGGTGCTTGATTTGGCAATGTCGCCTGACCTTTTCTTGTCAAGGATTCCCAGGAAATGATAATTTCAAGTGTGCAGTGGGGGTGAGCAGAGAAGCTATAGGATGGCCCCAGGCCTTCTTATCCAGCCTAGGGCCTGGTGCCTCAGCAACCATCCCAGGCCCTCAGGCCCAGTAGCTCTGTTTAGGGTGTGTCAGCTCCAGGGATGGGACATCTGGGCCTGGACTCTGTGGCCTCCCCGGAGGAGCTGCTCCTTCCATAGGGAGCCCAGACAACGAAAGACATTTGTGTCCTCTGGTTCACAGGAAGGATCCATGGAGGGTCTCTCCACTTCTGGGACTAGCCTGGGGAATTAACCTTCAAGACTTGTTCCTGCCCCAACTGCCAGGCTGAGTTGTTGACAGCATCAGGGCCAGACTCTTTCTTGATGTCACAGGGTATCTTGTCCCTATGGTAACTGACCTGTTCAGCTTGGTCATTTTTGGCTTTTGATGTCCAACATCTCCTTGGAAATTACCTGGCCATTACATGAAAGGGAGGGGCCGTTTTGTTTGCAGAAGCAAAATATTTCAAGGAAAGGACAAGGAGCCAAGCGATTTTGCAGTAGGTTCTGAACTTTAGTCTCACTAAAAAGTCTATTTTATTTTGAGGCATAGGAAGGATCTGGAGTTCCATCTGCCATTCCGCACAGGTGGCCCCACACAGATGACATTTCATTTTCTGTATCTGAAGGCCGAGGCTTGTTTTCTGTCTCGCTCTTCCAGCTGTGTCTGGACCGCTTGCTCTCACTCCCTCAATCAGTGTCCACCCCCTGGCCTTGCTGTTCCTTTCTCTCCTTTGATTTTCTTTCCTGGCTTGCTGTGCTGTGGAGTTTATTTCTCAGCCATCACTGCTGCTGCTTCTGCCTTATCTCTGTCTTTCTGGTTTGCTAAGCATCTCTCTCCCTAATTTGTTTCACCAGCCAAGGACGGTTCCTTGAGAAGCATGTCTTTGTTACCTGTTTCAAATGTCCTCCGGAACTGCCCCTATTTCTCTGGAGAAGCAGGTAGAGCATTCATAGCCCACCTTTTGTTTCTTTAATCTTGCAGTTCTTGCAAAGGAGAGAGGAAACTGAGAAAGCCCAGCTCCCTCTTTCCTTGCCCTCCAGCCACCAGCAAACTCAGCAGAGCTCAGAACAACCCAGTTTCAGGCCTTTCCAGCTCCTTGGATTTGCAGTTTCAGGAAGTTTGTCTCATGCTTTGGGTGGCTGAAAGCATCAATCAAAATCTCTCTCCCTCCACCCTCTGCCCCCGCCCCCGCCCCCCCAGGCACTGCAGTCAGATGCCAGCACTTGCTCACCTGCTGATTCAGAGGATATTTACCGAGCCCCCCTGAGCGCCTGCTCCCCGTGAGGCTCTGGGCATTGTAGAGAGCACCCTGGGCTCTGCAGGAGCTGTCCAGCCTGCATGCTGGCGGAGGGATGGAAGTTCAGGCAGGGATTCGGCCTTTCACAGCATCAGGACTCTCGTGAGCTCTCCAGCACCCCGTTGTTCTAGTTTTCCTGCCAAAACTGGAGATGCGAGAGGCGGCGGGTATTTTTCTGGGGATGTTATTTCATTCCGCCAGGATTAACAAGTCTCAACCACTCCCTCCCCTCAACCATACCTCTTCCCCTTCCTCATTCTCCTCTCCCCAGCACACTTGCTAACTTGAGCAGCCAAAGACTGGCTGGGCTCCAGCGTGCTCAGGAAGGGTTTTCAGTTTTCCCTCTGCAGAAGATAAAGGGTAAAGGAAAGGGACGAGAACTCACAATGACTGGGTTTCTGCTCCGGGTCAGAAACTGCGCCTGTCTGATGATTTACTGCGACTGGAACCCAGGTCTGTCTGAATCCAGAAGTCAGAATCTTGCAGCTACAGCCTCTGGGCGGGTGCGCGCATGCGCGCAGGTGATGGGCGGTGCTAGGAGAGGCCAAAGTGAGCAGTACGGATCTTCCCAGTTTCCTTTCCTCCCACCATGAGTCCTGGACCTGGAGAGGCTGGCCACACTTCTGCTTCTGCTCAGAGTGCAGCCGTGTGTCTTGGACAGATGGGGCATTAAGGACATGAGGCCTCTGGCTGTCTCCCCAGAAGGACTTAATTTTCTTTTACATGGCTTCAATGGACTCCAGGGCCTGAATGCCCAAGTTCTAATCCCAGCTCTTCTGTTTGCTGGCTGTGTTACCTTGGGCAAAGTACTTAAACTCTCTGTGCTTCAGTTTGCTCTTCTGCAAAGAAGGTAATAATACTATTCTCATTCCTAGAGTAGAGACAGAAAGTAAGATGGTGGTTGCCAGGGGGCAGTGGAAGGATGGAATGGGGAGTTATTGGTTAATGGATACAGACTTTTAGTTTGGGAAGATGAAAAGGTTCTGAAAATGGATGGTAGCGATAGTTGTACAACAACGTGAGTATCCTAAATGCCACAGAACTGTGCACTTAAAAATGGTTACAATGGTAAGTTTTATGTATATATATTTTACCACAATAGTGGAAAAAAAAAAGAGAGAGAGAGAGGTGCCTGGCTGGTTCAGTCGGTAGAGCATGTGACTCTTGACAGTAGTACATGAAACTCTTGATCTCGGGGTCATGAGTTCAAGCCCCACAGTGGCCGTATTGTTTATATTTACAAAAAAAAAAAAGTTTTAAAAATGAAAAAAAAAAAGTATCTTCCTCAAAGGATTTGGGGGAAGCTTGAATGAGATAATGCATTTAGAACAGAGCCATAGTAAATGCTCCATAAACAGGAGCTCTTTAGGGCTCCAGCCTTGCCTTTTCCAGGGAGATCCTTGAAGCCAGGGGCACAGCTCCGTAGGACACACCTGTCTCTTGGGTCAGGGTTGCATGAGAAAGGGGTCTCACAGCTAGTGTCCAGAGCAGCTCCCTGTGTGTGATTCGGCAGCTATCAGGATGGGCTGGTGACTGTGCATTTTAAGGAAGAGCTCTCACTGCCCATGTCAAGCACCAAGGTTATATATGGAGCACTGCTTGCTAAATTGCCTCATTTTGCACATACTCGCTCCATGAATTGTGGGCTCTGACATGCGGCTGAATTTGGTGGTTAAGGGAGAACAAAAGAATTGTGAACCCACTGAGGATAATATCCGATTGAATGGCATCAACACAGTATGTCTGAGAAGAGAATGGTGTTTCAAAGTTTTCACTGGCCTTGCCCACAAATCTTTATGTGTGTCAAGGGGGGAGACGGGGAAGCAAGGTTCTTAGAGTTCAGATCAGGAAACAGCTAGCGAGGTGTTATGGGACAGAGGAGGGAAAGCAGACACATACAGTAGAACGCCCCTGTGTTATGCTGGATCTGGGGACAGGAGCTCCTTTAGACTTCCTGTGTGCAGTTCTCCCCAGACACCGCAACTCAGTCCAGAGCAATCACATTCATTGTCTGGTGTATAGAACTCAGTAAGCTGCAGACAACCCAGGCCAGGGCAGGGGGCAGTCAGGAGAAAAGACTCCCCTGTCCTTGTGTCCTTGTTTGGGCCCCTGAAGACCCTTCCTAATTCACTGCAGCCACGAGGCTCACCCAGTTCTGAACCCAGAGGACCCTGCCACCTGGGCAGGCAGCTTTGCACTGCCCTTCTAGCTCAGGGCTCTAAGACTTACTGTGTCTTGCAGCACTTCCCAGCCCCTCTATGGTGAAAGACCAGGTTTGTATTTTGATTCACTTTTTAAAAAATTTACAATCCATTGTGGGTAGATAAAGTACAGTTAAAATGAATTACTAAACTTGTTTAATAAATAAATGAAGAAATAATTTGGAAAAATGAAGAAAGAAAGAGATTCAAAATACAAGACCACTTCTATTATAGCCAGCAGACGTGACTTTGCCTAGTCAAAGTGCTATAAAAGTTTCAAGATACTTACTCTCCATTTTTGTGCTTGGTGTGAATAGATCAGTAACGAAATGGCTGTGCCCCCATGCTGGTCGGGAGGCCCTGTTTTGAATTCCATTGTTCTAAATGGCTGGTCTCCAGAATGGTGTGCCAAGACAATCCATTGGGGTGCAGGAAAAAATATTGCCAACCTATTTATATTTTTATTGCATCTTCTTCTGATTTTTACTGTTGTGTATATTTTTAACATACATAACACAGTTGTAAAATAAGACACATACACTTTATAAGCAAAAAAAAAAATGACAAGTTGTACTCAGAATCTTTTTACTGATTTATGTGACCAAAAACACTTGAGGTCTACTTCCCTCAACTACTCGTGTGAAAGTTACTGATATCTCTCTTTGGGGCATTGCTTATCCTGCGTTGGGCTTCTGTTATTTAAGATTTCATATATTTATGCCTGTCCTAAAATTATAAATTTTCTGAGGGCAAGAACTATGCCTTATGTATGTTTATTAAGCTGAGAAAAGCATGAATGTGATTTCAGCCAGTGTGCTGGGATACAGGAATATAAACATGACCAGGAGTTGGTCTCCTTTCTGTAGGATGTACTTGTCTAGGTTGAGGATGGAGACCTTACAAGTTACTAATTGCTTCTGGTATAACATGTGCAATTGAGTAAGCATGCATCCGTAACAAACTCGAGGCACAAAGCATGGGTAACTCCATTGGGGATGGTTCTCAGATACCACCCCGAAGAACTGATACCTGGAAAGGAAGGATGACCACGCTTTGTATGGCTGGCAGGAGGAGGATATTTTGGGTAATATTAGGATGCGAAAAGGCATAGAGGTCTTCACCTCTATGCCTTCACCTATGCCTTCACCCATGAGGATAGCTCTTTAAAAAATAGAAGATAATAAGTGTTGGTGAGGATGTGGAGAAATTGGAACCCTTGTGCACTGTTGGTAGGAATGTAAAATGGTGCAGCCACTGTTACAAACAGTATGGTGGTTCCTCAAAAATTAAACATAGAATTACCATATGATCCAGCAATTCCACTTCTGGGTTTATACCCCAAAGAAATCAAAAGCAGAAACTGAAACAGGTATTTGTACACCCATATTCATAGAAGCATTATTCACAATAAACAAAGGTGGAAACAGCCAAAGCATCCATTGACAGATAAATGGATAAACAAAATGTGGTCTATTCATACAGTGGACTATTATTCAGCCTTAAAAAGGAAAGCGGTCCTAAGACATGCTGCCACGTGGATGAGCCTTGAGGATGTTATGCGGAGTGAAATAAGCCAGTCACACAAGGACACATATTGTATGATTCCACTTCTATGAGGCACCTAGAGGCATCGAAATTATAGATAGAGAGTGGAATGGGGTTACTAGGGGTAGGGGGTAGAGGGAATGGGGAGTTGTTATTTAATGGGTACAGAGTTCCAGTTGGGGGAAATGAAAAAGTTCTGGAGACGGGTGGTGGTGATGGTTGCACAACATTGTGAATGTATTTAATGCCACTGAACTGTACACTTAAAAATGGTTAAAATGATGAATCTTATGTTTTATATATCTTACCGCAATTTTCAAAAAAGGCATGAAATAACAAATGACACAGTATATTCAGAGCATGGCATTTTCTGCACTTGACTATGGCTGGACCATAAGCTGTGAGGAGGGGAGGAAGGAGAGGTAGGAGATGCTCATGTTCCTTCCAGTTTCGAATGAAACAACATGATTCTTCTATCCTACATGCCTCTCTGGCTGCTCACTCCCTTATTTCCCTACCTGGACTGCCAGGTTTTCTATCCTTACCTCTCTGCAGCTCTTTCACCTCCACACATAACACACTCACTGAAGACTGGACACGGCCCCTTACCTTCCCTGAAGGCTCACAATGGCTTCTTTGGTGCTAAGTCCCATGGACTCTTCAGTCTTCTTGACACTATTGACCACATGCTTCTTGTTGAAACGCTACTCTCCTTACAATTTTTTGGTGTCACTCCTCTGATTTTCCTATCTGCTCCTAGTTCCATCTCAGTTTCTTTTTCTGGGTTCTCTTTTTTCTCTTGTCTGTTCATGAAGATCTTTCCCCAGGGTTCCATCTTGGGTTCCCACCTCATGTTTTGTAGCCTCTTCTTGCTATTGCTCATTTCCTCTGCTATTGTTTACGTATCAGTAACTCCCGAATTGATGTCTCTATTCCAGATCTCTCATCATAGCATAGGACATGAATATTCATCTTTTAACTGTCCCTCTGTCCGCCCACACTCAGTGTATCAATGGCATCAGCATCTTGCCTGTACTCTCATCACACTCTTTCCCTCTCTCCCCTCTGGCATCTCTTTTGTTCATATCTGTTCAATTCTACCTCCTTTCCATGTCTCAAATCCATTTCCTTTCAATTAATAATGATAATACTTTTTATAAGGCTACTATTTTCTACAACTGTGTGCTCTTATTGATCCTGAAGTCTCCAAGCTAGCAGAGTACTGAGCCTGCTGCATAGTACTAAGATGAACAAGTAATGATGATGAGAATATCTAATTCTCATATGGGGCTCAGTATGTGCCAGTCCCTGTTTGAAGCACTTCACATATAACACTTCACTGAATTCTAACAAGTATCCTATGAGATTGATCATTCTTTTTCTATCATTCCATTATTCGTTTATGGGTGAAAAATGGAGGCACAGAGAGGTTAAGCAACTTGCCCAAGGTCCACAGCTTATAGAGGCTCAATGTTGAATGAATAAATGAATGAATGAATGACAACATGAATAGGAGAATAAATGTCCGAGGCCAGAAAGAGGGGCTGAGTTGCATAATGATAAGTTGTGCCATGTGTATGATTGGTAGATTGGAAACCATTTCTTGGGTTTCTTTCTAAAGAGGTGCTAAATCTTTGTTTTGGCCGTTGTAGTTTGACCCAGGGTGTAGTAGTACATCAGAGAAAATAAGAATTTGATATATGTGATCAAGATAAATAAGGGGACAAAACATTCTTGATGGAGAGGGAAAGGAAATTGGTTGGTCCAAGGTCTGATTTCAGCTGGAGGCATGAGTCAGGGTGGTTTACCTACAGTCTGTGCCTGCAGAGTGATATTGGCATCCTGCCTCATCCAGCCCTTGCTACACAAACATCGTGACCAGTGTCCCCCAGGGAGCCCTATACCTGGGATTTTTATAGCACAGTGTCCTGGGCATCTACGGGAGGCTGCTGGCCACCTGTCATTGTCACTTATTTAAAAAACCCGTTCTTGATACCCACATCGCCTCTATCACACTAAGACCTGGTTACCACAAAACTATTAATTGAACATTTCATAATCTAGAAAAATTGTGCTGCCGGACCTCTTTGCTGTCTTCCCCAGTTCTTAACCCTCCCCGAGCTTCCTTTCTGTTTTCGGAGGGCTCTATGCTGCAGGTCTGTGGTTCTGCCCTGACCATTGAGAAAGAAAAGCAATGAAAAGGGTCCTTCTCCTCCTTTGCTGTCCTCTACAACCAAATAAACATCAAGACACCTCCATTTTTCCTGCTATTCCTGTTTTCTTCCTTTCTCCTAGCTAAAAATAAACACATGAATAAACTGCCCACTCTGACAGGCTGTCAGAATTATAAGACATCTTCAAGACCTGCTGGTTCAATGTCTTCATTTTAAATATGAACAAACAGAAATCTAGAGAAGGTTGAGAATCCTGTCGTGGGGCGCAGTTTAGATGAAAACCCTTGCCAGGGGACATGGGAGATAGAAAGCATTCTCCCTTTGCCCAAATTCCTTCCCGCAGCTTCTATTTATGTGACAAAATTACACTGTAAATTGATTTTTATACTTTCCTGTGATTTCTCCTTTAATTTCTATTTAGAAAAATAACTTCTTTTAAAAAAGATTATTTATTTATTTATTTGACAGAGAGAGACAGCCAGCGAGAGAGGGAACACAAGCAGGGGGAGTGGGAGAGGAAGAAGCAGGCTCTTAGTGGAGGAGCCTGATGTGGGGCTCGATCCCAGAACGCTGGGATCACGCCCTGAGCGAAGGCAGATGCTTAACCACTGTGCTACCCAGGCACCCCTAGAAAAATAACTTTAAAAATCTATCGTATTTCATTTCTTCTCTGCTGGTTGCCCTCTCCAGAGTAAGCCTTGACATAGAAAAATGAAAGCATTGTGTATGTTTTTCTCTCTTCCCTTCTAGTGGCTATATGCAAATGGAAGGATTGCTGTAGGATACCCGAGGAGGGGTGAAACTTCTAATATTTTCACAAGCCCTATCCTGTGTACTCCCATGATGAAAATCACTTTAGGACAATCATTGAAATACAAAGTTATTTGTAAAAAATTTGTAAAAATATCATTTATATACCCATTTTGTCCACCACATGATGAGGCATAGACTATGTCATCTTCCCTTCAGTGTTCCCACTACATAGCACAATTTCTTGCACTTAGTACACGCTCAATAAATGATTGCAGGCTTATGGCTGAATGGAGTTATCAGTCTGGCCACTCATTCAGGGCTTAGACTCCCTTTTATAGAGAATACTACTTAGATACCCTCAAGCTGAGCTTTAGTGCAAAGACAGCACATGATAGCAGGAAGAAGAAGGTTGTTTTTATGTACATGGAAGAAGCCAGACAAATGCTTGGAGCAGGAGACTAAACTTACTACGTTGTCCATCAGGAAATTAAACAGCCTATCCATTCATTAGAGGAGGAACAAATGACAGGCCTTGTGCATTACCAGACTGTTAATAAGCAAGAGCCAGACTAGCTTTTATGGAAAGCCAGACTCTGAATGTCATGTTACCCAGCCCCGTCAAGTTACCCATTCTTAAAGTCTTGCTGTTCAAAATTGTGAAGATTGTAGAGAGTACTGGTGCTAGAATTAGGGGGTTACAATCCCTCTCTTATAACGGTCTCTGTGCTCCTTTTTTTAAGGCTGCTGAGATGGTTTATATTTGCTCAGATGACCTCATGCAGAGATCAGCCGGGCCACGTCACCCCTCACCCAAAAGGAGAGGCATTGTTGTGTGTGTGTGTGGAGGGGATCTCATAATAAACTCACTGACCTCTTCAAATTGAAGGCCTTGCCTTTTGGACTTCAATCCATTCCACTTGCCATGTTGAAATTGGTCCACCAGGGTCAAATACATCTTTCTAAGGGAAAGCATGTCTACAGCAAGGGTGAAGTGATGAGAGAGCCTAACACATTTTTGAGTGTCTATTGGGTACTCCAATCTGTGCTTGATGCTTTTGCATCTCATTTGTTCCTCATAACAGCCCTGGGAGAGAGGTTTGACCTCTTTTTTACGGATAATAAAGCTAAGGTTCAGAGAAATAAAATAGACTTGCTTGAGATCACAGAGCTAAGCAGTGCAGCTAGAATCAAATACAGGTCAAATACAGGTAAACCTGTGATCCTTGCAACATATCATTCATTCAACAGCTGTTGTAAAAATATCTGAGGCCAACAAATAACCCATTTTTAAAAATGGGCAAAAGGTTTGAACAGACATTTCTTCAAAGAAGACATGCAGATGTCCAATAAGCACATGAAAAGAAGCTCAACGTTATTAGTCATTAGGGAAATGTAAATCAGAACCACAATGAAATACCATTTCACACTCACTAGGATGGTTATAATAAAAAAGACCAATAATAACAAGTATTGGTAAAGATATGGAAAAATTAAAACTCTTGAACATCACTGGTGGAACTGTAAAATGATACCACCACTTTGGAAAACAAGACATTAAACATTGAGTTACCTTATGATACTAACAGTATCACTCCTAGGTATATACCCAAGAGAATTGAAAACATATTTCCAGAGGTGCCTGGGTGGCTCAGTCGGTTAAGCATCCCAGTCTTGATTTCGTTTCGGGTCGTGATCTCAGGGTTGTGGGATCCAGCCCAGCACTGGGCTCCACACTCAGCAGGGAGTCTGCTTGAGATTCTCTCTCTCCATCTCCTTCTGACCCTCCCCCTACTAACTCTCTCTCTACCTCTCTCTCTCTAAAATAAATAAATAAAATCTTGAAAAAAAGAAAAAGAGAAAACATATGTCCACCCAACAACTTGTACCTGCATATTTATAGCAGCATTATTTATAATAGACAAAAGGTGCGAACAACCCCAAATGTCCATCCGATGATAAATGCATAAATAAACTGAGGTATATCTACACAACGGAATATTATTCAGCCATTAAAAATGAAGTACACTTTAAAAGTAAGGGTGAATTGTATCATACTGACACCTGCTACAACATGAGTCAACCTTGAAAACAGGATGCTAAGGGAAAGAAGCCAGTAACAAAAGGCCATGTACTGTATGATTCCTTTCATAGGAAATGTCCAGAACAGGCAAATCCACAAAGATAGAAGGGAGTGGTTGCCAGGGGCTGGGAGGAGGGAGGAATGGCCAGTGACCGCTAGGAAGTATGGGATTTCTCTTCCAGGTGATAAAAGGGTTCTAGAATTAGATAGTGATGGTGAATGCACCACTCTGTGAAGAGACTAAAAACCACTTAATTGTACACTTTAAAAATAAGGGTGACTTTTATCATATGTAAATTGAATCTCAATAAAGCTGTTATAAATTATAAATGTGAGGCCAGAGGGTTGGTTTAAGCTAGTGTCAGGTAACGATACTTGGGAAAAACACTAACTCACTGGGCACATGCTACCAAGATTTAACATTTAACAATAGAATGACCAATAGAATGCCTGCAGGGAATGTCTATCCATGACAGACTTGGAAATGAAGTTATTGATAAACAACCAAAAAGGTGAAAGAACGTCCCTTTTGGTTCTGGTGTGAGATACATCACTCATTACAATAATATTAATATATCTCACAGAGATTAAGGCTCTAAGAGTATACAGTCAATAGGAGACACAGTCCCTTTTTTATACTACAATAGTAAAATAAAGGTAAATGTAGTACTAGGACCACTATTGCTACTTTCATTTGTTCATTTATTAAAAAGTACGTATCCAACATCTGGGATGTATCAGGTACTTTGCTATTTGTGTTAGAATTTATCGTGTTTATTATTCACAGACATCTCATAAAGTATTAGTCTCTCATTTTAAAGTTGAGAAAACTGAGACTCACAGAGGTTAAGAAAACTGCACAAAGATACATAGCTAGTGAGTAGTATAGATGGAATTTGCCCCAAGATTTGTCTGACTCCAGAGCTAAGAGCTAGAGGATTGGATTGGAGAGTAGAGAGCAAGCAGTGGCTGGCCATCTATGGAAAACATCAGGGTGGGGACGATGAGCATGGTGGTGGAGTGAGTATGTCTAGCCCAGACCCTGGAGTCAAACGCCTGGGTTGGAATCTTGCCTCTGCCATCTCATGGGGAGGTGTACTGATTTAATAAGTTATGAATACAAAAATACTTGCAACAGTGTTTGGCGCATAGTGAACATCCGATGTGCAGAGCATTTATGATTATTATTATTATTATTGCCACCTCTGCACACACACATGGTCATGGCTCTGAAGTTAGGGACTATTGCTAAAAGTGTAGAAAAGCCTGTCACAGATTTACAGTTGAAACAATGGTTATCTCTGGGGAGTGGGCTTAAGAGAGGAGGAGTGCAAAGAAAGAGGAAGGATGTTCTCACTGTCCCTTATTTGTATATTTTGAATTTTTTACAATCATGCATTACTCTTTAAAATGAAAGAAAACATAGCTGATAATAATGCTTTCGCCAATAAAAGAATACTTGTACAAAAAACAAAACAAACCCGGGGACATTTGTATTTATTTTGATTCTTGAGAAACCCACAAAGTGAGTCTTCTATATGCAACTCACAGACCAGAGTCTTTGCAGTGAGGGGCACGGTGCCAAATTTAGAGATTCATTACCTTGCTCCTTCAGCCTGTTTTCCATTATGGGCGAATTTGCTGTAATTCGATCTTGATAGATGACCTGGCAGGCGTTTCTAGACCTCAGCTCTGCAGGGGGTACCTCTCTGCTTCCATCCTTCCAGGTACTCCCCCAATTGGTGATATTTACAGGCATCTACCAGCAGGCCTTCCTCTAGGAGATTGGAAGGTGATGGGGAGACTTGTTTGCGGATGTGGAGTCTGAGAATATCAGTCATGGGATCCGGGGCTCAGGAAAGGAAGGAAGAAGAAGAGGCGAGCAGTCACATCTTCCAAGATGTGAAAAGACAAACTACGTCCATCATCTCACCCCAGGGAGCAAAGATTGGCTATGCATCCTTCATCTTGCCTAGCCTCAAATTTTCCATGTCAGCCCTACCAGGCTGTTTTTCCTTGGTTGAAGTGTGGCTTTCTCATTTGTGAAATGGGTTTCATATTTCCTATTTTCCAAGGGTTTTTGGAAATCAAGTTAGCTTTGCCCTGAAATGCATCATATAGGCTTCTGGGAGCAAAGCAGAAATGATACAGAAATAAGGACAGGGGACAGTGGAGTGACTCATCACTGGTTTGCCTCTCTACAGGAATAATAACTGGAGGATTGAAACTTAGCAGTCCCTCAGAAAAGGGCCCCAAACGAGCAAAACTTCCATGTTTTACACTTAACTTTACATAAGGATAAGGGTATACTTGGGAGAGACAATAAGGATACAGGAAAAAAGCTGCTAAAATGTTGTGAGCCAAAGCACTGTCATTATCTTGCAGGTCTCTGTGCAGGAAGAGTAACTAGAAAAAATTTATATCCAGGCTAAAATTCCCAGGATAAATGCCTTCCAGTGCTTCCTGCCTTTAAACCACACCTGTATCCTACCTCTACTGGACTCAGTCTCACACATCTCTCTTTTGTCCCTCTCCCACTGCTGAGCCAGAGCTTGGCAAGGGGACAGGAAGGAGACAGCCCCAAGGGACGTGTTCCCACCAGCCTTGAGCTGACTCCATCTCCATCCCTTACAAATGACGCAGATGCCCTCTGTCCTGTTCTCCCATACTTGGAAAAAGATTTGCCCAGTGCAGTGTCACACAGAGGAAGGACAGAGTTCAGAACTCACATGGCTCAAAATATAAAGTGATTCAGGAAATTACGAAACAAAGACAACTGGCATCAGCTTCCCAGGGCTGTTCTTCTATTGTCGTCCCAGAGCAACCAGACAGTCTAAGATGGGATGAGCTGTCATTCCAACTGACAAATCTGGTGGTTCACATACCGCCATGTTTTCTTCTCTTGGCTATCTGTTGGGTGGGAGACGGGGAAAAGAGGGGATTTCTGTTTCCAGAGTCTTTTGTCTCCTTATGGAAAGGTTCCTAATGGCAGTACTATATGTGTGTCATAAAGAAGTTCTTATTTCCTAACATAATCTGTTGGTAGTGTGGCATTGAGGAGGCCTGAAGGAACCGGGAGATACCCTATCCACCACTTCAAAAAAGAAAGGACATTTTTGGAAATGTAACAGAATTATTAAAATTACATAATAAAATTAATTATATAATGAAATCAGTTTTGTATGTTCTGTAATTGGTATTAAAAGTCACACCTTTTAAAAGAAAAATCAAGATAGAACATTTTACTAGTATATTTGAACAATTCAACAAATAATGACACTTTAATTGTACCATCTTTGCCCAGCTATTCTCTGCTAGCCTGCTTGCACAAGCTTTGTTTTCACATGAACACCTTCAAGTTCTGTATGTGAGGCACGCACGTTGCTGCTCTGTTTCCGTCAGGGACTGATTTGCTACTATTATATTCAAGTAATTTAAGCTCCTCCCTTCTACTCCCAATCCTTAAGCATTATGTTTATGCTATCCCATTAAATCTTGTTTTGATTATGTGATGCTTCCCTTCAGGAGGGAAGGGATTGGACCCTTTCAAAGGAAGTCAAATGACAAAATGGAGGGGTGCCTGGGTGGCTCAATTAGTTAAGGGTCTGCCTTCAGCTCAGGTCATGATCTCAGGGTCCTGGGATCGAGCTCCACGTCAGGTTCCCTGCTCAGCGGAGAGTCTGCTTCTTTCTCTCCCTCTGCCCTCCCCCCACTCGTGTGCATGTGTGCACATGTGCACATGCTCTCTATCTCTCTCTCAAATAAATAAATAAAATCTTTTTTAAAAATGATAAAATGGAAGGAGTCAGAAGATATTATAATGGGAAAAGTCTTCTGAGACCACTTTATCTAATCCTCTTGTTTTACAATTGAGGAAATTGGGGACCAATAGGGTAAGGCATTTGCCCAAGGTTACACAGAGCAACTGGTGGAGACACCAGAGGCCACTCCCCTTCTTCTACAACAACAGGATGCTTCTGCCTTCAGAGCGTTCATTCAGCACAGCCTGAGTGAATCAGGAGAGGTTTGGAAGGGGGCGTGCACCAGCCTTAGTGAGTGTGTGCCTTGGACCTTTCAATGTGCTACCATCCAGAAAGGAGGAGCAGAAGGTGAGAGGGGAGAAAAAGAGGACAGCTGCACACTCTTGGCATGCGGGAAGATTCTAGAAATAGTTTAGACTCAGCGTGTTTAAGAAACTGAAATCGTCGGACCAAGGGATGAGGAAGGATAAGTGATGAGGCACGTATACCCCACTGTTCTCTCTGGTAGCTGCCACTCCCTGTTCTGCTCGGTTTTGCTTCCAGGTCTCTGGTCTCAGTCTGGTCACTCAGCTCAAGATGTTGCAAATGCATTTGCAACATTTTCACCTTTGCACCTTTGCTCGAGCCCTCCCTCTAGCCTCCCCACCCTCTGTGGCCCAGCTCAGAAAATCCTTCAGAGGGCACTTCATGAGGGTACCCCTGAAATATTCTATTGAGTGTGATGTCTCTTTTCGCTGAGCTCTTTGGCTGTAGTACCTAGGTTCTGCCATAGATTATTTTGCTACACTTTTTCTCCTCTTCACTAACATCCTCCACACTCTGCCCACCCCTCCCCACCATAGCTATCACACGGAATCAATTATAAGCTTTTTGAGGATGATCGTGTGTCTTATTAATTTTTACATTATCCATAGCACGTGGCACAGACCCAGACCACTGTGGGTACCGAAACTGAATAGAATATTGGCTGCAAATTTTAACGGTAGACCTGATTCTGTTAGTGAAATGTTGTTTGGGTTTTAGAGGCTCATTTTCTGACAAACACAGTTTAATCTAGAAAAATCCATCTTCCACTACCATAAATAGCCCCTGGCAGCCCAGAGGAATTTTAGCACCTTTCAAAGGTGAACATTTCTCACTTCCTTGCTAGTTAACTCTGCTTGTTTATATACTGTGAACGCAGTCACAACCACTTGACTCAAGCCCACGGTTTATCTGGTTGGTCTTGTCTCTGGCCTGGTGTTAGTGGGGTCCATGGTCTAATGGGAGTCAGGTCTGAGCACAAGTTGGAACAAAAGATTTGAGATGCAGGACAAACACTCAGGGTGATGATGCTACATTTTTGCACTCTGTAATTCAGTAGGAACACCTAAACTACGCACTTGATCGAGTGGAGTGCTGGCAGCCTAGGGCACTCCCTGGCATCGCTGAGTGGAAAGCCTTTGGTGCCAACAAGCTGCTCAGATGCACCCAACAGGCTGGCTATTTGCCCCAGAAGTGGCTCTAAATCCGTGGCTTTCTAATGGGGAATAATATAGTCTAATAGTTAAGAACCAGGAGTGTTTGGACAGAGCTAGGTTAGGTCCTGGTTCCACCATTACTAAAGGAGTGATGGAAGATAAGATACTTAATCTTTTTAAGGCTCATTTTTAAAAAATGCGTGAAGTGGAGTAGTAGCCCGCTTCACAGCATTGTTTTGAGGATTATACGCAATTGTGCGTTTATCTGTAGCGTCCACGCATAGTCCGTGCTCAGTCCCTGCCGGCTGTTGGGAGCTGACTGTTCCCACGTGCTTAGTAATAGATGCCCGGCCTCTCTGGCAGCGGTTCTCCACTAATTCTGGCTTTGAAGCAGGAAGTGCTGCTCTCGGAAAACTAAGCTGAACCCTCCCTACCCTCACTGCAGCCCTGAGATCTCTGGGAGAAGGATTTAAAAGGTGGAGAGAAGAATGGTACAACTCTGGTTTGTCAAAAACCTTTCCTCTTGGGACTCCTGGGTGGCTCAGTCAGTTAAGCATCTGCCTTCAGCTCAGGTCATGATCTTGGGGTCCTGGGATTGAGTTCCACGTCAGGCTTCCTGCTCAGTGGGGAGTCTGCTTCTCCCTCCCACTCTCCTTCTGTGCTCCCTCCCTCTCTCTCTCTCTCAAGTAAATAAAATCTTTAAAACAAAACAAAACACCTGTCCTCAAGTGTCTAAGGCTGGGAGAGGGGCGGCAGATCTGCTGTCTCTACATCAGGGGCTCCGTGGGTTAGAACATGGCCCAGAAACATGCTGTGAGCAGAATCTGGGCTGGGACCTGGCTAGAGGGCTAGAGGCCATTAAAGTCTATGAAACAGAGCAAGCTTCAGGAGCCCACGCCAGGACGACATTTCTGATCTTGGCCACAGTAGCATCTCTTCCAATGAACCCATGTAATGCACATTTATTCATTCATTCATTCAACAAAATATTATTAAGTGCCTGCTCTGCGCCAACCACTGACCTCACGGAGTTTTCATTCAAGTTGAGGAGACAGGTGTCAATTTGCCACAGGAATAGCAACAGAGCACTGGTTCTCAAACCTTAGTGTGCAGGGTGCCTGGATGGCTCAGTTGGTTAAGTGTCTGCGTTTGGCTCAGGTCATGATCCTGGGATCCTGGGATAGAGGCCCGTGTTGGGCTCCCTGCTCAGCAGGGAGTCTGCTTCTCCCTCTCCCTCTGCCTTCCACTCCCCCTGCTTGTTCTCTCTCTCTCTGTCTGTCAAATAAATAAGTAAATAAATAAATAATCTTAAAACAAAACAAAACCTTAGTGTGCATCAGACTCCTCTGAAAGATTTGTTAAAACAGTTTCTGATCCAGGAGGTCTGGAGTGGGGCCCAACATTTGCATTCTTTTTTTATTTTTATTTATTTATTTTTTTAAAGATTTGATTTTATTTATTCGACAGAGATAGAGACAGCCAGCGAGAGAGGGAAACAAGCAGGGGGAGTGGGAGAGGAAGAAGCAGGCTCATAGCGGAGGAGCCTGATGTGGGGCTCGATCCCAGAATGCCGGGATCACGCCCTGAGCCGAAGGCAGACGCTTAACCGCTGTGCCACCCAGGCGCCCCCAACATTTGCATTCTTAATGAGTTTCTAGGAACCACACTTGGAGAACCACTAATGTATAATAACAAACTGTGATAGGTTCTCTGGGGCAAAAAGATAGAGGGTTCTGGGAGAGTGTATCAGAGGGTCCTAACTCAGATCAGAAGAGTCTTAGAAGTCCTCTCTGAAGAATGGCATTTAAACTGAGGTCCGGGGGCGCCTGGGTGGCACAGTCGTTAAGCGTCTGCCTTCGGCTCAGGGCGTGATCCCGGCGTTATACGATCGAGCCCCGCATCAGGCTCCTCCGCTGGGAGCCTGCTTTTTCCTCTCCCACTCCCCCTGCTGTGTTCCCTCTCTCGCTGCCTATCTCTACCTCTGTTAAATAAATAAATAAAATCTTTAAAAAAAATAAAAATAAAAAAAATAAACTGAGGTCCGAACAGGTGGCAAAGAGTGGGGGTAGAGAATGTGGGGGTTGTGAGGAGGAAGGGAGCGTGGTGAATTAGAGAAGGGAGGCCAGTGTGGCAGGACCATGGTGGGTGGGGAGACAGCCATTCAGACAAAGTCAAAGGGACAAGAGTCACATAGATCATCGGGGTCTTGGAGATGAGCAGAAGGGTTGTGGTTTATGTGTTAGGCACGGTGGGAAGCCTTTGTTGAGCAGAAAAGTGACATGTTCCGATTTATAGTTTTAAGATTTAACTTATTGCCACTGTATGAAAGATGGATTGGATAACAGTAAAAATGGTAGTAGGAGAGTGGTGAGGAGACTGTTACAGAAGTCCAGGCCAAAAATAAAGGTGACTTACAGGGATTGAGGGATGTAGGTAAATCTGGGATATTGTTTGGAGGTAATATGGCTAAAATGTGGTGATGGGTTGGATGTGGGAGAGAGGAAAAGAAAACAGCTAAGGATGACTACAGGTAAGTAGGAGGAAATTATAGCAGCGGGATGGATCTGATGATCTTCCTAAGAAAGTGATGAAAATTTTGTGCCCACATCCACTGACAGTCTTTATTTGATCTTCCCTCTCACCTTTCTTCCCCCTTTCTCATCTCTTTGCCATCAGGCCAGTCTATACCCATCCACCATTTCCTTGGGCTAGTTAAGCCATTTGCTGTGGCGATAGGCTATCTGAAGATGAGGGTGAGGCTCTGGTAAGTTTGATCAAACCCTGTGGGCATTGGTTCCCAATCTGGCACACACGGGAAGGAGAAAGGATTTGTCCACACATACAGATGCTCTATCCCTTTCAAGCTCTTCTGTAAAACTCTTAAAACATTCATCAGAGAAAGCTTAACCTTGTCATCCTTATTTCACTGGAGCAACACTGAACCATGGAGCAAAATGCCTTGCTGTCTGCCAGAGAGGGAAGGAAGCCAATTCCAGAGTGGAGGTTTGGGGCTTCCTGGCTCCTAGGTATCTCAGCAGGGCCTCTTGCTCAAGCAACAGAAGTAGGTCATGAGCTGCAATTAGGGACAGGAGCAGGATGTTTCCAGCTGGAGGTTTGATCACCAGTGAGTCGAAGTGGAGGTTCCCATGGCAATGGTAATACCATCTCTTTTTTTGAGACCAGCAACTTGGCAATATGGGGGTGAGTCAACTGCTACTTTGAAAACCTGTTGTATTTCTCCACTTTCATGTCTCAGATTGGAAATATCTGTGATGACTTGGTTCTCAGGCATTTGATAGAGTCTCAGATGGTTTTCCACATGGTGATGTAGTCTTAGGATAGAAGCCTAGAAGCACCATCTCATAATGTGCCTTTCCCCTTGTCCACTGCACCATTCCCAGGGAATGATAGACTTGAGGGCTCCCATGGTATGAGATTTTTTTTACTTGCTTAAAAGTCTTTCTCAGGGCATTACAGCATTTTCCGACTTTTCTGATTTTGAGAAATATCAAGGAGGGAAGGATGAATGGAAAAGATCCTGCTGTTTCCCAAGATCTCTGAGAACTTTTGCTCTGGTTCTTCTGTCTCTTTAGGAGGTTGTGTTCAGAAAATGATGGCCAGGGCCTCTTCTCCAAGCCCCCTCATCTGGTCAGATTGCATGCCCAGGCCATCCAGGCACCCTCAGGTTCTATCTCAGGATGACTCAGACAACTCCTGAATCACAGAATATCAGAGCTGGAAAGGGCTTCCGTCAGAAAGGGGTGAGCACGGAATTAGCTGGGACTTTAAGACTTCATCCAGGTGAGGTCTCTCATAGTGCAGGACCTTGGTGTGGTCACTGTGTTCCTGAGACCAGCCATTTGTTTTTTGGTCCAGGTTTCATAGACTGACTCATAATAACCAGGTTTACCATAAATTGACATATAAACTCAAATGTCTCTATATAAATTTTATAATGGGGGATATCCCATTTCAGAGACCCGATTTCTCAGGTCTCTTATCCAGTGTCAGAGTATTTGGGAGATAGAACTGATAATCAGGGGGCACCTGGGTGGCTCAGTCGTTAAGTGTCTGCTCAGGGCATGATCCCGGCGTTCTGGGATCGAGCCCCACATCGGGCTCCTCTGTTGGGAGCCTGCTTCTTCCTCTCCCACTCCCCCTGCCTGTGTTCCCTCTCTCGCTGGCTGTCTCTCTCTCTGTCAGATAAATAAATAAAATCTTAAAAAAAAAAAGAACTGATAATTGGAACTTACTTAGTGATTAAAGCTTTAGAGCAAAGTGAAGTGGTTGGCCTTGAATGATCTTTCATCTGGGACAGAAACTCC
>NW_024424452.1:86273583-86310419 GCF_017311325.1 Ursus maritimus
TCTCTGCCCAACAACACACACTTTTGGGTTATAGCAGAATGTTCACATGCCCTTGAGCTTGCTGTTCCCTTCCTAGGACAGCCTTGGGAAAGTAAATACTGATCAGTTCTGCTCCTTTTGGCATATCCCTGTCAATAACATATCACATTTCATTGGGTTTCAACTGTCTCAATGCTAAAGTCATTTGCAATATGTCCGCTCAAATCACACCCTGGTTACCTTGTCTCCTGATTTATTGATGTTCTCTTTGGATGGGTTGACTGTTAATAGTGTCCCTTTCCAAGGGTACCCAATTTCTATATTTTTACAGGGAGCCCACTAGAGCCTCCTTGAGGATTGTAGAAGGACCAACAGTTCTTCCAATCCAACACTTTAAAACACAAACTCCCCTGGGGCGCCTGGGTGACTCAGTAGTTAAGCATCCGACTCGTGGTTTTGGCTCAGGTCATGATCTCAGGGTTGTGAGATCGAGCCCCGCACTGGCCTCTGTGCTCAGCAGGGAGTCTGCTTGAGATTTTCTCTCTCTCCCTCTGCCCCTCCCTGCCCCCACTCTCTCTCTCAAATAATAAATAAATAAATCTTTAAAACATAAATTCCCAATGCCATATCCCCGGCCCACCTTGACTTGAATACTGCCAACATTGCAGAGCTCACCACCCTCTGAGGGCTTAGTTCAACAAAGAGCCTAGGCTGAAAAGGATGAACCAATGAGAAGATATTGTCAGTGCCCTGTGTGTCCAGCACCTGCCTTGTAGATGAGGTTTTTTCTGAAGGTGCTGCTGGGGATACAAGAGAAGAGTAAATGACATCAGGAATGGATAGCTGGCCTATTACAAAAGTTCCAGAGAAGGAGGGTCCAGACCTCGACCTGACAGTTTGTGTCCTCAGCATCCTTAGAGCTCATTCAGTCACTTGGAACGACTCCTATCTATCCAGGACTCCAGGTGTTTGCTATTTTGATGGAGAAAGCTGAACCCTGGGGCTCAGGAAGGGAATAGCCTGCTACTAGAGCCCAATGAGGCTTGTCCGAGTGTCTGAAAATCCTACCATAGTTTCGGACCCTATTTAGTTATAGCATTATCTCCAGAAGGTTCCTTTTATAATGCAAATCATTTTACATGAAGTCAGTAACAGATGATGACGTAAGTGGCTGAGCAAAGAACAAGACCCCCCCAAAATGGGACCCAGGTGCAGGAGCACTGATTTGGAGTATGGGGCACTCTTCTAAAGAGGGAAATGGAAATTCTGAATGATGGTAGGTTGGCTGCTAACAGTGATGGGACATGGCTCCCAAGGACCCCCATCCCCACCCCAACCCTCAAAACAAGATTCCACAGTGAAATTTCATTGCTATTTTTTGCTGACCCAATTCTGGAACTGGGGAATTTTCCCTCCAAATTTATCTTGAACTCAGTAAACTAGCTTATTGTTCAAATCCCAGCTGTACCACTTAATAGCTTTGCGATCTTATATGTGATACTTAATTTATCTGAGCCTTAGTTCGCTCTGCTGTAAAGAAGAGAAAATAATACCCACCCAGAAGGACTGCTTGTGGAAGATTAAATGAAATTACATGTAATGTGTGGCATGCAGTAGACATGCAGTAAATGGAAATAATTATTTCTCCTCTTATTTCTTGTAGCAGCTCCCTTTAATATGTCCATAAAGAATTCCTTCTACTCCATTTCCAAGAGTCTTATCCAGATGCACAATCGTTCACTCCAGTAGCTGAATTGCAATCAAGCCTAATAACAAAAGTAAATTTGAACAAATTAGCATTGGCCTTGGGAAGTCAGACATGTATATTCCTTACTAAGGATAACTTATAGACTTTGAGCTATAAAATTGTGGTAATAAAAGGGAGGTCCAGGGGCGCCTGGGTGGCTCAGTCATTAGTGTCTGCCTTCGGCTCAGGTCGTGATCCCAGGGTCCTGGGATCCAGCCCTGCATTGGGCTCTCTGCTCAGCGGGAAGCCTGCTTCTCCCTCTGCCACTCCCCCTGCTGGTGTTCCCTCTCTTGCTGTCTCTCTCTCTGTCAAATAAATAAAATCTTAAAAAAAAAAAAAAGGGTCCCATTCTTTCCTTCTGTCTTCCTTTTCCCCCTTTTCCCCTCCTCCCTTTATCATCAAGACCTTTAAACTGCAGGTATCTTTGAATGAATTTATCTCCATTTCCCCTCCAAAACTGACCAAGGCTGACTAGGACAGTTCCCTGAACTCATCTGGTGAGAAAAGGGGACTCCTTTGTCCTCCTGGACACGCTAGGTCATGGCTCTTGCTTGGTGGGTGAGGGAGGAGAAAAGAAGGAGGACCCTGACAATCGTGTTATTCGATTTGTTTATTGATAGGCCTTACCATCCTCTACAGTTATGCCCCTTGGAATGCGAACTCCATGTGGGACTGTGTGTATCTCATCTACTTTCATGTGTTCGGTGTTTGCACAGTGCCCAGTGCAGAGCAGGCATTCAATACATGTACAGTGAGCACATGAATGTGTGTGCTTGTGGCCGGGCGGGGGGGTACCAAGGCAAGTCTGGAAATTTGCTGAGCTTAGGAGCCTCCAACTACAAGGGGACCTCCAATTTTTTTCCTAAAGATTTATTTATTTGAGAGAAAGAGAGAGAGAGCAGGGGGAGGGGCAGAGGGAGAGGGAGAGAAGGAGTCCCAAGCAGACGCCACACTGAGCACGAGTCTGACTCTGGGCTCGACCCTATGACCCTGAGATCACAGACCTGAGCTGAAATTGAGAATCAGACACTTAATCGACTGAGCCACCCAGGTGTCCCTGGGGCCGGGCCTCCCATTTTGGACTGAGACATGCATCTTCTCGCAAGTTCAGCATTGGGATAGTTTCCATGTTTTCTTCCCAGGAAGTGTAAGCCTCTCAGTTCTCCCTACGGCACCCCACCCCACCCCGAGCTGCCAGTCTGCAGGGCCAAGATACACTTCCAGCAGGAAATCAGTATTGGATGTTCCCTTCCTTCCCTAGCATTTATGTTTGCAACTTTGGAAATCTCATGTCCTCTTCGCACCACCCAGATGGGAAATTTCTCCCTGGGCTTTTACATTCTGGGCCCAGGCCACCCACTGCTGCAGTGGATTTTAGGCGTATTATTTTCTGCTTCTCTGAGTGCCAACAGCACACTCGGCACTAGACACAAACATGCAACGACAGCGCTCGCCTGCCCCAGAGGGTTGCTGGGTAAGTTAAACAGACAATAAAATGCAGACTTCAAAAATGTCAGAGGAGAAGGCATTTAAAATTCTCAGCGGGGGCTGGAAAGAGAATGCTTTTAAAGTCTTTTCATTTCTTTCTCTTCCCTTGCCTTCAGCTTCGAGCTGCCTGAGAGCGGTCCTGCCCCTTCTCAGTCTGTATGGCCATTTAAGGATGACTGGTCCTTTTGTGAGCAGGCAGAGAGTTTGAGCTGTTGGCCCTGAGTGTGGACAGTGGCTCCTAGGCTCCCCCCAGGCTGTCTGAAAGAGCAGAGGCCCCTACACTTGGCAGTGAGCCTTTCCAAGCCTGCTTTCAATTCTACCGTGTGGAATGGTGTTATAAGTTGATGATTCAGGATTACAAACCAGCAGAGCTCTGTCCTTTGGGGGGAGCATATTCCACATGACAGGCTTCCCTCGAGCTATTTCTGAATACCAGAAACCAGAGCCCAGGACGGTGCAGATCAGGAAGCAGGTGAGCTGGGGCCCATGGCTCCGGGTCCTCCTGGCCGGAGTTTCAGGGGTGATGCTCTCACTGCTTACCTTGGTCTTTGCAACAGATGTCCCCCGGGCAGCGTGGGTCCTCCCCTGCGTTCACACTAGTGTTCCTTTCTCCTGGCAAGGACCTAACCTGCGTCATCGGCTCTCTTAAGCAGACAGGAGGAGAAACTGCGATGACTCCCAAGGCTTCACTTCCTGGCCCCCTGCAGAGGCTGTCTTTCCGAGGAAAAGTTGTGCTCATTGGCTGACGAAAGGATCAGGACTCAGCTAGTGAATTCAACAGGTCTGGCATCAAGATCTCACCAAAACTCATGGCCTCAGAAAGCATAACATCTTCCTTGTGCCTGGAATGTGTGGCAGGAACTGGTGAAGGAGAACCGTTTGGGGGTTTGTTTTGTTAGAGCAAAAGGACCCTGCTGAGATGCCCCTTATCATGACGTACCATGCAAGACACCTCGTTCCAGCCAATCTCCAAACATGGTCCGGGCTGCAAGGCTGGTCTGGAGCATTAGGCAAAACAGAGACATTTTCTCTATCATTCTCCCTTCATCTCCCTTTCTTATTTGTTTCCGGGACATTCACATCAGTACACAGGTCTTAACAGCAAAGAACATAAATGTCTTTGTAGCTAATATTTTTTTGTGCTTGGTGCTGCTCCTTGTCCCCAGGAGAGCCCCCTGGATGGACAGTTATAGTGAGAAGGATAGAAATGATTTAACAGCACTCACTCAGCGTTGCCAGAATAAATTTCTTCCATTCCCCCTGCTGCCTATGCGTGTGCTTACATACTCGTGCGTGCACGTACACGCACACACACACAGACTAAGACCAAACAAACCATGGTGCTTATTATTTCAAGGGACTGAAAAACCCCTAAAAGGTGTCATTGCTGGGTTGCCATCATTTTTACTAATCCTCAGGCTGGACTGAAAAGGAGAGAATGTATCACCCATTTTGGGAAAATAAAGGAGGAGGCATTTTATATACAGGTCCCATCTTTTCAAGAGAGGCAGGTGAGTGCCTCTTTTCAAAACGGGGCAGAGGTTGGTGAAGGGAGGTATAGTAGGAATGCTCTTGGGAACGATGCTCAATGTACATGTTCTCACTCATTCCTCCCACCCTGAGTTGCTGTTGAACCTATAGCCACGTTTCTGAGAGTGTGTGCCATCTCTCTGAGTGTTGGCATAAAAATAAAAAGGTTGAGGTCAACTGATCTAAAGAACAGGCTGGTTTGGGGCCCACCTAACAGGTGGAGACTAGCAGCCCTGAAGAACAAATAGTTTCCATTCAAAGATCTGCAGCGGAATGGGAGCCCCTGCGGTAGCGGCACGGTTGTACTGATCTTCAAAGAACGGTGCTGTTGCAATCCTTCGTATGTTCAAAAATATTTTTGAAAATTCAGATTGTCCAGAGCCCCATGCTACGTGCTTCAAAGACACAAAGCTAGAATGAATAACAACATTTTTAGAACGAATTTTTCTATGCAATAGGGAATTTTCCAAGCATTTTCACATAGTACTTTATGCAATTTAATCCTTTCAACAGTCCCATGAGAGAGGTATTCTATAGATCATGAACCAGGAGTTTGTGCTCTCCAGCATGGACAGAACACTCACAGGGGAAAGTGATAAAACACCAGAGGAGAAGCTACAAAGGATGTGCTAAAGTAGTTTGTAAGAAGGAAAGGTCAGTTCCAACCAGGAAGATCAAGGAAGGCTTCACGGAGGAGGTAGCATCTGAGTGGGCTAGAGGAATTCCATCTTCTGCTGTGCTGGAGTTCTTCAGTGATGGGAGGGCCAGATGAAAGTGCAGTTGGTTTAGTTTTATTAATGGTAGGTAGTGGTCAAATTGTATGGAAAATCCGTTTCATTTCCACTAGGATTGGTATGGAGGTCAAGAGAGAATCACCTCTTAACTGAGATCTATTTTTTTTATTTAAGCGAAGGGGAGGAGGAGCAGAGGGAGAGAATCTCAAGCAGGCTCCCCAGTGAGCGTGGAGCCCACACGGGAAGCGGGTTCAATCTCTTGACCCATGAGAACAAGACCTGAGCCAAAATCATGAGTCGGATGCTTAACTGACTGAGCCACCCAGATATACCTCTGTGATCTATTTTGATGTCGGGGTCACGGAAGTTGGCTCCCATGAGACCATGAATTGCTCACAGTTTGGGCTGCTGAGTCAGGTGAGTGATTAAGGATTAGGTTCTCAGCTGACACTCATTTTCTTTTTTTTTTTTTTTTAAATTTTATTTATTTATTTGACAGAGATAGAGACAGCCAGCGAGAGAGGGAACACAAGCAGGGGGAGTGGGAGAGGAAGAAGCAGGCTCATAGCGGAAGAGCCTGATGTGGGGCTCGATCCCATAACGCCGGGATCACGCCCTGAGCCGAAGGCAGACGCTTAACCGCTGTGCCACCCAGGCGCCCCTGACACTCATTTTCTATCTACCCTAACACAGTGGTCCTTAATCCAGGGCAATTTGTTCATTCAGTTCATTGGACTTTCTCCCTTGTGGGTAGAGGCCAGAGATGCTGCTAAACATCTGTTAAAAAAAAAAAAAACAAAAACAAAATTCAACTGACAAATTAAAGATCCAATTGGCTTTATTCAACAATTCATGAATCGGGCAACATCCCATCTAATGGACAGTTGTACAAAATGGAAGGATATTATAGGCAGAAATGGGAGCAGGACAAAGAGATTATTAGCAAAAGGAAAGAAAGTATTGTAACATGCAAGGTTGGGGGGGGTCTTATCAGCAGATGACCTCACTAGTGCTGATCAGGAAATTCTAGGCTGATTGGTTGAAGATTCCACTCTTGGGAGAGGCTGGAAAGTGCAGTTGAGTTAGGGATTAAGTCTTGGTGAAGTTTAGCAAAGATGACTCCACTTTGGGTCTATTGTTTCTTTTTAACATATCTTACAACGCACAGGACAGCCCCCACAGTGAAGAATTATCTGGGCCAAAGTATCAACGGTGCTGCGACTGAGAAAGCTTACATTAAAGCACTTACTTAATATTCATAAAGCACCTACTAAATGCCGGCTCTAAGCACAGAGCTGATATAAAGATGAGAGGTAAATTTGTGCTCTCAAATTGCTGACAGTGTTGTGTGTCTCAGACATGCTCAATGATGTGGAAATAAGATGTGTGTTACCATGCGGGTAAATACAAAGACCAGTGGGGACAATGGAAAAGAAACCCAGCATGGTGGTTGAAAAGCAGTCTCTTTGTTTTTTGGTTTTCTTCTTTAATATTTTGTTTATTTGTTTGTCAAGGAGAGAGAGAGAGAGAGACAGCACAAGCAGGGGGAGCAGCAGGCAGAGGGAGAAGCAGGCTCTCCACTGAGCAAGGAGTCCGACGCAGGACCCTGGGATCATGACGCGAGCTGAAGGCAGATGCTTAACCAGCTGAGCCACCCAGGCATCCCGAAAAGCAGTCTCTTTGGAGTTGGTCAGCCTTGCGTTTGAGTCCTAGTGTTGTAGGAAAGATGTTAGGGTTCGGGGCCGATGGCCAAGAAAGAATTCTTGAGGTGTCTTTGGTGCAAAAAGGTGGTTTCTTTAAAGCACAGGGACAGGACCCATGGGCAGAAAGAGCTGCACCGGAGTCCTGAGGAGTGGCCCATTATATACTTTCAAGTTAAGAGGGTGTTAGGAATACTGCAAATCTCTAAGGAATTTTGGAAGCAGTTTCCAGGATGTTGAGGGGGCTAACTATTGTTAGGAAAAGGTCATTTATTACCGTCTAATAAAACCTGAGTCGTGAGACCCTTCAGTTGTGTATCGGTGGGTCATATGCTTGGGGGTGATTGCCAACATGTGTCTTGTGGGTAGAGAAAAAGGAAGTTTCCAAAGGAATGTGTCTATGTTAAAGTAAACTCACAGGATCCTGAGGGTCCGGTCGGGCTTAGATTGCCCTTCTGCCCTTAGCAAAGTATCAACATCGAGTCCCCAGAGGAGTGTCACTCTGCCTGTTTCAAGGACTTGACAGTGGGCTGTAGGTAGTAAGGAAATGTAATTTTTCTTTTGCCTTCGTCTCCAGATCACTAGTTCTATTCCTTACTGTATCCTCTGGGGCAAATTACTGAACCCCTGTAAATCTCAATTTCCTCACCTATGTACACTCCAGCTAGTTAAGCTGACCTGGTGGTGCTGTGTGAGGGTTAAATGAACTTAGCACAATGCTGACACGTAATAGTTGATCAATAAATGGCAACGAATGATAATGATGAAGACAGTGCTGTTGCTGATAATGAGGATGATGTTTGCCTGCTTGAAGATATGGGAAAGCTTCACCGAGCAGCGTTTAACCTGAGGCTTGAAGGATGAGTGAAGTTTTCTAGGGAAGCAACAAGAGGCATTTCAGACACACAGCACATCATGGGCAAGACCCTGAGAGAGATTATATCATGACTTGTTTGAAGAACTACCTATGGCTCAGTAGTGCTGAAGTCTACAGAAAGTAGGGGTGTTCGCTGGGACTGGGGTTAGGAGCTAGCAGGACAAGAGGCTGGATAGGTAGGTGAGCCCTGTCGTGAAGTGCCTTTTACTCAATGCCAAAGAGCTCAGCTTTTGCACTATAAATTGTGAGGAACACTGGAATATTTAAAATGGAAGAGTGGCAAGATCAGACTTAGGAGTTGGGAAAAATAAATCACACTTTCTGAAACCTGCAGGGTACATTAGAAGGGTCCAGTAGGCATATAAGGAGACTTTTGCAAATCCCCAGGAGGGAGATACAATAGGAACTAATGCCTTATCTCAAAGCATAGTCTCCATTCATTCAGGTAACTTTTATGGAGCGTTTGGAATTCCACGATGAAAGACAAAATCTCTGATACCCTAGAGACTGCCCACTAGTGGAACAGACCTAGAATAAATGTGAAGGGGCACCTGGGTGGCGAAGCTGGGTGAGCATCCGACTCGGGTTTTCGGCTCAGGTCATGATCTCAGGGTCATGGGATCAAGCCCCACTTTGGGCTCTGTGCTCAGTAGGGAGTCTGCTTAAAGATTCTCTCCCTCTGCTCCTCCCCTCTGGTGCACTCTCTCTTTCTCTCAAACAAATAAATACATCTTAAAGAAAAAAAAAAAGAAATATCTTAAAGCTGTGCCCCTAACAGAGAGTTAACGCACTGATAAGGATGTGCACCATGGGTCAGGGTGGTTTCAATCTTCCTCCAGCCTATTTCAGAAAGGCCTTTATGAAGCTGTCTTCAGGGGCTGTAAGTGTAAGCCTGAGAAGGATGGAGCCGCTCCTGGTGAGCTTTTCTGGCAGCGTGGGAGGTTTCTCAACCAGAGACACTGCTTGCAGGTTTGGGCCGCAGTAGGGTGGCCATAGGCGACAGAAGGGGAGAGGAAGAGGAGAGGAAGGAAGAGATAACAATCATAGAGACACAGCTGGTCTGTAAGGAGCCTCCAAAATTCAGAGATGGGATTCTACCCCATGTAATGTCTTTGGGGCAAACCATCCAAAAGGAATGGAGCTAGGTTTCCATTAATTAATTTGGTAATTGTGTGTCCAGACAAAAAGCACTTTAACAAAATTGAGGGAATATAAGTATATTGATACATTTTCCAGTGGGCTTCTGAGATGACTTATTTCCTCTGAGTGCTCTTGATGGAAATCAATCTTAAATGCATGAGTCTGGAAAGTAATCTGAATTGAAGGGAACAATTTATCATATTTAACAACAATTAACGTCTGTTGGGTGCCTACCATGTATGGTCATTTGTCCCAAAGCACTTCATTAATCCCATTTGAAAATATCATGGTTGCCATTTCAGAACCGGGGCAACTGAGTGGCTTCCTGGAATCTTGAAGTGAACCACAGTGACATGCCTTCTTCTGACGCATAGCATTCAGTCCTACCGACTTGAGCAGTCCCGTGTGCCCGAGAGGAAAGGGCCGAGGGTGCGGAGTTAACAGCGCTGAGATCGCGTTCTAGCTCAGCTGTCCATTAACTGCGTGACCTTGGGGAAGTCACTTAGCCAGAAAGAACCTATTTTCTCAACAGTAAAATGAGGACAAGTATTGCCTTCGCCCACAGCTTGTCATCAGCATCTAACGTAATAACACCTGTGGGACGTTTGTGAACGACAGCCTACCCCAGGTGAAGGATATTACCCTAATCAGCACTACCTGCCCGCAGTAAAAATCCAGGTGGTTAGGTGGGGTCACAGTCATTTGGCTGCCCTGCCAGTAGGCCACTTGCCGGATGCTGTCATTAAACCAACAACATGGCAGACCGTCCTTGGGTTGTGCTTCCCCAGCTCAGGTCGGCAGGCCTGGAAGGACAGACACCTGCCAGCATCCAGGCAGGTATTATCACACCTAAGTCAAGGAGTTATTTGGAAAAAGTTCCCAGGCTGGCTGTCCACGGGAAGCAGCTAAGCAGAGGAGACAGTGTCAGGATCCAAATGAGCATGGGTACTGGCCAGCCATGTGTGTTTGTCAGGGGGAGCCAGGGGGAGAGGCTGGGTTTGCTCTTCAGCACTTGGCCCCCTGTAGGGAGGCAGCATCTGGGAAGGCAGAAGCCAGGGAGTCTGATCCTCTGGCTGGAGGCCCCTTGCAAGGCCGGTTGGCAGCGCACCTTAAGGAGGGTGATGGGACCAGGCTCTGTGCTCACTGTAACCATTCTAATCAGCCCAGCTGGCTCCTTTGGTGGTCAAGGGAACCATTCCTCTTTCACGTGTTTGGGTTTTCAGGATGCTCATCCTTAATAATAGTCACGGCCCCACCTTCCTGTGTGTTCCAGGCATTAATGCATGCTTCCAACCCTCCTCCCCCGAACCCCGGCAGACATGCCCCTGTCAGAGCCTCAGTGGGCCACCCAGAAGGCAGAGATAAAAGTGCTGTCTCAAATGCAATGTCACTTTCCTGGTCCACAGGGTACCCCTCTGGCTGCCAGGGCAGTTATCAAAAATGCATCATGTGACAACTGAGATTATCCACGTCAAGGCTTAGAACAGTGCCCAGCACACGCACAATCAGGGGTTAGTTAATATGAGTCATCGTTGTTACCTTTCTCACAATGCGTTATGAAGAAGTATTGTTATTAACTTGACTTTAAGCGGGAGGAAATCAGAGCGCAGAGAAGATAGATCTCTCTCCAGGCAGCTTCAACTTGTGAACGATGTCCTCGGGACTTGAACTCAGGATTCCCCTGAGCTGAGCTTCCTCTCACCCTGAGCTGCTAACCTTAAACCCTGTCCAAAACTGCTGAAAGGGTCTAAAGCAGTGTTGTCCAAGCACTTACTCTGGGCACCAATCCCTGAGGACTTAAAACTGTGATCTCAGGAACCGGAGCTGCTGTGTTTGCCATGATGGGATGTGTGTCCCCAGGGGAGCCCTTGTGGAGGGACGGGGGGTGGGGGGAAGAGGGGCTGCTGGCAGGACCCCATGTACTTAGCCAGCAGTGAAACAGGCGCGTGGTTCCGATCCCCTGAGACGTTTCCATCTCTCTTCCCAACCTGCCCGCCCTGCCCCACTTCACCCCAATTGTTAGCCTGAGACTGGCAGGGCCGTCTCCAGAAAAGGTTGCCTGGCCAAATTCCCCGATGTGGGGCAGTTTCTAGTTGCTTCTTACTGTAACCCAAGGCCACATCGTTCATGGTGCTGTCACGGTCAGCTGCCCTCCTCAGCGCCCCCCCCCCAAGCCAGGTTCGGTTTCCTGAGTCACTAGTGAGTAAGAGAGTGCCCTCCGAGGGCCGCTGAGTAGTCTAGGGGCAGTTTCTCAGACGGACGGAGTGCACCCAGGAGACCCAAGGTCTACATTTAGCTTTTCCATTTACCAGCCTGGGCAGTAGTAATACCAAACACTAAGACAGCATTGACAAAACAGCCTCTTAAACCCTGTTTCTTTTAATTCTCGTAAGACCACATGAATCATCAGGACAGATTCTCTGATTTCCATTTTACAGAAGAGAACCTGAGGTGTGGTTAAGAGCTTGATGGAGATTGGGCCTCTCATAGGTGAAAATCAGGACACGAACGCAAGATCTTAGTAGCAATCCCAATGGTGGGCCCACATTGTCACTTCTCTCCCTTCTCCCTGTACCCCATACAAACACATACACACAAGATGAACCTCAGTGTCTCACATGTGAAGTTCAGTAAACTGTAATAAACGAGCTCTGAGGTCCCTTCTAGCTCAAACAGAATTGAGTGTCTTTCAGTTTTCTGAGGTGCCCTTATTCCATTTATGATACCTGTGCCAAGGTTGTGATCTTTCAGACCTATTCCCACTCTTCTGGCTGTATCCCGTAACACTGCCATTCTTACAGCCCATGGAATATACTTTCTTCAGGGAGGGGATATTTGCAACCAGTAATAAGAGAATTACTAGCTTGTTCCTTAGATTGCACTAGCAAATAAAGAAACCCCCTTGCAAGGGTGTGTGCACTCAAGCAGCCCTGTACTTGGGCATTCAACCTCTGAGAGCAGCTCAGCCTCACTCCATAAAGAAACCTGGTCTGCAACATCTTCTAGCATCATCTGTGAGGCATTTAGACCACTGGAAAATGGCAGTAATAGTGCAAATGGATCGAGAGTATTGATGGCTCAAGGTATTTAAGTGATTAAGAATTTAAAAATGGAGCAGGAAATGATTGTTGTCAACAGAGAGAAGCTTCAGCTGAATCCGTGGTCCATTACTCTTGAAGGAATAATTATAATAGCCCACAAACTGATAATGATTCTCCATTATAGATGCTTCTCAAACATATGTTTCTTTTTGCTGCAGAGAGGAGGTGATTAAGATTATTGGTAGTAAGGAAACCTAAATTCAGGAGCACACTTTTTAATAAATTAGCTAAACTTTTCATGTCTTGGGGTTTTATTTATAAAAATCTATGTTATAATAATAACACTAAATAACATATCAAATAGGGATGTGAGGATTTTAAAGTAAAAAAAATTATGATTAGTATTTTTTCCTTATTTCCTTCCATTATCTGATTCTCTGTCATTGTGGAAATGCTTTCTTCCCCATTCTTTTCAGTTTTGAAAACTGAGGTAAAATCAATACGGAGCAGCAAGCTCCCATCTTAAATGTACAATTCAGTGAATTTCCATAAATAAATACGCCCGCGTAACCAACTCCCCAGCCAAGATAAAGACCATTTCCCCCAACCAGGACCGTGTCTTCATGCTCCCGTCCATGCAGCCCTTACCCCTCCCAGACAGCTAATTTTTCTGATTTTTGTCATCGTAGATTAGTTTTGGGTTCTCGAACTTCACATAAATGGAATTACACTCTATATGTTGCTTTGCATTTGGCTTTCTTTGCTCAGCATAATGTCACTGAGCTTTATTTGTGCTCTTGAGAGTAACAAAGTTTATCCTTTGTTAACTCCAGAATAGTCTTCCACTGAATCAGTCCACCACAATTTGTTTATCCTATCTGTTAATGAACGTTTGGGCTGTTTCTGGTTTGGGGCTATTGTGAACACAGCTGCTATAAGCCTTCTTGTAGAAGTATTTTTGTGGACATACACTTTCCTTTCTCTTTGGTAAGTAGATAGGAGTAAAACTGCTGAGTCATATGGTAACTGTTTAACTTTCTAGAGAGCTACCTTATAGTTTTTCAAAATGGCTCCCATCTTACAAACCCACCAGTTCTGGTTCTTCCACATCCCCACCAACATTTGGCTTCATTAGTCTTTTAACTGTAGGTCTTCAAACTGGTATAAAGTGATGGAAAATGTAACCAATGAGAGAAACTGGGTGAAAGAATACATGGGCCCCCTTTGCATTGTCTTTGCAACTTCCTGTGAATCTAGAATTACTTTCAAAATAAAAAGGTTTAAAAACACATCGTTTTTTCATTTTTTTTTTAAAGATTTATTTATTTATTTATTTGACAGAGATAGAGACAGCCAGCGAGAGAGGGAACACAAGCAGGGGGAGCGGGAGAGGAAGAAGCAGGCTCATAGTGGAGGAGCCTGATGTGGGGCTCGATCCAATAACGCCGGGATCACGCCCTGAGCCAAAGGCAGGCGCTTAACCGCTGTGCCACCCAGGCGCCCCTAAAAACACATCGTTTTTTCAAAAAACAGATGTGAAGTGGTATTTCCTTGTAGTTTTATTTTGCATGTCTCTGACTCCTGACGATGTTGAATACTTCTTGACATGGCTTTTGGTCGCTCATTATCTTCTTTTGTGAAATGTGCATTCAAGCTTTCACACATTTTCCTTTAACTGAGTTGTTTATCTTTTTATTATTGAGTGGTAAGAGTTGTTTACATATTCTAGATATAAGCTCTTGCTTACATATGTTGCAAATATTTACTCCAGTTGGTTGCTTGCCTATTTGTTTTCTTTAAAGTATCTTTTGGCTCCTGGGTTGCTCCTGGGTTGAGCCTCTGCCTTCCCTCAGGTCATGATCTCAGGGGTCCTGGGATCTAGCCCCACATTGGGCTCCCACTCAGCAAGGAGTCTGCTTCTTCCTCTGCCCCTCCGCCCCCAACTCGTGCTCTCTCTTTCTCAGATAAACAAATAAAACCTTTAAAAAAATAAAGTATCTTTTGATAAGCACAACTTTTAAATCTGCTGGAAGTTAATTAATTACTTTTTCTTTTATAGTTAATACTTTTTCTGTCCTTAGAAAGCTTTGCCTATATTCCAAGGCCACAAATTTAGTATCTTCTATTTCTTCTAGAAGCTTTATGGTTTTAGCTTTTATACTTAGGTAAATGTGCTATGCCTACCTCAAACTAATATTAGTGAATGTTGTGGATAGGAGCTGAAGTTTGGGGGGTAGAGACAGGTTTCCCATACATTTATCTAGTTGTTTCAGCACCAACTGTTGAAAAGACTTTTCTTACCCCCATTGATCTGCTTTTATTGCAAGTCAATTGACCGTATGTGTGTGGGTCTCTGGAAAACCTTTTAGTCAGACTTGGATCTCCTGGACTGATCTTCTACCTTCTTTTTCTCTCCTATTGTTCTTTGTCTTCATGGTTTACTTTACGTGGTTTCTTCAACCTAATCTTCCAACTTTTCTTAGGATTTTAATTTTTGGCTGGAATATTTTCAATTGGCAAGAGTCTTTTCATGTTCTCATATTTGCTATCTCAACTCCTTCATTTCTGTGTTCTTCCTCAGTGAGGTCTTCCCTGGTCATTGTGTCTAAATTTATGTAATCCCTCCCTGCTAGCTCTGCCTCACTCCCTTCCCGGCTACTTTATTTCTCCATAGAATTTACCATCAGCCGGCATGCTGTAGTTCACCTAGTTTTGTTTTTGTTGTCTATTTCTCTCCACTAGAATGAAAGCTCCCTGATGGCAGGGTTGTTCAAATGTGTTCTATACTAGTGCTATTGCTGTTTCTAGAACCTAGACTAGGGCTGTGCACAGTTAGGCATAGGAAATATCTACCGAATGAACTAACAATTAATTGTGTCTTTGTTATAGCATTTTCTTTTTATTTCATGGATGCAAAATCTTTATCTCTCTGAGGATATTATAATATCTTTGGACTTTTTTTCTATTTTCTGCGTTTCCTCTGTTTCTCTGAGTTTCCTCTTCCGACCCCCATTGTTTATTTTCATTTTCCTCCTTTGTGTTGGATGCTTTCTTCAAATGACTGGTGAACCTTGACCATTCATTCATTCCTAAACTGGGCCTTGCTGAGTCAGAGATGGAGCTTGTTGACTAGTAGGTTTTATGGACATGTAAGGGTGGCTCCACCAATATCCATCCATGTTTCTCTTGAGCCACTCAGTTTCCCCAAAGAGGAGTCCTCAGTCTTCTGCTTGAAGAACATAAACTAGTCTGCTAGTGTTTTGGGAGCCTCATGGGAAAGGAAGCTGTGGGTCTCATTGTTTAGCATGGAGACTTTGATTTAATCCCCTTGTGTTCCGGAAGGCGCTTCCCCTCTGCCCTTCACTTGGACTTGTTTCTCAGTCTAGAACCTCTTAGGGTTATTTGCTCCAGAGGAAAATATTCCCATTTCCTGCCAAGATCAGAGAGGGGCAACAAACACACTACACATTCCAGAGTGTGGTGGTCTAATGCCCTTTATACCAATTTTTACCTATTCTGTGTTCAGCCCCATGCTTTCTAAGGTAATGGTGCTCAAATCCTGACTCTTAGATTCAATTGTGCAGATTAGCGTTGGGCATTTATGTTTGACTTTCTCCACTCTGCTCTGTCAATTACCACTCATACATCTCTATTTTTCACCTTCCAAAAATATGTGGCTGTCTTTTGACTGGTGTTACCTCCCCTCCCATTTTCTTTGTCCTTAACATTTTTACTTTTTTATTCCTTTACTTTCATTTTAATGCGTTGTTTTTGTTTTGTTTCGTTTTTGAGAGAGAGAACGTGAATGGGGAGGGGCAGAGGGAGAAGGAAAGAGAGAAAATCTTAAGCAGGCTCCATGCTCAGTGCAGAGCCTGATGCAGGGCTCCATCCCATGACCCTGAGATCTTGACCTGAGCCAAAACCAAGGTTGGGTGCTCAACTGACTGAGCCAACCAGGTGCTTCCATTTTAGTGGGGTTTTAAGAGAGTGGAAATAAATATATTTATTCAGTCTGCCATGTGCAACAGAAGTCTGCTGTAAGGATTAAATGAAAAGTGAAGGGGACAGTGACTCATAGTGTTGGCAGTTACCATGTTTAATCCAGTCCTCCAGCTTGATTCTGAATCGAGTCCAGTAGGCTTAAATTTGATCGTGACACTGCTTGAGTAACACCACAGTGCTGATCCTGCTTACAAACCACAAACAGAAGTTCACTGTACTGATTTAGGGAGGCATTAAAGTCTGTTGCCAGGGAATAAAGTTGGTATCAGAGGAAATCACATAAATTCAGGGAGTAATTTCTGACTAGGCTTTAGTTCTTCCCAGAAGCAGGTTTCATAGAGTTCAGGAGCTTAGCTGTGAAAGTCTCTGCCTCCCGTGTCCTTGTAAACCTCTTCATCTCTTAAGAACATCCGTGCACAGAGGACAGGCCAGCTTCTTATATTCACGGATTATTTATCCAACAAACGTTAGTAAGTGTCTGTAATATGCCAGGCACTGGCTAGGCTGGGGATTAAAAAATAAGTTAAACCCGGTCCTAACTTCTGAAAGCCTACAATCTAGTTGGAAAAACATAAGAATAATAAAATTAAATAAATGATCTTACTTAGGGTTAGCTACAAAAAGAGGCATGCTTGAGGTAGCATGGAAGCACAGAGAAAGGTATGATCAAGTTCATCCTGGAATACAATGGGAGGCTTCCAGAGGAATGCATGTGTTGTCCCTTCTGGGAAGTTATATTTGTTTCCCAAGCTTCAGAAAAGCATTATACAGTTCGGAGGATCGTCCATCCTAAGAAGACATAGCCGTGCTGCATCTGAAGATGACCTGATCAGAAACATCTTCAAGCTTGGTGCAGCAAAACACCTATGGATCGGAAAAAGCCCCTCGACCCTGAAGCACCTCACCACAGAAGGGGGTGTGGAGGTGACAACTGTGGTGGTGGTGGCCCATTCACATTTTACATGAATGAGTGAAAGACTATCTCCTTCCCACCTGTATCTGTAGCCAGAGACATAGATTTTCCAAGACATAGGGAAGAATTAAGTGGAGAAGGGTAGAGTAAGACAAGACCCTGCAGTTTCTTTTTTTTTTTTTTTAAGATTTTTTCTTTATTTATGTGACAGAGATACAGCCAGCGAGAGAGGGAACACAGCAGGGGAGTGGGAGAGGAAGAAGCAGGCTCCCAGCGGAGGAGCCCGATGTGGGACTCGATCTCGGAACGCCGGGATCACGCCCTGAGCCGAAGGCAGACGCTTAACGACTGCACCACCCAGGCGCCCCAAGACCCTGCAGTTTCTATCAGACATTTCTATTTGGACATCTGAGTGGATGGTACTGCTGTTAACAGAAATAAGATCTGGGGCGCCGGGGCGCCTGGGTGGCTCAGTCGTTAAGTGTCTGCCTTCGGCTCAGGGCGTGATCCCGGCATTGTGAGATCGAGCCCCACATCAGGCTCCTTGGCTGGGAGCCTGCTTCTTCCTCTCCTACTCCCCCTGCTTGTGTTCCCTCTCTCGCTGACTGTCCATCTCTGTCAAATAAAAAAAAAAAAAAAAAATCTTAAAAAAAAAAAAAAAAAAGATCTGGGGCGCCTGGGTGGCTCAGTCATTAAGCGTCTGCCTTTGGCTCAGGGCCTGATCCCAGGGTCCTGGGACCGAGCTCTACATCAGGCTCCCTGCTCATCAGGAAGCCTGCTTCTTCCTCTCCCACTCCACTGCTTGTGTTCTCTCTCTCGCTGTCTCTCTCTCTGTCAAATAAATAAATAAAATCTTTAAAAAAACAAAACAAAACAGAAATGAGATCTAATAAGGAGCAAGAAACCTGTTGTGTTGGTAGTTGTTATTTCCGTTGTGGTTGTTTGGTGACCTTTCACAGAAGCCCAGTAAAATGAGAATAACCAGATAGTAGAGTGAATTAAATGAGGGAGCATCTGTAATATGCTTGGTAGGTTATATTAACTATTGATAACTATTATTAATCAATATGGTAAGGAGTTGGGAGACCTGGTTGAATCGTGCTTTTGTGATAGCCTAACCCCAACCTGAATTCTCTCCACTTAGGACAATATCATGTGACCTCTTCCTGACCCATTGACTAGGGCAAACAGGATGTGGGCCCAGAGCATCTCCACTGGAGCCTCCCAGACACCAGTGCTCAGTCTCCATGGCTGTTGGAGTGGGACCTAAGGTTCTAGTGTTCTTGTGCTCACCTCAGCGGCCCACTCTGGGGCCTATGGTAAGATCAGGCACAGATAGGCCTTTGGGTGTTGACATGAATGTAGTTAAAGGTGGCTTTCATCCTCAGTCGGCTTTCATGGAAAGCACAGAGTGTGTTGAAATGCAACAGGAAGCAATTCTGTTGTGGGGTCCTAAGGCCTGAGAGCTGCTGCCTGTGGTGACAAAATTGGAGCAGAAGAGAATGGCTTGCTCCAGCTGGGGCTCAGCAGATTTCGACACGGGCTTGTGTCAATGCATCGGGAGGTGGAGACAAACACCTTCTCCTTGAGGAGGCTGCGTAGAAGGCCATGGAAGGTCTCCCCTGACATTTGTTAACCAGATTGCCCATGTGACCGTTGGGGGTGGGGTAGGTGGAGACACACCCCTGCTTGTCCTTCCGGCACACCTCCAGGGGAAGCCCTGGGCCCTGCACATCCCCGGGACAGGAGTGTGTGAAGGCTAACCCCGGTCTGTGTGGCATGGTCATGTGATACATTGCTCTGAGTGTGGTGGGAAGAAACTTTTGATAAGCTCATCTGCTGGAGGGGATCCGTCCCAGCATCCTCTTCATTCAGTGAGGAAAAGCCATCATGCACGTTTCTCAAAGCCTCTGGACTCGCATTTATCATTTCCTCCTTCTAGCTTTCATACCACTGGGAACAGTTAGATTGCACTGGTGGATCCCTGAGATAGCTGGAGAGAACAAACTCGCAGCCAGAAATGACAGAATTAATGGCAGGAGAGGGAAGCACGAGCCAGCGATGCTCTGTGAAGAAAGCCAAGAGGAGCGCCATGTTTCAGGCTTACCCAGGAACGGTTTGGGTCATGGGGGAGTCAAATGGCTTAGTGAGTGTATTTGTTCCCTATTACTGCCATAATAAATTGCCACACATTGATGGTTTTAAACAATATAAATGTATTACTTACAACTCTGGAGGTCAGAGGTCTAAAATCAGTCAGGAGGGCGGCTTTCCCTTCCAGAGGCTCTAGGGAAGACTCTGTTTCCCTGTTCACTCCATCTACTAGAAACTGCCCCATCCCTTGGCTCAAGGTGTTCCGTTACTTCGACCTCTGCTTTCCTCATCACATCTCCTTTCCCGACTCTGACCCTCTTGCCTCCCTCTTATAGGATCCTTATGTTACCTTGGTCTACCTGAATTATCCAGGGTAATCTCTCCATCTCTCAAGATCCTTAACTTGACACCTACAAAGTCCTTTTGACCATGTGAGGTAACATATTCACAGGTTCCAGCAATTAGGATGCAGACATCTTTGGGGGGCCATTATTCTGCTTACGACAGTAGAGAAGACCTTCTCAACCCACTCCCAGTTTGAACATTCTTTTGGCCAAAGGGCCTATCTTTGGGTCTATCTGGAGATGTTCAGTAACACTCTGAGTGATGGGGTATCCAGGATTCATTTTTATCAGCTCCAAGTATCCCCTGGAGGGTTCTCTGGGCATTGGCCTCCTCCTGGGTTTTGTTCTTCCCTCCCAAAGAATTTCAAACAGCTGGGTGGAGTCCTTTTCTATGGGGTTTTTAGTGGGGGCCAGATGCATCCCAGCTCTGTGCCAACACTGCCTGGCGATACAGGCATCACAGCCTTGCCCACCCATAAGACCAAGGGCCACCTCCCTGGATCATGATGTCATTTGCCATTACCCTGTGGTTCCCAATAGGCTGATGGCTGTCACTGTCACAAACAAAATGAGGGGAAATGTGCAGAGGTTTCAAAGGCCACGAAGCCAGCAGGGAAGGTGGGAAGGCCGGGCACCCAGACCTGGGTGAGGCTGGGAGAATTCCAGGGTGAGTTTGGATCCCCAGAGAAATGGTTACATCCAAGGAAGTCACGGAATTTCCTTCTGGTCCAGCATAGCTAAAGTGACTCTGGGGTGGACCTCCTTGGCTTAGCTAGCATGTCCTTCAGGCAGGCTCAAAGGCAGGCAAGTGTCTTTTCAACCATTTCAAGTGTCTTTCCCCATCTGGTACAGGGCTGGCTGGTGACAGGATCTGATCGCCCTTCACTTCCACCCTACGCGCTCATGCGGATCCCAAAGCTCATTTCAAGTCTTTTCTCCATCGTCGTTGCCCTCAGTTTCCCCTCCCTTTGGTCCTGGCCTCCATGACTAGTGCTTTAATTTATTCAGTATTTGGCGCCTTTTACACTGAGTGTTCTCAGTGATTAATACCATACCCTGCCTCTTATCTTTTAACTCTGCTGTGCCTCCTGGGTTATGGTGTCCCGAGAAGACAGTCAGAGAAGCTGAAGTTGTCTGGGAAAAGAGAATCCCCCGCCGGTGAGATCAGATAATATAGAAAGGAGCAGGCTTAACTTTGTCAATCTGGGCCCTGCATTCAGATTCTAGAAAAGGCCCACTGGCCCTTTGTTTGCAGTCACATAAAGTTCTCTAACAGAAAGCCAAACTCCTGGCTGGGAGGCCCATGCAATATTTTGGCAGAGCTCTTCTCAGAGAACATGGGTTCCATTTGGAGTTTGTAAAAGGGGTGCAGGTGGGGCATGCTGTTGGCAAAAGATTTGCCTGGATGAGGGGAGCCCTGAATTGTCAGCAGTGTGTACCTGGCACCCTGAAGAGGCTGAGGCAGGAGGGCTGAGCGGAGGGAGAGAGCAGGGAGCCCTCCAGAAAGGAAGGGAGTTCAAAAAGAAAGCCTGGTGGCTTTTCATGATGCGGTGAAGGTGTTTACATTCCAGGCTCCCCGATTGCCTTGGCCACCCCTGGGCGGAACCTGCCTCTGCTTCCTCTGCCACTCAGCCCCACGGGTATCTGCTTTCCTTTCATCCGGTCCGTGCAGCAGGGTTCCCTGCCAGCAACTCACCCCCGGCTCCCATCTCTTCGCCTTCGTCCTTCTCCATCGCCCCCCTGCTCCCCTCTTCCCCAGCTGCAGCCCCACGCAGGCTCTGGCAGCCCTCCACCCAGCCCCCTGCCCAGGTGGCCGGCATGTTTTATGACAGCAGCTGGGGCTTTCCTATGTGAGCGCTCAGCGCACCCCTGCCCCCGCCCCAATTCCTCGAGCTTCTGTTCCGTCACAGGAACTGCCATGAGGGGTTCAGGGTGGAGGGGACCCCAGCTGAGTCTTGGGCTGCCCCTCTGCCTGAAAATCAAGCATGGACCTCTAACAAACCTGGGGAAGTGAGAGGGAGGGAGCGTAGGGGAAAAGGAAAGAGGAGAGAGAGAGAGAGCGCGAGAGAGAGCGAGCACCCTAAAAAGGGAAAGAAACTGAGGAGGTTCCACATTTCTGAGGTTGAATGAAAATCTGAATGACACGTTAGGATCCTTCAGACAAGATTGCCAGCTCTGAGCCCTGCATATTTTACTCTAGACCTCTGTTCCTGTTCGGATTTATCCTTAAAAATGCAGGTTGGCCAAAAAAAACCCCAAACCCCACATGTTTTAGGGTTAATAAGAAATGCCTCATTTGGGGGCACCTGGGTGGCTCAGTCGTTTGAGCGTCTGCTTTCGGCTCAGTTCATGGTCTCGGGATTCTGGGATCAAGCTTCCTCGTGGGGCTCCCTGCTCAGCGGGGAGTCTGCTTCTCCCTCTCCCTCTGTGATCTCTCTGCTCTCACTCTCTCTCAAATAATTAAATAAAAATCTTGGAAGGAAGGAAGGAAGGAAGGAAGGAAGGAAGGAAGGAAGGAAAGGGGGGAAGGAAGGAAAGGGGGGAAGGAAGGGAGAAAGAAAGAAGAAAGAAAGAAAGAAAGAAAGAAAGAAAGAAAGAAAGAAAGAGAAAGAACGAACAAATGCCTCATTTGTTTAGGATTTCCCTTTGTAACCCAGCTCTCTACTCAGAGCAGGTGGCAAGCTGACACAGACTTCAGGAAGCATCCACAGCCTCCTCCAATGGTAGCATCTGAAACCCTCTCCTCTTCCCAGGTCCCGCTTTCGGAGGCAGAGGGACTTGGCCAGTCAGCCTGCGGTCCCACTGCCACCAGCGATGTTCTCAAGGGCACCGCTAGCTACAGCGCACTCAGAAAGAGTACGGAGCTTTCCCGAGGAGGGAGGTGGAGGGCAAGGTGAGGGGCTACATGTCGAGGTAGCCCAAGCAGCGAGCCAGCATCCTTCCGACCCCCCTTCCTGGGGGTCTCCACCTGGCTGCTTCTGTAACCCAGCCCCTGGTGGTGAGGGACTCTGTCCACCTGATGTCCCAGGTAGCTCTACCCCCAGACGCCTCTTCAGGCTTCGGATCTCCAGAGGCTGCTTGATTGTATTTCACAAACACACATAGAGCACCTGCTGCACGTGCCAAGCACACTGTTCACATGTTTTACTCACAGTAATTATAATAATGCTGAAACAAAACAATGTGACAGATACTGTTTTTATCTCCCATTTTACAGATGAAAGAACTGAGGCATAAAGCTCTTAAGTCTCTGGCCAAAGCCAGTGCAGCTGGGGAGGGGTGGAGCTGGGGTTCGAACCTGGGCACTCTGGAAGCGGATCCATGCTCTTGATCACTGGCTATGCTGCCACTCATGCCGGCTCCCTTTGTCTCCATGCTCGGTGCCCAGCCTCTGTGCTTTGGGTGGAAGAGGAATTGGATAGAGTGAGTAGAACACAGCCTGGAGGTCAATAAACGTGGTTCTAGTCTGGGCTCTGTCACGATCTGGCCAGGTGTCCCTGTGCATGTGGCTTGAGCTCTCTGCGCCCCAGTTCCACATGTTTAGCTAGCTGACCTACCACCTTCCCACTGACGGCTTGCAAGGCCCTGTAGAGCACTCAGCGCTGCGGGGGCCAAGCCATCCCTGCAGCTGCCTGGAGCTCACCTTGGGGATCCCCAGAGGAAGATGGAGGGAGGGAGGAAAGCAAACACACTAGGCAGGAAGGCAGGAGGGGACAACCCCCTTTGGAAAGATGGACAGCTTAATGAGGCTCTGACAATGTCCCTCTGTGAGGGGGACAGTAAGGGTTTGGATAATGGTCTTAATGGGGAGATTCTCTCATGATTATGATCCCCATGATGATGCCCATGGTTACGGTTCTCATGGCAAGGTTAGTAGGAAACTGCCAAGGGCTATGCCCCACCAGCCAAAGCCAACTCAAGCAGTCTCCCACGCAGGCAGTAACACAGAGATTTCAGCTGCTCCTTAATGACTTGGAGACATGTACACTTCAATTGCATTTAAATGGACCATTTTACCTAATTAAGAGTCAGGATCAGAGAGTTAAAAATTGAAGTGTCCTATTTCCTCAATGCTAAGATGCATGCAAGGGCTATGCCCCACCAGCCAAAGCCAACTCAAGCAGTCTCCCACGCAGGCAGTAACACAGAGATTTCAGCTGCTCCTTAATGACTTGGAGACATGTACACTTCAATTGCATTTAAATGGACCATTTTACCTAATTAAGAGTCAGGATCAGAGAGTTAAAAATTGAAGTGTCCTATTTCCTCAATGCTAAGATGCATGCTTTTCATGTTGAACATTTCTAAAATTGGAATGTCATACAAACTTATTTTTAATGTAGTGCTTTTCCCCCAGCACAGACACACACACACACACACACACACACACACACACACACACACACAAATTATTGAGTGCTTGTGGTGCATGTTAAAATTAAAGAAATATAATAGCATTATTGTTGCTTTAGTCTATGTTGGTGGTGGGGACAGAAATCACTTCAGCAAGAAGAGGGATTTAATTATAATAATCATGAACCCCTGTGGGCAAGAATGGGCCTCAGGGAGGCTAGAAACTCAAATTTGGAACACTATGGGGATTCCTTGAAGTAAACTGATCTCTCATCTTTGCCTCTTCTGTGTACCTGATTCATTAATCATTCATTCTGCTGACTTGTGACCTCTATACCTCAAGATTCATGGTGTAAGATGGTCAACCACAGCCTCACAGAAGGACCAAATCATTCCATCTCCATGTTTTCTGTCTCTCTCTCCTCCAGTCCTAATATCAGGGGGGAAATTCCTCTGTGTCCTTCTAGTCCAATGAACTGTGAGTGGAGTGGAGAACAGGGCCACATTTTTCAAGATGGCTACCAGCTTTTGGTCTCTGTGGATTCTCAGGTCGATATAGGGAGACGCTGTAAATTGGACAGATGTTCCTTAAGAAATCCCTACAGGAGGCAGAAGTTTACTACTATGATACATCATTCCAGTGGCACTATGAGTTGGAGCTGGGAAGGACTGTAGGCTGGACACCAGGAGACAAGTCACTTAGACTAGAATCAGGAGGACTGACGGCTGTGATGGCAAATCTGGTGGATCAGCAATGGCCGTGCTGGCTCACTCAGGGCTGCCCAGGGCTTTGCACGGATCTCCGCCTCCCTCAGGAAGGACTCGAGGACAGAGGGACCATTGCCCAAGAACATCTGAGGCATGGCAGGGAGGCAGAGATGGTGAATCACAGAAAAGAACTCTTCTAGAAAGGCTCATTGACCTTTAGATTAGCACCACGGAGGCACTTTCCAAAATGCTCTCTGAGGGTCCAGATTTGCTGATTTCATCCTCAGACTGTATCCAAAGAAAGCATAGCCCCTCCACAGTTTTTGGAAGTAAGAGGGGTGGGGCAGTTGGGTGGAGAGGAAGCCGGGAAGCCAGGGTCCCAAGCTGTGGTGTCTGGCCCCTCACCTTTTTCAGGGACCTGCCAACTCCGTCTGCTCCAGTGGCTGGGGTCCAGCTGCAGTGCTGTGGGGTCTTCGGTTCCAGGACCAAATGATGAGCTCCTCGCACGACACCTGCCTCTCTCCTCTCTGGCCCTGAGCTCTGGCCGCAGCAGCCTCCCTGCCTGCCACGGAAGCTGCCGAGGCAGCTGATGGCGGAGAGCTGCTTGCTAATTTGGAGAGGATGTTAAGTGAGAAAGGGTAGTGTTCAGTGCAAGCTCCCCTGAAAGCCAGGGGAGCCAGGGAGCAGACAGGGGCAGGGAGGAGCTGTGAGGAAAAGCAATAGTCTCCCAGGGCAAAAGAAGAAAACCAGCAGCCAAAAGGACTATTTTTATTTCCAATTCTCCAGGCACCACTCCCAAGAGATCTGCCTGAGTGACTCACGAATGTCCTTTGTGCATAGAGAAATCACCTGGTATATGGGCACAGAGAGCTCTGTGCTTACTGAATAAATATCCCCTCTCTTCTTCAGCCATTCACCCCTACCACCCACTCCATGGCAAACCATTCTGGGAAACTCTAGTCTCTGCGCAGTGTGCAGATTTCTGAATTGGTAAGAGTTGTTGGAACCCAGACAGTAACAGGCATCGGTACACATGAGCTGTCGAGGTAACAAGGGGGATTGCATGCAGATATGGTCCATTTGGCTTGCTGGATTGTTGATTCTTATGCCAACACATCTCCATAATTTGCTGTGTGAACGGAGATAAATTATCTCACCAATTTCTGTTTCTACTTTCCCATTAAAGAAAAAACAAAACAAAACAAAACCATGAGCACTGCTGGGAAGTGGTAATGGTGGCAGCCATCCCAACCCTTTTACTCCTGTGTGGTATGACTGGAGACTGATTCCATTCATCTCCTTATCTTGGTCTTCCCCAGTCTTCTTCCATCCACCTGGTTATACAAGCCCCTGTCTAATCCCCAGAGCCAAACCCTCAGCTACCCTGGTAATTCTTCCTCTAATGCGTATCTTGAGTCTATCCTCTTTCCATCTCCCTTGTCAACTCTTAACCTCTTCTGTGGCAGTTGTGCTGCTCTAGCTTCTCAATGCATTCTCCTCACAGCCCGGAGTGTTTTCCTAAAGCATAAGCGAAACCATGCCACTTTCTTAAATCCCCTCAATGACATCACCTTTCCCTTACGGTACACCCAACATGGTCTGTTGCCTACAGAACCCCTCAGTGATGTTAGACTTTTCATGTTCTGGAACCCACTGAACGTTAGCCTGCCTTAGAGTCTTTCTCATGCTGTTGCCTCCACTTGGCATGCTCAACCTCTAAATCTCTGCCCCTGGATCCTCCTCCTCATTCATACCTCAAATGAGAATTATTTTCCCCACCTATCTTCCTGACAGCCATATTTAAGTAGCTCTCTTCCCGTGTGCCACGTGTTCCTGATTACTTCATTCTGTTCATTACCTAATTATTTCATTCTGCTCATGGTTCTCAATTTGCATCTATGTCTTTATCTGTATACTTCAAAATAAATACCAGTCTTTTCTGTCTCCATCCTTCAGGTTGTAAGCTGCATGAGGGCAGGGACATATCCCTTTGGCCCACTTCTGACCATTAGCACCCAGGCAGGGTATGCAAGATATAGCAGGTGCTATAAATATTTATTTACTTCTTTGTGAACACCTATGATGTGTGAAGAATGTACTATGTCATGGGCCAATAGTGATGAAATAAAGCAGACTGCCCACATAGGGCTGATGGTCATAACACATGATTTAACTACTATTTGAGTGTGAGGGGGCGGAAAAGGTGATGGTTCTTTTAATATCCACAACACAGTGCGATTGCATAAAGAAACCCAAAGTAATAGCAACAGACCGATCTGGCTTCCTCCATTGGGGAAATAATATAAGATTTTATGTATGTAAAGTAGCTCCAGCCCTGGTGTAATACTTGGGGCCTATTTAGACATATTCTTTAGAGGTTTCTGATGCATTTTCCCCAAACCATCAAGCATTAAATTAGCTTAAAGAAAGCCATAAAGATTGCCCTGAGTCTTGTAAAGAACATGACACTTTTCATTTTTCCATTTTATTCATGCAGATAAATGTATGTATCCAGAGTATTTATGGATTTTAATCCTTTTACAAGGTGACTGTGTTTGCATTCAGTTGAAAGAGAGGGACTAAAATCCTTTTACCTACACTGAGGAAGAAATTGAATCTAGAGTGGAGCCAGCTGAGGTAGGAAAAGAGCACTGGCTAGGGTTTGGGAAGCTCAGATGCTGGGGTCAGTCCTACCACGAAGTAACCAGCGAGTCAGATCATCTCACGGGCCTCAAGTTTCTCAGTTGGAGAGTCAAGGGACTGGACCTACTTAGGTGTCCTGATCTACTGGGGGCAAGAGACCAGGATGGATGGCTGATGGTGAAATGGGAGACCCTGGGTGAGCGGCCCCTAATCATCTGCTTTGTACCCAGAGAGAGGAGGACTTGGTGTGCCTTCTGGCTCCCGGGTAACCCGGAGGATTTCTCTGTTGGACCACAGTCATTGAACCCACATTTACTCTGCTCACACTGAACCACACTGACACTCTACTGGGTAGGTCTGGGGGTCCAGAGATTCAGTCATTCAGTAGGTATGTATCAAGTACCTGCTACTCACAGTACCAGGAACTAGGTACCTAATGGTGATGGAAGCAAAGCCTAAGTTCCTACCTTCAGGGAGTCTAAGTCTGGGGGAGACAGGTAGTAAGTAAAGAGAAAGAAGGAAGTACAATGTGAAGCGTTAAGAGGATCGAAGCAAGGGGCCGAGATGGAGAATGACACAGGAAAGCCCTTAGGGGTCAGAGAAGACTTTCCAGAGAAGGTGGCATTCGTTTGAAGGATTGAAAAGGAGGAAGGGAGAGCTTGTTCAAAGGCAGGAAAAGGCTTAGAGTATGGAGGAACTCAAGGAAAGCCAGGGAAGCTGGCATTCAGTGGTCTAGGAAGAGGCTTTTTTTTTTTAAGATATTATTTATTTATTTAACAGAGAGAGACCGTGCAAGCAGGGGGAGCGGCAGGCAGTGGGAGAGGGAGAAGCAGGCTCCCCATTGAGCAGGGATCCCAATATGGGGCTCGATCCCAGGACCTTGGGATCATGACCGGAGCTGAAGGCGCCCCCAGGAAGAGGCTTGAATTAAGGGTGGTGAAGAAGGCAGAAGCCAGGCCACACGGGGCCTTCCGGGTCAAAGTAAGAGGTTTGGATTTGGATTTTGAGTAAGGCAAATAGTATGGCTGGATTTACTGTCACCAGTGTGAGATTTCCCAGTTTGAACAGCACAGTGTACACACACTTAATTTTGTGTATTTCCCTATGACAAAACTCAGCTAATGAGAGTCCATTTGCCCTTCTCAGGGCAGATGACACAGTAAGTTCTGGCACTCTATTTTAATACCCTCTCAGCAATTTCAGAATTCCTCACTCCCTTTTCCCTCTCCCTTTCTCCCTGGATTTGCTCAAAATTCCAAGGGGCATGTGTATCTTTCTGATGTTGAAGGAAGGGCACCTGACCCACGCTGGTCCTAGCTGGCATCTGTTTTAATGTAGCTTGGCATTTGTTCTGTTGCCCTGGGCTACATGAATTAACTTCTCTAGGGGTCTTCCCTTCCAAGTTCTGCCTTCTCTGCCCTTACTGCTCTGCCTCCTCTTGGGTCCCCAGTTTGGTCACCCACCCTGAAGCTTGGTGTGCCTTTTACGGTGTGCACATTTTACGATGATCCCCCACCAGGCCCCCAAGCTAACCTTTGTCCCACTTTGGCACCTAGGCATTGATCCAATCTCCCCACCTCACAGGAAGCAAAGATACTGGGCGGGGCAGGGGGAAAATGGCGGGAAGGTAGTATCTCAATATCTCTGCCTACATCTGCTCATTTACATTAACAGTGCATCCCTTGCTGGTGCTGAAATTTTTGTTCAGAGTTGCAGAGGGTTAGTGGGATCAAGTTCTTTCCATTCTCAGATTCTCAAACTTTTCCAATTTGAACTCCATGCCACAGTCATGAGGGGAGTGGGGGCAGCAGTGAGCCAGGTTCCAGCCTCAGTTGAAATGTGCTCCCTTTCCAATCCCATTCTCCTCTAAGCTCCACTACAGAAGAAACGAGTGTCACTTGGAGGATGGTGGTGGCAGTGACGCTGGAAAGAAGCTGGTGGGGTTTAGAGGCTGTTGATGGATCAGATGAGGGTGGGAGGTCACGGGAGAGGGAGAAACAGAGGATACCTCCCTGGTTGCTGGCTTTAGCAACTAGGTCCTGGGTAGTGTCATTGTTGCAGGGAGGGAGCAAGCAGGTGGGGAGTGGATTTGGGGATGGATATCAAGAATCTAGTTTTGTATGTTTCAAGTTTGAGATATTTGTGAGAGACATCCTAGCGAGAGATGTCAAGCAGATCATTTGATTTCTTTTTTTTTTTTTAAGATTTTATTTATTTATTTGACAGAGATAGAGACAGCTAGTGAGAGAGGGAACACAAGCAGGGGGAGTGGGAGAGGAAGAAGCAGGCTCCCAGCAGAGCAGAGTCCAAGACCCTGGGATCACGCCCTGAGCCAAGGCAGACGCTTAATGACTGAGCCACCCAGGCGCCCCAGATCATTTGATTTCTGAGATTAAAGCTCAGGGTAGAGGTCTGCAAGGTGATGGAAATTTGGGAGTGGTCAACAGACAGATGGTATTTAAAATCATGGGAATGGACCTTAAGTAGTCTCATGTGTTCAGGTGGGGCTTAGGCTTTGATGTGTGGTCCTGAAAATTTCACCTCGTGATTTGGGTAAGAAGAGCTTAGGCTCCAGATGGCTGTTCCAGGGGCCCTGGGGACCCAGCTGGTGGATCAGTGATCCCTGACAACTGCTGCTACTCACTCAGCAGACTCTGTTAGTCTTGTGATATGTGGGAGCTCCCAGCTGGGGACAGAGGTTGGGACAGGCCCAGCTTGTGAAGCGTCAGGGTGGGAGGAGGGAGAGGTCTGGCCATCTGGATGGGGTGGGTGGAGCAGGATATTTCCAGGCAAGAAGCTGCTGTCCTTGCCCTAAGTGGTTGCGATTATTCCTGGAGCCTCCAGGCAGGTGCAGCACAGAATAGTGAAGAAGGAGAATTCAAGGCCTGCTGTACAGTTCTGAGAGCCTGGGAGCATACGCCTGAACATGTTCTCTCCCTCAAGGGTCTCATGGGCAGATGATAATATTTATACCCCTTCTGTACTCATAAACCCACACAGTATAGTCTCAGAGGGTGTCATATTCCGGAAAGTCAGTTTAGCATTCACTTGAAATTTAAAAATTACTCCATCTTTATTGTCAAGGATGTTAAAGACACTCAAATGCATAGCCCCAGTGATGTTAATTAAAATCTTATTTCTTTTTCTACTCATATGATTTACACACCACAGCTGTTCAGGCACCACCACCGTCAAACCCAGTTCTCCCTCCCTCATAAATAAACTCTTTTCTACACCAGCCTCCCTGGAAGCCTTCCTCCCTGGCCTGTTCTCTCCCTCAGCCCTTTATTATGAATGTGTCTGGCCTCTCTCCTAGGAGGAAACATGCATCCTTTTGGAAAGCGAGGAAGGAGGTTTAGGGAAGTAGGTTGAAATGACAGGACTCTCTCTGGGGGGAAGGAGGAATGGACATTTTTGTTTCATCACATATTTACGAGTTGACTGACACTTCCATGCTCTCTTTCCAACTTCCCAACAACCTTGCAGGGTAGTTACTCTCATTAATCTGACTTCATAGAGGAGGAAACAAAGGCTCACCCAGAGCCATGTAGCTTAAAAAAGGCAGGGAGAGGACGGGAGCTTCTTGCCAGCATGCAGGTGGCTGAGATGGGGGTGTGCCAATGAGAAAAATGGAGGGAGATGGTTTCTCTCCCTCACCCTGCCCCATTCCTCTCCTTTCTCCCCGCTCTGCTCACCAGTCTCACCTGATCCCCTTTCAGCAGCAAGGACAGGGCAGTTCCATTCCATGGTCAGGAAATTAGTTGAGAAACAAGAAACCAGGGTCTGTCTGGCTCCTCTCTGTTTCTTTTTCTGTAATAAAATGAAGAGGTTAAAACAGGTGACTTTGGATCAAATTCTGTGACCACAGCTGCCTTGTGACCCAGTCCCAAAATGGTGATGGACTCAGAGAAACAATCTTTGGATAGCCAAAAAGTCATTCACAAAGAAATCTCTGCTAAAACCTCTCAAAGAACACCAAAAGGATGTTCTTCTCAAAATAGAGCAACACTTCAAAAAAAAAATCTCTCTCCCCATGTACATTTTGAATACAACTACCTCAAGCACTGACACCTCCCTCCACACTCCCAAAAACTGTTCCCAAGCCCAAAAGATTCACATCTTTCTTCTCTTCTCATCTCACTCAGGATCTATTTATTTCTCTTCCACCAACAACTCAGAGAGTTACTTTCCAGAGGAAATCAATCCACCCAGTGTGGTTTCTCTCAATTACCCCTATTCGGCAGGGAAGACTGTGCTACCCCAGAGCTCCCCTCCATTGGCAGAGAAGGGGAGAGGGGAGAGATGCATAAGTCAGTTTCCTATCACACTGGGATGAGTCCAGGAAAACAGGAATCCTTGTGTTTCTGGTACCCAGCACGGGTGCTGGCACATACTAGGTACTCAGCATTGGTGGAACGGAAGTAAGCACGGCAGATTTTTTTAGGGGTTGTCAACTAAAGCCCAGAGCACCCACCAGCGTCCAGCAGAGTCAACACCAGCGAAGTCTGACTTCTACTTCAGTGAGGTTTCCACCGTCGTAGGGGGTATCATGCGGGGGTGCGCACACACGTGTGTCCCCCGTGCAGGGCTTCCGAGTCTGGGCCTGGTGTGATTCCTGACTCCGCCACCTTAAGCAAGCCCTTAACTTCCCATCGGGAAACTGGGCTTAAAGATAGCATCCCCAATAGAGCCGGTGTGATGATGAAATGATAAGTAACAACAAAAAGGTGATATCGACACGCATGCCCTTGGATTTCCGACGTCCAACAAGGCGGAAGCGGAAGTCAGCCATTCGGGGCTTGTTGCCTCAGCACATGGGGGCCGAGGCCTCCGGCTCACCCGAGGCGGGAAGGACTTAGGACTTTCCCAGGGTGGTGCAGTGTTCTGGTGCCCTCTCCTCCCGGGTCACGAGGAGCCAGCCCCACCAGTTCCTCCCCCACCACCCTCTCCAGGGGATTTCCTTTCTCAGGGAGGACGAGATGACCTCGCTCTGGTTTCAAAATTCCAAGACGGAACAGGAATAAATCCTCCCGGGCTGACCTAGCTTCCAAAGACGGAGCTCACTGAATTCCTGCTTCCCCGTAGGCATCCCCTGTGCTTCGTCGCCCCTCCCCCCAGGCCGGGAGCCGGCTCCAGAGGCCGGCCCTGTTTCTCCATCGGCCTGGGCTTGTCTCCAACAGACTAGGCCCCGGCCCCTAAACAGGCCCGAGAGCTCCAGGACCGAGGCCCAGAAGAGGCCCAGTAAAGCCAACGCGAGAGGAGCTGAGGGCTGGGGCTCTGGCGCTGGGGAGGTGAGGCAGGGACCGGCTGGGCGGGACCAGAGGCTCCTTCCCCGCCTCTGGCAGTGGGAGCTTCCCTCTGTCAGTAAAAGAATTTGGACCCGTAAAGTCTATAGCACAATGCCCAGTACATAAAAAGCACTGAGATTTCGACCATGATCGCAACTCCTGACGCTAATGGAATTATTTATCTACGAGGCTCTCCCTCACACCAGGGGACTGATCCCTATCTGCGGTGCTTCGTCCAGGATCCAGCTCACAGTTGCAGTGAACTAAGAAAACATTTTACTTTGGACACGAGGCAAAACTTTTTGAATAGCTCCTGTCATTAGCCTGGGTAGGGGCCTGTCTCTTGACCAGTGACCAAAGCCCTGGAGTTAATGGCTCCACTCGGCTTCTCTTGGGCTGGGGGATCGTGAATCCCTTTCCAGCACAACAGGTTAGCTTCGGCAGTCTCTGGGCCCTCACCTCTCTGTCGGTAAAGTGAGGGGGCAACTGAGTCACCTCTAAAGGGCTTTTCTGCTTGCAGAGACTGAATGAGTGACTTGACTGCCGGTGAAGAGAACTGGGGATCAGAGAAAGCATAGAGGACCAGGGCTCAGGCCCAGTGTGGGGCAGGGGGTGGGGGTGGGGGGCTGAGGTATAGCAGGGTAAAGCTGGGCCTCCCCTCTGGAATGGAAGGGCTGACCCCCCTGGTCACACTGCCCTGAGGCTTCCACTTTCAAGGTCTGACCTGAAGGCTCCAATTTAGAGGGCTCCACCCTACCTGGACAGAGACTGCTGAAATGGTCATTTTATTTATTTATTTACACTGCCTACCCAAGGGGGGAGAGTCAGGGATTTTTTTTTTTTAAGAGTATTTATTTATTTGAGAGAGAGAGAGAGAGAGTGTGTGTGTGTGTGTGTGTGTGTGTGTGTGTGTGTGCACGAGGAGGAGAGAGAAGCAGGGAGCTCCACTGGGGCTCCATCCCATGAACCTCAGATCATGGCCTGAGCTGAAACCAAGAGTCAGATGCTAAACTGACCAAGCCCCCCAGGCACCCCTGAAATGATCATTTTAGAGTGGCTCCTTTGGGGAGGCATGCTGAGGGTTAAATGTATGTATTAGACTTGGACTAGATAACATTCCTAGAACATACACAGGTCTAGTGATTAGTGGTGTCAGGATACCAAGCAACATTTGGCTGGGGGCAGGAGGAGAGCACTGAGGTCTGGAACGTGGAGCCTGCCAAGGCCGCTGAATGAGAGCTCCAAAATGCAGAACAGGGGCCGAGCAGGAAGACTCAGTGCGGCTGGCAAAGAGCTCAGTTTCCACAAGTGCAAGGAAGGGGTATCAGATAAGGGCCCATTTCCAACATATTTTGCTTAGTATGCAATATTCCTGTGACTATTGGTCTGCTTTCAAGCACTCCCTCACTCACTGTTCCGCTGAGTATCAGTGCTATTTAAGATGCTCTCTAAGGGCTGGGATTGGAGTGGGGAAGGCAGCAAGCTGCGTGAGATGCAGTCCCGCCCTCCGGAACATGAAATGTCAACACTCCTGGACAGCCCACCAGGAATCCCTGCCTGGGCCAGCTCCAAGGCCTGGGACACCTGGCGGGCTGGCTGGCCCTGGCTCTGCGGCTGGGACTCCTGCCGCCTAGAAGAGAGACTGGGATTGTTGTTTGGATCGGCACATGCTCTTCTCAGACACAGAGAGAAGATGGGTCAGAAAGAATGTGTGTGGAGAATGAATCCTCTCCCTTTTCAAGCTAGAGAGCCTGCAGGGGAGAGAGGGGCTGGCCCCTCTCCCCATCACTCTCCCATCCCACTGAGTGGCCACTGATGGCAGGGAGGAGTCAGGGAGACAGATCCCCCTCTCCCCCTGCCCTGTGACACAGACACAGGGCCTTGGCACCCACTCCTTCCTCATTGTTCACACGGCTCTCTGACCTGTGTCAAAATAAATTCCAGATCCCAGGAGAGAAGTTTCCTGGGGATGCAAGCACATGGGTTGGGGGGGGGGAATCTGAGCCTATGATGTCCCCACCATTTCTTTCTTTCTTTTTTTTTTAAGATTTTTTTTAAATTTATTTTTGAGAGAGAGAGAATGGGGGAGGGACAGAGGGAGAGAGAGTCTTAAGCAGACTCCGCATGAGCGTGGATCTCACAACCCTGAGATCTTGACCTGAGCCAAAACCAAGAGTCAGACACTTAACCGACTAACCCACCCAGGCTCCCCTTCCGCACCATTTCTGAAGAAAGCGGCCTCACTGCCTCAAGCACCCCAATGCGCAGGTGCTGTCGGGATAGGCACAGACTGAGCCCCAGAAGAGAAATACAGTCCGATCCCTCCCCCAGTTGGTCTTTCACTTCAGTAGTCATTAAGGAGAAAAAAACGTCTTCGAAATCAAAAATGAAAGACTGGTGACTCTGAATGTGGTGGTTTGCTCAGTCTGCGGGGTACTCTAATATTTCAGAAGCAGTTTGGACATGATGTCTTTAGTTTGGATTGAATTAAACATACACCCCCACACATACAACACACTTCCTGCATAGACTGTACTCCCTAAAGGAATGTCGGACTAGTCACGGCACATGTTAGGAACACGCGTGCTGTGGCTTGAGGCCTTGGTGCTCACCGAGGGGGAAGTGCTGTGCCGCAGGGGAACTTGGGACTTGCTCTTCATTTTGTCAAAACAGTTGAGATACAAATGAATCCTTTTAAAAGTAAGTACGGGGTGGGGAGTGTGCCTGGGTGGCTTAGTCAGTTAAATGCCTGACTCAGGGTTGTGAGTTCAAGCCCCATGTGGGGCTCCACGCCTCGCACAGAGCCCACTTAAGTAAATTAACAAACAAATAAATGAAAGCAAGTACAGAAGTATTGTATTTCGATCTGTATGTCTGCCCCACGTGATTTCAGAATCCCGTAGAGATCGCCGTCATAGTACGATGCGTAGTCCCGCTCAACATGCTCTTCTTCTTTTTTCTTTAATCATCATCACCATCTTTTTGTTGAGGCACCACTGTTCTAGATAAGAAGAGAGGAAATAATTGGTTGGCATATTCAGATGAAACGTTAATGTAAAATTTGTTGACCTAATTATTATTTTATCTCTTGAAATCTGTATGATGTAATGTTAGGAAATTAAATTCACAAAACTTTTTTTTTTCCAACAAGTTACTATATTTGTATGTGAAAAATTCACCTTCAGACGGGTAATTCTAGTTTTCAAGGTACCTGCACTTTTACACACACGTGTGCTGTAATTCGGCACAAAGCTGCGGGCACCGCGAGTGCCTGTTGTGTATTACCTCATGTCTAAGTGATAGGAGGGGCGGGTACTGCAGATGCAAAGAAGAGTAAACCACAGTCCTTTGCCAGGTGTTACCAAGCTGGGGAAGGGCCTTCGAGGAAGAAGGAACACGTGGGTGAAGGCACCAGGGGCCGTGTGCAAGAATCCATGGCTCTGGGGGCAGAAGCCATGCTTGAGGCTGTGGCGGACGCACAGGAGAGAGCCTCGGGGTTCAGATTTAAAGGGGTCTTCTTGGGACTTTGGGCCTCATCCTAAAGGCAAGGAGCAGTGGAAAATTTGAAGGCATGGGGGAGGGTGAGTAGGTACCGCTGGAGACAAGCAGAAGGTTCCACGTGGGACACACTGAAGGTTGCTTAACTTTCAGCAGCAACTGCTCTTGGCAGAGGCTGCCTCATAAACTTGATGCCTGAGGACGCGGTTCAGCGAGAGCCACCCTGCTCCCAGTGGCTACACTCCCGGCAGGTCCCTGGAGAGAAAACCCAGCGACAGGGGGGGCCAAACCACAGCTTTCTGCTTCAAGGCGCTTCTTCCTGCCTTTGCCTTTGGAGCTGCCCGTTGATGGTACTTAGGGATGAATTGATATGTGCGGTCGTCATTGGATTTTAAAAGGTATATTTCTTAGGGTGGCTCAGTCGGTTAAGCATCTGACTCTTGGTTTTGGCTCAGGTCACGATCTCAAGGTCGTGAGATCGAGCCCCATGTCAGGCTCCATGCTCGGCGGGGAATCTGCTTGGGATTCTCTCTCTCCCTCTCCCTCAGCCCCTCCCCCTGCTTGTGCAAGCTCTCTCTCAAAATAAATAAATTAAATTTTAAAAAATAAGTAAATAAATAAAAGGTATATTTCTCAAAAAGAAATGCTTGTAAGTGGAAATACCTAAACATCTCGTGAAAGTGCCAGCAATGGAGCAAGTATATTTTCAAACATTAGTTTTCTTTTTTTTTTCTCCTAACCAAATACCCAGTTCGCC
>NW_024424452.1:86310430-86489836 GCF_017311325.1 Ursus maritimus
AGAAAGTACAACTGGTTGACCTAAATACCCAGAAGCCAGGTATCTCCCTGTCTTCAGTGGTAAATACTCAAATCGCCGTCCCGTTGCTTAGGAAGAGACGGGACCTCAGGCACGCTAGGCTTGTGCTTGTCCTATTTCAAAGCACAGGTATTTTAATAACGTTACAAGAAATGAAGTTTTGTTCTTTTCTGTAGTATGCTTATAAATCTCTAAATCAATTAATTGAACAGAAGACTGATGTGGGTGTGTGGGGAGGGGACCTGGCAGGGAGAGAAAGAATTTAGGGAGAGTGCACGTTTGATGCCAGCTCTGCCCATGAAAACAGGAGGACTGGACTTCATCACAAAGGGCACTGGCTGGAGAAGTATTGGAGAGTAATAATCCTATCTAATTACGAGGAAATGAGACTTGAAAAGAAAAGGAGACAGTAGCGAACATGAAGACTGTTGTTATTGAGTATTGCTTCTGTGCCTACGTGGACTTATTTGGTGACTTGGTTCATTTGGTCGTTCCCAGACGCCTATGAAAGAGATACTAGCATTTTCCCCTTTTTACAAACTTAAGAAGGTGTCCAAAGTCACACTGCTGGCCAGGTAGTGAGGCCAGGATTTGACCTCAGATATACCAGGAGATCCTTGGAAAATCCTGTTCTGCCGGTCGGGACTTTTAAACCACTTGCCAGTCGTTCAGCTGTCCTTCAACTGGAAAAGGACGAGCTTCATAAACTGTCCCTAGTGTGCCCTTTTGTGGGGAAATACACACTGAAGTACTTAGGACCAAGAGGCTGCTTGCTATCCAATAGTTTAAAAGTAATGTGAATATACGGAAAGCAAAAATGAGACAGCAAATGCAGTAAGATATGAACAAGTGGGGAATCGGGGTGAATGGTCTGTTATATGGGAGTTGAGCACCTTGTTTCTAAGTCTGAAATTATGTAAAAATAACAATATTTTTAAAAACAACACAAACCTGTGATTAATGTACTTAGAAAAGGTGATTCTCTGCCTTTTCCTATCTCAGAGTATGCTTCCAGATTTCTAAATCTATTTGATTAAATTGGGAAGAACACCAGGATATGGTGTGTGTGTGTGTGTGTGTGTGTGTGTGTGTGTGTATGCGTGTAGGGGCCAGAAGTGTGAATGTCTTGTTCAACTATCTTACTCTGTTCAGAGCAGCAGCCCACTTCTCAGGTTCTGCATGAGAAAAGTAGTAACTACATTTCATGGCTCTTAATCTCAGGTTATAAGACAGACCCTCCTGCCTCCTGACCCGAGAGACAGGAGGCAGATCCTTCCAGGGAGTTTGGCTAGAGACAAGCCTCTCCGTCCACTCCTGCCAAGACCGTGCAAACAGGTCCCTGCCATTTGAACTTCCAGAAGAAGAAGAAAAAAAAATCTTTACAGCAGAGTGCCAAAAACCAGTGCAATTTTTTTACCTGATTATTATATAATATTACTTTGGGCCTAGAAAATAGACCGCTGAGAAATCCTTTCGCTGTTGCTTGTCTGAATGACTCCCTCACAGCTTTTCATAAGGAACATGAATTAATTAGGGCCTGCGAGGAGAAAGGGTCTCCCTTGATCTCTGGCCAAGGATTCCCTAAATCGCTCCGTCTGCTCGTTCCAAAATCCTGTGTGCTTTAACTGCTGTGCACAAAAACCATTCATTCTGTCAGCTCAGGGGGATTTTGAAGCTTAGATGCATGCCTCCCGAGGCTGTGAAAGCAAAGGGAAGGGGGCAGATAGAGAGGAAGAAGGCAGGTGAGCAGGACCTCGTCCCAGATCGCCGTCCTTCACCCAAGCCGAGGCAAGTCTCGCCGTGCGGCCTCTTGTGTGAGCACGAACCCCAGGACTCGTCTCTTACAACCCTGCTGGATCTCTTGGAAATCCTTTCAGCGTGTGGGGCTTTTTGTCATAATGGTATCTGACTTGGTTACTTTTCCCAGTCACAGTCCCTTGTGTTAGAAGGGTTGGAAAGGTGGACTCTGAAATCCCAAAGCCCTTGGTTTTCTTCTCTTGGGACTATAATCCTTCCACCTGTGTTAGCGATATTCGTTTCCATTTTACCTCTCAGACAGAGCCCTTGTTTTATGTATGTGGAACCTAGTTTCTCGATCTTGGCCGTGTTGGACCAGATAACTCTTCACTGTGGCGGCTGTCCTGAGCCCAGGAGGATGTTAAGCAGCTGCATGCCAGTAGCAGCCCCCTTCCAACGGCAACAACCAAAATTGTCTCCAGACGTTGCCAGGTGTCCCCCGGAGAGCAAAATCAACCCGGTCTCGAGCTGATCTAGAACTTCCTTAAGAACTGGGGCCTTCCTGGTCTTCTTGGGAAACCAGAGCAGGCTAAAGGCATTTGATTCAGCCTGGGCTGATGGAGCGACTAGAAACAGTCGTGCCCTGATGGGTGAGGCATTCTGGAAGACGCGGGTTGCGGTATGACTCTGGGTGCTAGAGCTGAAGTCTTAGGACTGTGTCATATTCTGTGCCGGCTCTTCACACAGGAGTTTTTGAGAGCAGTCTCAGCGTCACGGCAGTATGAAGCAGAACCAGAGATGGGAGGATCCAGATTGCCAGGCCAAGGTCTTTGAATAATTAGAAATACGGCATCTTAAGAATGTCTGGGAGCGTCCTTCTGGGCCTCGCCCAGGTTGGCTGCAGATTTACCTGCCCCTGGCGGCCTCTCTCTTTGCTCTGTAATTAGAACTGCCCTCCCGGTAGAAGGTCACAGCGCTCATCTCGTACATTCCAAGAGCAGCTCTGTGGACCGCCCAGGGTGAATTTCCATGAGTCCTCAGGTGTCCAGCCTATATTTTCAGGAAAGTGCTGAGAAAGTTCATCCAAGAAAAAATCCTTGCTGTGCCTCAAATCAGGATGAGAATATCAAGTCTGGTCTTCTAGGGGGAACTGTAACTTCAGCTAAAAAAAAAAAAAAAAAAAAAAAAAAAGGGAACAAAACCCAGAGAGATAAGTGTGATAAACACATGCATGATACGCCTAAAAGCACGAGAATATGGGACTTACTGCTTACTTAGGAATTTTGCACAGGTTTTCTTAACTCTTGGAGGCTGCTTTCAATTCTTGGGTTTGGGAGAGCAATATTGCTACTCATTTCATAAACTAACGATATAATATCAAGTTGTTGAATGGGAACAAAACCCAGAGAGATAAGTGTGATAAACACATGCATGATACGCCTAAAAGCACGAGAATATGGGACTTACTGCTTACTTAGGAATTTTGCACAGGTTTTCTTAACTCTTGGAGGCTGCTTTCAATTCTTGGGTTTGGGAGAGCAATATTGCTACTCATTTCATAAACTAACGATATAATATCAAGTTGTTGAATACATAGCCACATTCTGGGGAAGGGGTTTGACCAGATCAAATATGGTCCTCACAAAATAATCTTCATAATTCATCAGCTATCACAAAATTTAATTCTACTGTAATATTACTCTCTCCCTCATGTAGGCCTTTCTACTTTTTAAAATTATGTCTTAGTTATCCAACACTTCGTAAGATGCCCGTCAATTACCATAGCTCCTCCAGCAGTAAATGATGGGAGGCCTGGCCATTTGCAAGTTCATGACCGTCCTGTCTCTCCTGGACTCATAATGATCACCTAAGTGGTCTCACTCCCTCCACTCTTGCTCCCCCTCAATTCATTTTCCACCCAATAGACAAATGTACTTTCAAATTTTTTAAAATTGCGAGATAGTCAAAATTTCAAATTTAAAAATTTCAAAAACTACCATTCTCCTGCTTACAACCCTCCAAGGGCTTAAAATAAAATTCTAAACTTCTTCCCTGCTCCCAAGGCCCTTCGGGGTTGGTCTCCCTCCAACCTCCCTCACTTCAGCACCAGCCTGGCTCTTCTGCTGTTGGGACTTTACACCCACTGCACCCCACGATCGGCCACACTTCCCCCCCGATCTTTGTGTGGCCGATGCCCTGTCATTCACTCCTCTGCCTCCACATCACCTCCACAGAAAAGCCCACCCACAACCACCCAATCTCCACCCTCTCTCCCCATTTTATTTTCTGCACTGCTCTTATTATCACTACCTGAAATGATTTTACACACATATAGTTTTAGTCAAATGTCACCATACTATAGGTATTGAATGGTTTTTTTCAAAATCCGTTGTTGAATTTTTTTTTTTTAACACTGTGTCTTAGAGATCTTCCCATGTCAGGATGAACTAGGCTTACTCCATTCTTTTTAATGGCTGCGTAATATTCCTTTAGGTATAAGTACCATAATTTGTCTGATGGCTTCCACATTTATTTCTGATTTTTCACTATCACAAATAATGCTGAAGTGAAACCTCCTTTTGGACACACCTCTGTGCACATGCGTGGATTTTTTCTGTAGTAAAGATTCCTGGAAGTGAAATTGCCAGGTCAAAGGTTACGCCAATTTGTCATTTTGATAGATGCTCACTGCCACATTGCTTTCCTAAAAGGCAATCAATTTATACTCCCACAGGTGGTGGGTTAGAGTGCACACTTCCCCTCATTCTCACTGACACTAATTAGTATCATTTTTTTAAAAAACGTTGCCTTAAAGGATATACTATAAAGGTATCTGATTTCACGTCATGTGAAGGCCATTTTAAGATCGTTTCCTGCTGGTGTCCCTTGGAGTCATGCCTCTAGGTCAGCTTGGGGAGAAGCAGTGAAGCCCTCTGTGAGCTCCGAGAGGTCCCAAAGACAAATGAAACCTTTGAAAGCAGTCTCATCCATTGCAGCAGAAAGCCTCTCTGTCCAGCCGCCAGCGGAGCGCGATCAATAACGTGGAGAGCCGTGGGCCAGCCTGACGTTTCCTGCATGCGGCATTCTCCCCCATCCATCATCCAAACACATCCCGGCCACTCAGCTACGACTGAACACAGTCGAAATCTGCCCAAGTGCGGCAGGCCCCACCCCCAGTCTTGGCTTCTCTGGCATTACTCAGAACCTTTTGCTTGGCTGCACTTAAGGACGGGAGGAGGTCAGGGTCTGGGAATAGTCGGACACTGGGTCTCCGGAAATGGCTTCTCAAGCCTAGAGGGCCACATCTGCTCTCTCTACGCGAGGGGAGGACAAGTGGCAGTGATCACCCCAAAAAACGCCTCACTGGGGGCACCCAGAGCATGAGGACCAAAGGAAGACTTCTTATACTTGATGTCTCCACAATGGCAAGCTGCATATTTTTTTAAGGTTTTATTTATTTTTTTGACAGAGAGAGAGAGAGGGAACACAAGCAGGGAGAGTGGGAGAGGGAGAAGCAGGCTTCCCGCTGAGCAGGGAGCCTGACTTGGGGCTTGATCCCAGGACCCTGAGATCATGACCTGAGCCGAAGGCAGATGCTTAACGACTGAGCCACCCAGGAGCCCCAAGCTGCATATTTTTTTAAAAGAGTTTTTCAATTTTTCCCATCCCACCTTCACTTTTCTAATAAGAAGAAAACCTCAGTTTTCCACCTCCCCATGGAGGGAAAAACTCAGTTCTTCCCTCTTAGGAGTCTCTTCCCTGGGTATCTCCTTTACTCCTTGTACAAATGCTCATGCTTCTGACATTTCTGGTCACCAGTCATGTGGAGGTTTTTCCCCAAGACAATCAATTCTCTATGACACCAGCTGGGTGTCCTACAATTTAACTCAATTCTGACACTACCTGGATTGAGCACCAGATCCCACAGGTAAGGGCTCAGTCCCACAAGTGTGGCCCCTCTCCCCCTATTCACACACACTTGAGGAGCCAGTAGGAAGCTGGGTTTGTCACCTGAGTTTTTGACCAACCGCCTACACATCAGGAGGTTCTAAAGACCCCTCCTTGGGTTTGATTAATTTGCTAGAGTGGCTCTCAGAACTCAGGGAAAGACCTACTTCTATTTGGCAGCTTACTAAGGTTATGGTAAAGGATACAGAAGAACAGCCGGATGAAGCGATACACAGGGTGAGGTCTGGGAGAGTCCCAAGCTTAGGGTCTTCTGTCCCCATGGAGTCCAGTCCTTGCCCTTCGCCCCGGGGCCGAGCATCACACATCGGAGCGCCCTTCCCATGTTGTGTTTGCCAACCTGGAAGCTCTCTGAACCCCCTACTACTGGGATTTTACGGAGGCTTCTTCACATCGGCATGATCGAATATTAACTCCATTTCCAGACCCCTCTTCCCTCTCTAGAGGATCAAGGGGTGGGAATAGGGGGCTACAAATTCCAAGCTTCTCATCATGGCTTGGTCTCTCTGGTGACCAGCTCCCATCCAGGAGCACCAAGAGTCATCTCATTTAGAACAAAAAACACTGCTATCATCCAGGAAATTCCAAGAAATGTTGGAACTCTGTCAGGAATAGGGGTCAAAGACCAAATATCAGAACAATAGATGCACCCGGTACTCTTATCACTGAGGAATCTACAAGTGTTTTAGGAACTCTGCGCCAGGAACCAGGGGCAGAGGCCAATATATATATTTTCTATTATCTCATAACTTTCCCTCCCCAAAGGAATTGTTAGACTTCCCCAAGAAAGAAAAGTAAAGCCAATGTCTCCTGGGTGCTGGTGTTATCTGCTTTTCACATCTGTTACTTCCCTATGAGCTGGATCATATTATCTCTAGTTTAAAGATGTGTTGGCAGCCAGAGCAGTTGGGTAACTAACCCCAGGTCACCCAGCTGGTCATGCCTGGAACACGATTTGAACTTTGAATCTATAAACTTATGCTCTATGGCCAACGAGGTGGGCTCTGTGTCTTAATTTAAGGAATTTCAAAGGCTGAATTTTGATTGTAGGTTCTCATACATTTCTTTACTTATGGGTTTCTTCAAAGAGAAAATCTAAAATATCAATGAAATTACTTCAAAACCGTGTCCTTTCTGCGACTGTGAATGAATCCAACACAGGATACGTTTTCTTTGAGCTGATTTCCTCTCTGCACTTCTGCAGGAGTTGGACTTGTTCTTTGGTTCAGTGTGTGCAAAACAAGACGGAGTGACTCACGGGTCCCTGGGCAGGCTAACTCAAGTGACCGCGAGGGTGACCACAGTATTAGTTTCCTCCTGATGCTGCAACCAATTACCACAAACTCATTGGCTCAACGCAATACACATTTATTATCTTAGCCTTCTGAAAGTCCTAAAGCTGTTATCTTATAGTTCTCCCTGGAAGTTCTGGGGGGGATCTGCTTCATTTCCTCTCCCGGCTTCCAGAGGACAGGTACGTTCCCTATCTCGCGGTCCCCTCCTCCATCTTCAAACCCCTCACTGCTCTCTGCTTCCATTGGCACATCTTCCCTGAGTCTGACCCTCCTGCATTCTCTTTGTCCGATCACATCGGACCCACCTGGAGCATCCAGGATCATCTCCTCATCTTGAGATGAGGACTTTCATCTAAGTCACACCCCTTGCCATGTTCAGGTGACCTATTTTCAGGTTTCAGGGATTAGGACATGGACGTCTTTGGAGGGCTGTCATTCAGCACACCGCACCCATCATCTCAGTTTGCGGGGGACTACAAGCCCTTCCAGGTTGTGGAAACTTCAGTGTTGAAAGTAACAAAGTTCCAGGCAAGCCTGGAGAGTGGGTTGCCCCTAGCCGGGGGGGGCCCTTGATCCAGGAAGATATTTCTACTGATTCTTGGCAAAGTAGAGAGGGAAGATTAGCACAAGTAAGAAAGCTAGAAGGGAAAACAGTGTTTTCCCAATCACATTCTTAGAAGAAAAGCAACCTGTAACCTTTAAGCAGTCCCATTCCGTGGGGTCCCTGCAGGAGAGCCCCAGCAGGACCACAGCCTTCCAAAAGGGAGCCTTCTCTGCCTGACGTTCTCCACTTGTTTTACTAGATAAAAGCAAAGTGATTTCCTGGATAAACTCTACTTCAGAGCCTGAATTATCCCTAAATAAGAAGCCTGTATGGTGAACTTGTATTCAAAAAGGTTAATGGTTCATCCAGTGTGAAATAATAGACGTGTAGTTAAAAATAGAGCCTGATTCCATGCGATTGACAGATTCGTCACTAATGTGAAGCCACCGTGGGGTTTTGTGTTTTTTTTTTTTACATCATGTATGCTCTTCTGTCTTTATACTTTTCCCCACATTTTCCCCTCTCTGCCCCACCCCCACCCACCTGCCCACCCACCCAGTTATATTTAGTATTACAGGCTGTGGGTTTGTCAAATAATTCTCCCATGTGTTTATGAGTCTCACTGAAGGTGAAACCAGTTCATACCGAATTTTTACATATATATTTAGCTTTCTATTTCTGGAGAAATAAATAGAAAAAAAACATCATTTTCAATACCGGGTAAATTCTAAGACACGTGGTTGGGAAGAGTGGGGGACAGGAATCTGGGGAGCTTTTCCAGTGGAGAGGCTTCAGATGGAGAGGCCAGACTTTGGAGGTGGCATGGAGCAGCTGGGACACATGAGAGGTTCACCCCAGCTCAGTCTGTCCGAAGTGACGGTTGTGGAACTGACGGTCATAAATCATTTGCTAGCGGTGAAGACAAAGGGACACCCATTCTCCCAAGCCAGAGGTGGCAGAGCAGATAGGATGAGCAGTAATGAGGGAGGAACTGTGCTGCTCTCTGCGTGCTCCCTGCCGGGGTACAGGGGTGCAGGGGTGCAAGTCCAAGTGGCCGCAAAAACCAGACAAATGGATGAAAACCCAGAAACTAGAGGAAATCCAAGCATGCAAGGGGTTCTGGGAAGCATTTGTTGCCTTCTCTGGTGAATGAAGACAGCCTGAGGTGTGTGCACCAGGGAGAGGGGCAGATGAGGGCGTGGACAAACGGTCAAGAGAACCGGACTCTCTGTCCAGGAGAGCTTCTCGGGGTTTGCAAGTCTGCTCTGCACCTGAGTCTGGTCAGGGGCCTCAGTCTGACCCCCATATGCATCCACACCCAGCCCACATCTTCCTCTGGTCAGCCCCTGGTCACAGAGACCCGGTGAAAGAACATGCCAGATCGGGGCACCCTTCCCACGCCTTGGGAAATGTAGCCTTCCTGAATCAGAGAGGAGGAAGCAGGCAAAGAAAAAAAGCTGTGCTCTCATAATCCCAAGGGGCTCCATATCTCACCGCTTCTCTTATAGTTAAGAGGCCTGGGTGTGAAGGAGAGGAGAGGCCACTATGCTGGCAATCGTACAGCCTGCCCGCCAGCTCTGCTGAGGTCTGATGGTGAGCGTTTGCAGATGGCTGGGGGGGGGGCAGGGCTGGCTGGCTCCAGGAAGGGCTAAGCCAGTTGCCCCCCATGGAGACTAAGTCCATAACTAGCCTGCACTTATTATAGGGGGCCCGCAGCCCACACAGTTAGTGGTGACCGAGGGATGGCACGGTGGGCTCCCATGGTCTCGCTCATGGATCAATGTCAGGGACCAGACTCCTTTTCATACTTGCTTCAGATTCAAGTGGGACGCTCGCTTGAACACCGTCTATGGCTTAGGCTGGACATCTCAAAGACAGAGGACCTGCTATGACTGACTGTCTCACCCACCAGGAGAACATGATCACCCAGCTCCCTGTTTCCCAAACACGTTGGGACTGGAGGGCCTGGGAGTAGGAGGAGATCCAGGAAGGTGCTCCAGGTCAGGTGGGGGAGGGTGAGACTCCCTTAGTGACAAAGCCTGGAAATGGTATCATTGATTTTCAAGCCAAGAGAACCAAGCCATAGAGTCCACGGTGGAACCCGGAGGCTCCATTCCTGACTCAGTGCATCCGCTCACATCCCCTGGAATGAGTTCTTCCTCTGTTTTTATTTTATTTTTTTAGATTTTTATTTATTTATTTGAGAGAGAGGGAGAGAGCAAGGGCAGTGGGGAGAGGGAGAAGCAGGCTCCCTACTGTGTCGGGAGCGCAACGTGGGCTCCATCCCAGGACCCCGGGATCATGACCTGAGCCGAAGGCAGACACTTAACTGACTCAGCCGCCGAGGGGCCCCATCTTCCTTCCATTTTAAAATGTGGGTTTTACTTTTATTTGGTGCTGCAAAGCCAACAGATCCGGAGACAAAGGGCACTGAAAAAGGTAGTGATACTCACAGATTCCAAGAGAGGACACGCCATACTGCTGGGGGACCGTCTGGGAAGCACCAGTCAGGAGGGTGAGGGAGTTGGGAAACAGGGGCCAGAGCCTTTATTGTGGTTACTGCAGGGAGGAAGTGGAGGAAGCAAGGAGGAAGGGTAATCAGGCTCATGATTGGCTAGTTTGATTAATTTCGGTGGCTCTGTGACATAGAAGCTGTCCGTAGTTGTCTGGTACCTGGCCCCGGGGTGATTAGGGCGGCTGGATAGTAGCCCTGACCATGAGAGCCACACCGAGGGGGCCTGTGGGGTATGGCTCTGAGTTGGTTAGTTTGCATTTCAAAGGCGTGCTCTAGGGTGAGCTATTTACCATCTCTAGGAACTGGCTAACCCTGGGAGGGCTGGCCCCTCCAGGGTCAGCAAGGCCCCAGATGTTGGAGCCTCAGAAAACAGAAAAATAAAAAGACACAGTGAATACACCTAGCTCTTCACTGCTCTCAGGACCCAGCTCAAGTCTCCTATGTTCTAGGAAACTTCCCAGGCCACCCTATCCCATTGGGATCGCTCCCTCCCCCCGAAGTCCTATAGCACTTAATGTTGCTGCTGTTCAGCTTTGTATCTATTATCTAAGCAGAGCGCGATATGCCCCTGTATCAAAAAGCCAAGATCCTTGGAAGTGCGGACTGTGTCTTTTACTTCTCTATGTCCCCCACAGCACCTGGCACAGAGCCTTGAACTTAGTAAATACTCACTAAATTTTTGTTAAGGAATGCCCAGAGTTCAGTGTGGTAGGCCACAGGGATGGTTCCTTTAAAAGAAAAACCATTTTCAACCCCTGGGCAGGAATAGCCCTGCTTGGATCCTTCCTTTATTACCCAATAAACATTCTAGAATTTAAATTTAAAAACATTCTAACATTTAGAATGTTTACAAATCCAGATCACCTTTGTGAAATTCACAAACAAGGAAACTTCAGGCAGCTCCAGCTGTGAACACAACTCCGAAAGAGTCATTTCTAATTGCAGCTGGAAAGGAGAATTGAGTTAGTATCGATGCCCTGACCACAGTGTTTCCTCCATTAACTCTCTGGAAGAGGAGAGTAGATTACACACATCAGCTGGTTTCACTGAGTAGCCAGGAGGCAGACAAGACATGTCGGTCTCATGAATTATTATTAACGGATGAATCATCTGTGTTGTGTCCGTCCTTGGCTGGGGGGTCTAGCACAGGCTGTCAGGACCAGAGATTTACTTGGTTCAAAGTGGCCTGGAATGAGTTGTGAGACCCAGTGGATCCTCAGGGCGTTGAGGGCAGGACACAGCAATGCCACTGATGACCTTGGGCCTCTCCTTTGTGAGTACTGGAGCAAGGAGGGTAGACCAGATGGAGGACAGGTTGGACCTGAGTGTAAAATGTTAGAGGGATTTGGCTCTGTTCCTGGGGCAGAGCTGAGGGACAAAAATAGACCACATCTTGGGAAGCCTGGCATGAAATTAAATTCCAGAGCTCTAGCCAGCTCTGCCAGCGGACTGCCAACGTCCAGAAATGCCCTCATCATGGTGATGGAGCTGGGGAGGGAAGAGAGCTCCTAATGTTGCAGGGGCTGCCCCACCTGTCTTTAGTCCTTTGCTGTTCAAAATATAGTCTGCAGACCAGCAGCACTGGTCTCATTTGGGAGCTGGTTAGAAAGCTAGGCGGGGCTGGGAGTGGTGTGAGGCCAAAGGGGACGCTCCCTCTGGTGCAAAATTTAAGGGAGCACCACTAGACTCGGTAATGGAGATAAATAACATTTTTTAAAAAGGCAAAATTAATGCAAAAAATCTATGGTGAACAAAATAAAATAATTTAAAAATGAAGACAGGATCTGACCCTGCACTTGAAGGATCCTACCTCTCTCACCTCACCCTAATCCTGGTCCTGATCTCAGGCCCCACCCAGACCACTGGTATCAGAATCTGCATTCTAACAAGATCCCCAGACGACTCCTGCAGACAGAAAAGTTTGAGAAACACTGCTTCAGACAATCCTCCCAAGCCGTAGCAGCCCCAAATCTTGGAATCCAGACAGCAACAAAAACAGAAAGGATGAGCAGAGATTCCAGAAGTTCCAGAAGCATCCCAGCCCCACGAGTCTGCTTCTCATTTGCCTGGATATGCGCACTCCCACCTTACAGTTGTACAGTGTTCTGTAGTTTACTGTACACTTTTTAACAACATTTTATTTTGAAATAATGATGGATTCATAGGAAGTTGCGAAGATAGTACAGAGAGTTCCATGAGCCTAACTTAACCCAGTTTCCCCTACCGGTTACGTTTTATGTATCTACAGTACCATATGAAAGTGAGGAAATTGACATTGGTTTGAAGTGGGTGCATAGTTAGAAGCCATTTTATCACATGTGTAGATTCATGTAACACGACGAGGCTACAGAACTCGTCTCTCACTGCAAGGATCTCCCTGGAGCGACAGCTTTGGAGTCAGGCCACCTCCCTGCCCTGCCCCCAGCCCGATCCCTAAGGCTTGGCCATCACTCATCTGTCTCATTGCTGAGAAGGTCATGTGAACGGAATCATACAGCATTCAATCTTCTGAGATTGGTTTTCACCCAGCAAGATGATCTGGAGATCCATCCTCATTGTCGCCTGACTTGTTCGTTTGCTCCTTTTTATTGCTAAGTAGTAGTATTCCACCGTATGGATATACCACTGTTTGTCTAACAAGTTACCTATTGCAGGACATTTCGTTTATTTCCTGTATTTGGATCCTACAAATAAAGCTGATATGAATAATCACGTACAGGTGTTTATGTAGACCTGTTTTTATTTCTCTTGGAAAAACGCCCGGGAGTACCATTGCTGGGTTAGATGATAAAACGTTATGTTTAGTTTTTTTAAGAAACTGCCAAACTCTTTTTCAGAGTAGCTGGCCGTTCGACATTTCCACCAGCAGTGTAGGAGAAATCCGGTTTCTGCACACCCTTGTCAGCTACTGGTATAGTCATTATTTTTTCTCTTAGCCATTCTGATTGGTGGTCTTACTTTACATTTCCCTGATGCTTAGTGCTACTGAACCTCATTTCCTAAGCTTATTTGCCATCGTTCTTTGTCCTCTTTGTCCTCTTTGATGACCGTCTCTTCCTGTCTTTTGCCCGTTTTCTAATTGGATCCTTAGGGGCCTTTCTTACCATTGAGCTTTGAGGGTCTTTTTCATATTCTAGATATGAGGCCTCAGATATGTGGATCGAAGGTATTTTCACCCCGTCAATAACTCGTTTTTTCATCGGCTTAACAGGGTCTTTCAAAGAGCAAAAGTTTTAAATTTTGTGAAAGTTCAGTTTACTGGGTTTTTTCTTTTGTGCATCGTGTTTTTAGTGTCATATTGAAGCCTTCGCCAAGCCCTGCACCCGAAGATATTCTGCCATAGTTTCATCGAAAAGTTCATATTTTACATAATTTAAATCTATGATCCATTTTGAGTTAATTTTCTATAGGGTAAGAGATTTAGGTTGACTTAGGTTTTTTTATTGTTGTTTCTTTTTGTCTATGGCTGTTTTTTAAATTTTTTCTCCAGCGCCATTTGTTGAAAAGACTATCCTTCCTTTATTGAATTATTTTTGCACCTTTGTCAAAATGCAGTTGAACATATGTATGTGGGGCTATTTCTGGGCTCTGTTCTGTTTCATTGATTTACGTGTCTGCCTCTCTGCCAATACCTCCCAGTCTTGATTCCTACAGCTATATGAAAAGGCTGAAATCTGGATAAATTAATCCCCCACTTCCTTTTTTTCCCCCACTTTCCTATTTTTTTAAAAAAGGTTTTAACTAGTCTGTTTCCTTCTATATAACTCTTAGAATTTGTCTGTATTTATACCAAAAAAGTCTTGCTGGAATTTTGATAGGACGTGCATTGTATTTATCTATGGGTTTGGAGATCATTAATATCTTCCTGTGTTATGTCTTCTAATTCATGGTGTTTCTACATTTATTTACATCTTCCTTGATTTCTTTTTATCATCATGTTGTAGTTTTTAGCATACAAATTCTGTGTATGTTTTATTATATTTATACCTACGTATTTCATTTCATTTTTTCTGAGTTGTTATAAGTGGTCTTGTATTTTTAATTTCAGTGTCCAAGTGTTTGTTGCTAGCGCATAAAAATACAATCGATTTGGGGCGCCTGGGTGGCTCAGTCAGTTAAGTGCCTGCCTTCGGTGTCAGCTCAGGTCATACTATGGGGGTCCTGGGATCGAGTTCCACATCAGGCTCCCTGCTCAGCGGGGAGTCTGCTTCTCCTCTCCCCCCTGCTCGTGCTCTCTCTCTCTCTCTCAAATATATAAATAAAATCTTTAAAAAGATACAATTAATTTTCTTATGTTGATCTTGTATCTTATGATCTTACTGAACTGACTTATTTTCTTTAAGGATTTATTTATTTATTTGAGAAAGAGAGAGAGAGAGAATGGGGGAGGGGCAGAGGGAGAGAATCTTCAAGCAGACTCCCCACCGAGCGCAGAACCCCCCCTATAGGGGGCTCAGTCTCACCACCCATGAGATCATGACTCATGAAATCATGACCTGAGCTGAAACCAAGAGACAGACGCTTAACTGACTGAGCCACCCAGGCACCCTTTGAACTCACTTATTAATACTAGGAATTCCCTTGTAGATTTCTTGGGATTTCTAAGTAGACTTTAATGCAAATAGAGATTTTTTTTAAATCTTTTTGATCTCTATGCCTTTACTTTTTCTTGCCTTATGAGCTAGCTTAAAACGTCAAGTACTATGTTGAACAGCAGTGGTGAGAGCAGATGTCCTTGTGTTGTTCCTGATCTAAGGGAGAAAGCATTCTGTCTTTTGCCATTAAGTATGATATTTGCTATAGGTTTTTAAGGATGTTCCTTATGTTGAGGAAGTTCCCTTCTACTTCTCGTTTTCGGAGTTTTTATCATGAATCAATGTTGAATTTTGTCAACTGCTTTCTCTGTATCAATTGATACAATCATGTGAATTTTCTTCTTTAGATTGTTAATATGGGGGATCATATTAAATGATTTTTCAGATATTGAAACAGCCTCAGATCCTTGGAGTACATGCCAGTTGGTCATGGTGTATTATTCTTTCTATGTTTAGCTGGATTCTATTTGCTAATATTTTGCTAATGGTTTTTGCATGTTTTGTAGTCTCTTTGCCTGGTTTTTGTATCAGGGTAATACTGGCTCCGTGAAATAAATTGGAAAATGTTCCCTTTTCTTCTATTTTCTGCAAGAGACCCTAGAATTGTTCCATTTTTTTAAATTTCAACTTTACCGGGATATAATTGACATGCAAAATGTAAGATATTTAAAGTGTGCACCACGGTGATTTGATAAACATGTACATTGTGAAAGGACTCTACCTATCCAGTTCATTAACATATCTGTCACTTCACATATTTACTTTTTTTTTTTTTTTTTGGTGAGAACATTTTAATTCTACGCTCTTAGCAAAGTTCAGTTATAGAATACAATGTGATGGCAAGATTGTGATTTATAAAAAACATATATTCTTATCTTCATCCACAGTTCCTGGCCCACAGCTTCTAAAACCTTTGAAATTCCCCGAGGAAGAAGAGCAAGAAGAGCATCTTGTTATAATATTTGGTCTCTTTTTCTCAGTTCCTGAAAATGTTTCAGAGCCATAAAGGTGAAATGGGTATCTTGTTATTCATAACTAAGCCCTCTCCCCCACAATGAGGTTTATGTTAATGAAGTGACTTTTGGAAACCACCTGAGGATGGATGGAGGCTGGTGACCAGGGGAACCAACTATAAATAGAGGGTTGGAAATTTCAGTCCCACCTCCTGATTTCTGGGGAGGTGAGAGGGCTGGAGGTTGAATCAGTCACCAATGGCCAATGAGTTAATCAATTATGCCCAGATAATGAAGCCTCCATAAAAACCCCAAAAGGAGGACATTTGGAGAGCTTCCGGTTTGGGGAACCAGAATGCTTCCACACACCTTCGTACTGGGTCCCAAACTCCATGAGTCCCCAAGCTCCCCAAAGGCAGAGGCTTCTTTGTTTGGGACCCTGCCCTATGTATCTCTTCATCTGGCTGTTGATTTATAGTCTTTAATATCCTCTGTAATAAATCAGTAATCTAGGGAGTAAATGAACTTCCTGAGATCTGTGAACTGCTGTTGCAAATTAATCACACCCACCGAGGTGGCCAGGGGAACCCCTGACTTCTAGCCAGTTGGTCAGAAGTATAGGTAACAACCTGGCCTTGCAATTTGGCAACTAAAGGGGAGGAGGCCGTCTTGTAGGACTGAGTCCTTCACCTGTGGGAGCTGATACTATCTCTAGGTAGATAGTGTCGGACTTTATTTGGATTGTAGGATACCTGTTAGCATCTGAGAATTGCTTCATGGTGTGGGAAATACAAAGACACACAGCACGCACATGCGCGCGCTCATTGGAATTGGGGGTTAGAATCATTTCAGTTATCAACTGCAATCACCATGCTTTACAGTAGCTCCATTTGTAGCTTTAGTTTTAATTCTCCTTTAAATGCTTTGGGGAATCCCCCAGTGAAACCATGTGGGCGTTACGCACTTTTATATTCAGAATTTGATTCGATTCTCATAGCGATCTTGCAAAGAAGGCATTTTACAGGTATGGAAACTTAAGGCTCAGAGAAACGAAGTGACTTAACCAAGATCTAGACGTCTTTTGATTCTAAGTTCAGTGTTGTTTCCACAAAACCACGCTTCCTGAGTTAGATGTCATTGGGCAGACGTTTCAGTCATCTAGAATCTCTTTGGGACACAAGGAAGAGAATAATCATAGCTGTTTCTGGCCACTTTTGTTTAGCTGGGTGCCTGTTCTCTCTTGCTGGGCTTCACATTCAAGTTAGAGGATAATCAGACAACTAGTGAATCTCTGAGTAGAAAAACTAGTACTATTAGGACAATCACAGGTTCAGTCTAAACGACTGATGACACGTGCATTGACACACCCAACTGCAAAGCCTCAGAAGAGAAGCAAACAAAACTGTCTGAAGAGAGAAGGAAAGCCTACTTTTTTGTGGTCCCTGGACATTCCCTGGGAAGTTTCGATGAATCCTCTCTCCTCCATCCCTTAGTACCTGACCCCAAATTTCTCACCTTACTTAAGATAGGATTTTTCACCACCTTCACTATCCCTTCTGTGAATTTTTTTTTCCCTGGGTCAGAGCATGTCACTTCCCTGTTTAACAGCCTTCAGTGGTTCTCTATTGCCTATAGTTCTTAACTTTATGGTCGTTTTCTATGTATGTCTAGGGTTCTCAAACTTCAGAGAAGAGAAGACTCACCCAGAGACACTAATTGAAAATGGAGACTCTTAAGTCCCAACCCCAGAGACTTAGACTCAGTAACTCTGGACTGAGACCTAGGAATCTGCATTTTAAGAACCTCCTCCTGGTGATTCTAGTGCAAGTGGTTCACGGAATACATGTTGACCAAACAGTGATCTCTGGCATAAAGGTCATAGTCCTTGGCCTGGCTTTCAGGCCCTCCGAAGTTCGATTCCAACTTGCTCAGTCAATAGTACCCCTCCCTCACCTCACCCCTACCAGGCCTGCAGACCTATAGACCAACACAATGGGTAAGACTAAACCAGTCGGCCAGTGCTCTTTGGAAAGGCAAAATTAATCTCTCCTGTCCCTTTTCCTCCTGCCCTTAGCATTTCAACGTTAGCACAGAGTTGTTCAAATTACGGGTTGCCGCACAGTGGTAGGTTTTGACCAGCTTTTTATTTAAACGTATGATTCCCAGAATAGAATACGTGGAAAATATCAGTGTGCATTGCTGTAGTTAAGGGTATTTTAATACATTTGTTTCAGTTAATTATACATATACATAGGTATGTACTGTGTCAGGATATAAAATGTGTTTCTTACTGTGGTTTGAACTCCAATAACATTGAAAGCCACAGCTGTAGAACTCACCTCTCATTAGATCTGTCAGGATAGCTTTCTGTTTCTCCATTACGGTGAACCTTTGGAGAATAATAAATAAAGCCGTCTTTATCCTCTTACTCCTCTAGGATCCATCGTGGTATTTTGTGCTCAACAACTGAATTGATTTGATTACATCATCACAATCATACCTCTTCTGGGTTTAACTACTTCAGATCAAATATCCTCTTTTAGGGTATAGGTTTAGAGTTATCCCTTTCAGAAATTGCCTCTTGTGGGGCACCTGGGTGGCTCAGTCGGTTAAGCGTCTGCCTTCAACTCAGGTCATGATCTCGAGGTCCTGGGATTGAGCCCTGTGTCGGGCTCCCTGCTCAGCGGGGAGTCTGCTTCTTCCTCTCCCTCTGCCCCTCGCTTCACCCCCACTCTTGCTCTCTCTCTCTCTCTCAAATAAATAAATAAAATCTTAAAAAAAGAAAGAAAGAAAAAAAATTGCCTCTTTGTGAGACAGTGAACCTTGGCGCATTGCCAGGAGAAGAGGCCCCTCACCTTGGCCAGAAGCAAAGGATAACGTTTTCTAAGGTGATGAGGTTCTTTGAGGCAATGTATTTCCTCTGGAACTTCTGGAGTGTGGTCTGACGAGTGGAGTGGGTGGCTCTCTGGCCTGAGATGGCCCAGTGAAAGGACACTCTAGAAGGTCAAGAGTAGGGTAAATAGCTACCTGAGCCTTCCAGGTGAGCATGTATTAAGCATCCATTGGTCAATTACAGAGTCACTATGCAGGTGCTTAAGAACCCAAGAAGTGTTCAGCACGGGTGACAGACTGAACCACATTTGGACCACAGCTTCGTTTTCTTAAAGCAGCAGTGTTTCAACTGGCAATGTGTCCGGTCAAGGTTGTTTGAATGCAAATCATTTTATATCGAGCTTGCTTCTTACATGCATGTTCACTGCACATCTCCTTTAGCTCTGAGTTGGGGACCTCCGACTTAGAGCAAAATCTCTGGCTTTGAAGAACTCAGTGCAGAAGAGGACTGAGGGCATAAACTTTCAGAAACCATTTCCCGGCCAGGTCTCTTGAACTGGAAGCACAGGGGGCTCGCAGAGCCAAGTCTAGCCATGGTAAACATTGGACAGAGCAGGCATGCCGGACCGAGGTAGAGGCGAGGTAGAAGGGAGCTTCCAATGAAAAGCTTGGGTATGCGAAGAGTAAGGAGAGGTCAGTTTTTCGAGGACGGGGTGGGGGGGGAGCTTCTTTGCTGTAGTTAAGGGTATTTTAATACATTTGTTTCAGTTAATTATACATATACGTAGGTATGTACTGTGTCAGGATAGGAAATGTTTCTTACTGTGGGTTGAACTCCAACAACATTGAAAGCCACAGCTGTAGAACTCACCTCTCATTAGATCTGTCAGTAAAGAAACAGATTTACTGCAGCAGAGACTCTGACAGCTGAGGGCCAGATGTAAACGATCTCAACAAAGACTGGGGTATGAAGGGCCAGGAGAAGAGAGGGGAGGTATGGAGCTCATCCTAATATCAAAAGGGTTTTACAAGGCCTTCAATTTGTCCTTGTCCTCAAAATAAGACTTCTTGTAAACAAGTAAAGCAATATCACTCTTCACAAAAAGCATAGGTGACACCACCTTATTAGAACGGCTAAAACCCAAAAAACCTGACAATACCCCATGCTAGCGAGGATGCGAGCAACAGGAACACTCATTTGTTGCTTGTGGGAATGCAAAATGGAACGATCATGTTGGAAGCCACTTCGGCAGTTTCTTCCAAAAGCAAACGTACTCTCACCCTCTGATTCAGCCCCTGCGCTCCCAGGCGTTTACACGACCAAGTTGCAAACTATGTCCATGCAAACACCTGCACACGAATGTTATCTCAGTTTGATTCGTAATCAGTGAACACTGGAATGAAACAAGATGTCCTTCAACTGGTAAATGGTTAAACAAGTGGCACAAATGGATAGAGAAATTGTGATACATCCAGACAATGGAATATTCTTCAGCAATTTAAAAAATGTGTTATCATGCCATAGAGCTACACGGAGGAGCCTTAAATGCATACTGCTAGGTGGAAGAAGCCAGTCTGAAGACGCCACGTAGTGCATGATCCCAACTGACTTGGTGTTTTGGAAAAGGCAAAATTAGAGAAATCGTAGAGAGATCTGTGGTTACCAGCGGCTGTAGCTGGGGAGAGGGATGGACAGGGGTTGCACAGTGGATTTTGAGTGCGGGGAAACTGTTCTCAGTGCGACTGCAATGATGCATACGTGGCAGGACGCATTCGTCAAAACCCACAGATTGTACAACACAGGGTGTCTTCGTGGGAACTGTGGCCTATAGTTAATCAATACTAAGGTGTCGGTATGGACTCCTCGAGTGTAACAAATGAACCACACTAATGCAGGATATTAGTAATAGGGAAATGGTGTTGGGGGGAGCTAGGCAGGTGGGGGCTGAGTATGTAGAACTCTGTGTACTCTCTGCTCCATCGTTCTTTAAATACAAAACTGTGCTCAAAAATAAAGTCTATTAATTATTTTTTTTAAGAAACGAAGAGCTTTCACTTTGAAAGAAAAAAAAAAGAAAAAGGCAAATGTGATGAGAAATATTTTTAAATTTTAAGAGAGCCAGCACGGAAATCCTGGGAACTTGCGTGTAAGCTACACAGCCAGCCTGGCCGCCCAAGACCCTCTTCACGAGCAGAATCCCTCACCCACGAAATAGAACCACCCCATGTTTCCTCAGTGGTACCAGCTCAGGTTCTGTTGGGTTTGCACCCTGAGCCCCCCTGGAAGTGAGAACCAAAATTTTCATCCCCTTCGTAGTTTTCTGAATTTTCTCATGGAAATGAAGTTGGGCTTGTCCGGTAAATTTGAAAAAGCAGCCTCACAACTTCCTTCCAAAAGAAAAAAGGCTTTTCTGTGGCTGAACTTTTTTCAATCAACTATAATGATGGCTTTCCTGTTCATTCTCCCTAATTATGTAGAAGGCCTTTGAAATTTGTTTCAGTGGTTCTTCTCTTCTGAGAAGAAGGTGGCGGCTGCTGCTGCTTCTTCCTCTTGCTCTTCCTTTTAAGTAACTCCTCCATTTTGGAATTTCTGCAAGTGATCGTGGGCTGAATTCCAGTCTGTCCCTCAAATGGCTTTTAGTGAGGTGCTGGTTCTAAGTCCCGAACCTACTGACTTGTCCAGCAGAGGACCTTTTAAACTGGATTAATCCCCTGGAATTCTAAATCCTTTTGCTTTGGGGGCCAGCCTCGCATCCCATCACCTTTTGCCTCACCAACATGACTTTGAATGTTGGCACTTCCCTTGTAAATGGCGAGAAAGCCATGGCGAGAAAGCCGTAAGGCACTAAGCCTTGCAGGGCCCAACCTATTGATTTCAACAATCACCTTTAACCCACATCTTTACTCTTTATAATGTGTGGTTTTCTTCTCTTAATTAGAAAGAGCCAGGGATTATCTGCACAAAACTGGAAGGTTTATTGTGATTGGTGGGATTGTGTCTCCTGTCCACGACTCCTATGGAAAACAGGTGGGTTCGTCCTTTGCCTCTCTGCTCCTTTACCTTCCCTTTCTGACCGGATGGCTCCTCGGGCACGCAGCTGCCCCACGGCGACCCTTCCCGGAAACACAAAATGCCCGAGACCGGGCGTCCTGCTCCCGGCTCTGGAACACGCACGGTCAGCAGATGGGAGGAACAGCTGCCCGGGGCCGTGACCGTGACCGCGGGCAGCGCCAGGCCGTCGGCGCTCGTTAGCAGCGCACCAGGCACACCCGCCGAGGGCCAAGCGGGACTGGGCGCGGATGCCACCCTGGCGGCCGGTGTCGGATCTTCCCCGGATTTTAGGAGGAAAAGGCCTATGCCCCTTACGATCAGATTTAAATTCCTTTCCTTGCCGCTCCCTCCCTGCCGCATGAAAGGGACAGTCTAGGAGCCCTCCCCGCAGGTCCATCCCCCCTCCTTCCCCAGCTACCCATTCGTTGGTGGTCTCCTTGAGCCTCCAGACAAAGCACCTTTTGCAGGGTTAAGTCTCGTCTCGGCTGGGCACGCGCTGGCTGCTTCCTCCGAGAGGCCCACCTCTGGACCTTGTCGCGAGAGCAGCACATAGCCGCCCTCCGTCCCTTTCTTTCCCCCCCGCTGCTCCGTGTGTTTGTGCGTGGCAGGTGGACACGCGGAGGGCCACAGCCTCATTCCCGGCCGCCACTGACAAATGGCTGCCCTTGAATAAGGAGCCGGCTTGGGGTGGGGTCTCGGGGAGGCTGGGGGGTGGGGGGCCCGCGGCGAGCCTCCCACTCACACTGCTCTGTCGCTCCCCAGGGCCTTGTGTCCAGCCGGCACCGCCTCATCATGTGTCAGCTGGCCGTCCAGAACTCCGATTGGATCAGGTAGGGCTGGCCGGGCCATTGCCGCAGGTGGGGGCCTGGGACTCACCGGGGCTGAGTGGAGGAAGAGGAGGAGTCCCCTCGGCCACCTGGATCCATCCACAGGGGTGGGGAGGCCGGAAGGGATGTTAGTCCCCTGCAGGCAATAATTGTGCAGACCTTCGGAGGTGGCCCAGCTGACAGCTTTATTTTGTAAACCGGGCCATGGGGCCCAGCAGACTAAAGAGGGAAGCTTCAGTGTTTCTTCTGCTCTGCGGCTTTTGGATCCGGGAGTATTCCTGGAGCATCGCTGGATTTGGGGTGAGGCATGGCCAGGAAATCCGAAATGCCTCTCCACTTTCCTCCCCAGTTACTTCCTGTGAACTCGCACTTCCTTTTAAAGAATGTTCCCTGGCCTTCCTTATTTCCCATTCCCGAACTCAGGCTGCCTGGGGCTCCACGCTGACAGGGGACAGAGGGGCTGCCCTGGGGCGCTCACTGCCTTGCCCTCAGCCTCCGGCACCGTCCTCACTAAGATGGCAGACACTGTTATGCACAGAGCTTGCAGTGTAATTAAGGCGAGCTTCCACTAATTATGCTAATTATGCTCCCCAAAGTTCCTACAGTTATAATTTGCATGAGAAAATGGCATTTTAAAAAAATAATGGCACACCGTTTATACTGTAATTTCCCCGCACGGAAAAATAAGCAGCACCTAGAGGTTTCCATGAGAGGAGGGAAGTGAAGGGCAGCTGACCTCACACTGAGGAAGAGAGATGGGGCGGGCGGGAAGGAGCGCAGTGAAGGGAGGCGACAATGATAATTAAATGGTGATCCTTGCCCGTGAGCAGTGTCTTGCGCGAGCAACACTTGCCCTTTGTAGCCTTTCTCATCTCCCTAAGATACAGGTAGACACAGCTGCCTTTTCCCTGGTGAGCAACAGGCCCAGAGAAGTCAAGGGGTTTGAGCGTGAACAGCACATCCATGGTCATATAGGGATAGAAACAAGGCCTTGCAACACCGTGGCTCAGGACCTCCTGGGGAAAACGGGGTCCAGTGCGGAAGACACGGGGCAGGGGGTTGTTCCCTCTCGGATGTGACTGGAAGATTCGGAAAGAATGGCTTCATTCATTCAATGAGTAGTTACCCGGCGCCTCCTGCCTGCTCTGCAGGGCCTAGGCACTTGGGCAAGGTCAGAATTCCCAGAGTGGAGGTCACTAGGGAACCTAGGTAGCTCTAGAGATGGGGGCTGGGCTCCTGGACCTGGGGGAGCCTGCCTAGCCCAGTCTGTGTGTTCCAGGCAGGTGCATGGTGGTCAGGGACACAGGGAGCCTACTCACAGGCTGACTCTCAAGGGTTTTCAGTCAGTGAGAGCTTACCTCTGGGAAGCTTAGGTGTGTGCATGGTGGGAGGTGGGCAGGGAATGCTCAACTGCTAAGAAAACGTCTGAGAAATCTCCCAATTTAGCAGCTCATTAAGCTGGCAATTAAGCCTGAGCGCTGCATCGGTCTGGGCTAGCCACCCCCCCCCTTGTTTCAAGTCCTTGTGGACAGGAGGGGTTGACCAGCATGCGCGGCCGTGCCCGTCTGTCTGACTGGCAGCCCCCCCCATGCCCACAAGGCCCCCCACTGCACAGGGAGGCAGACAGGGGTAGATCCCCCAATCCAGATACCTGCAGCCACTGCGCAATGAGGGCCTGGCTTTTAACCCTTCTCCCAATCCTAGAGGGCCCAGAGGAGAATTTCCATCTTGTGGGGAAGCACAAGAGCAAGACTCTGTACTAAGCACTTTGTTTCTAAAACTCATCGTGCCCTAAGAACCCCACAAGAGAGTTACGTAGTCATTTTACAGCTCGGGAAAGTAAGCACCGAAAGACAACATCACTTTCCCAAAGCCCCATACTCCCCTCATTTTACAGAGGGGGAAACTGAGGTGTAAGAAGGTGTTTCAGGCCCACGTTTGATCTGATTTGGGATCTAAGGACAAGGCGTGAGCCGCTCTGCTAAGCTCCCTGAGCTGCAGTCTCTGGAAGGAACCACCAAGGAAAGAGTGTGAGAATGGAAACCAAGGGAAGCCTCTTTCTGGTTATGTTAGGGTGGACCCATGGGAGTGCTATCAGGACACCTGGCAGACCACGTGCAGCGTGCTGGAGCACCATCGGGACCTCATGAAGGTGAGCGGGGCCACGGCGGAGGGGCGGGAGGCCCCCAAAACCAGGCGGGCCCGGTACGGGTGCTGCTGGCCTACTGACCTGGTTCAGTTTCCTGCCTTTCAGCCAGCTGTGTGCGAGACCAGGCCCCAAGCAGCAGGAAGGAGGGCAGCCAATTAGGAACCCGCCCCCTGCCTGGCTCCCCCTGCTCCATATGACTCAGGTGGTCTTCATCTTCTGACAGCAAATCCAGGGTGGGATTAAGGAAAGACTTCCAAAAGTGAGGAGGGAAGGAGACCTGGCCAAGGAAGGCAGGAGCACCAAGGAGCGCTGGGGGGGAGGTACAAGCAGCCGGGTCTCCTGCCCCATCTATTTGGGACCTGCTGGTCGTCTTACTCCATCCAGCACAGGGAGCTTTGGCCGAGGGACCTCACCCCTGCCAGTCACTGTCCCTTTGTTCACTCTCATGAGTTTCAAGGCAGACAGTGTTCTGGTCCTTGTTTTATGAGTGGATAAAAGGAAGCCCAGAGAGGGGAGCCAACCTATCTGAGGACACCCAGCCATTGCTTAGTGAACACAGATGGGAGCCCGTGGCTTGTGCCCAGGTGGTCGCGACTGAAGAGCTACTTGCCGGGTTATAACCAGTGCCACACCAGCCAGCAGCACTGCCAGAGTGTGCGGAAAGCACCCTTCCCAGAACGACACCAACCCATCGATTTCCATGGTGGCGGCATGAAGAGCAGTGCCATCCACATCAAGAAACCTGACAGCCCAAGACAAGAGGCAGTGGGTCCTGCTCGCCGCCACTGAACCTGTCACGGTGCCCTCGTCAGCCACAATCGGCAGTCTGGATGGCGTTGTTCTGACATGGGGAGCGCCTCCGCCCATCTGTGTTTTCCGCTGGTGGGTGTCAGAATCCGCTCCTTGGGGGGCTGTCAGCATCACACTCCACCAACTGCAGCTGTGCTTGATTTTAATAGAGTTGGAGTTCAGGGCTCCTGACCAACCAGGGAGTCAAGAGGAAGAGGAAGAGGAAGAGGAAGAGGAAGAGGAAGAGGAAGAAGGAGGGCTCTAGCTGGCTGTTGCTTCATCTGCTAGGTTTGTCCCCCTTGGAACTGAAGACAACGTGCCTCCCTTCCTTCCATTTTCAGAATCCTTCACACACATCCTGAGTCTTTCCTGGTCCCCTTGAAAGGACCCTGCCATAGGGTGGCTCTCACTTGCTCCCTGTGCTGGTCTCAACAACAGCAGTAATAAAGGCATCCCATCCCAGCTTACTGTATCCGTCAGGATAGGTTAAGATCTGCGTGGTAACAAACATCCCTAAAACCTTAGTGACTTCACGTCAGTTTATTTCTCACACTGCATGTCAGCTAGGGTCAGCCGGGGGCCTGTGCGCCTTCTGATCTCACAGGGGCCTCAGGGTCCGTGATGGAAAGGAGGAATCCAGGACCCTGCAGACGTGCCTAAGCCCTGCCCAGACCAGCCATGAAGCCTGGCCGCTGTTCTGCTTCTAAATGCCTGGGCCTCCCCAGTGCTCCCTCTGTTACTCATGTCCAGAGGCAGGAGTCTGGGCCAGAGCAGCTCAGCCAGGAGCCCTAGCCGTTTCAGTGATGGGCACAGGCCAAAGAATGTGAGTCCCAAGGGCCCCTGCCTGGAGTGGGAGCAGGGAACACCCCGCCGCTTCTGTTCTACCATCAGGCTGGTGTTCCTGGCATGGAGGACAGACCTGTTGGAGAGACAGACACAGGGCTTGCTTCTAGGTGACCCAAGGCCGTGCTTGGAAAGGCCTCTGAGACCGTGAGAGCCCGTGGAGGGCTGACGAGGGCAGAGTGGGGCATGCGGCCAGCTCTTTTCTTCTCTACCTGGAACAAGTCCCATGGGACCCGTGATGCAGGCTGCAGGAGGAAGCAATTCCTCAGCTACTCACCAGTTACTAAATGAGAATGTGGCGTTTTCTTTTCTGGAGGTGAAATAATAATAAAAAAATAATAAAAAAGGCTGCCCCTTCCACTCCACCAGCCACCGCTGCGCGGAGAATCCCACAAAGCAGGCCGAGAAGGGCCTGTGGAAGCGGCCTCGGCTGGCTCCCAGACGTGGCTGGCTGCTTCTGTGACCTCGTCGCGTCAAGAACATCACAGAAGGGACAGGTCACCCCACAGAACAAACGCCTACCCTTCCAGGGCTCAAAAGGATTCAGGGCTGCTCTCTGCATGTGGGGAAGAGGGGCCTTCCAAGGGTCACAGCAACCCTGCAGCTCTGGGTTCTCTGGCAGCGGGACTCAGGGATCCAGAAAAAGTGGTGTGTGGGGATGGGATACTGGCTTTCAGGGAAGGGACCTTGAAGAAGCCACGGCCCTGGGAAAGCTAACCGGATTGAAAAATCCATCCTTTGTTTCTCTGTTGCGCAGTCGCAGGCTCTCCCACCCGCAGCAGGGAAGGGGGTGGCTTCTGGGTCAGCTGGGAAGAACGCAGCCTTATCAGCTCTGTGCTTTCTGCGGCCCCAGAGGGAAGCAGCAGGCCAGATAGCACAGCACAATGGATCATACACATAGAATTCCCGTTTGGCTCTGGCATGTGTATCCACACCGGCCAGCAGGCGCAAGAGTGCCAGCACCCCGCCCGCTCTTCCTGCCACACACACGCATCCTGCTTGACCCGGCACCGCTCTCGGCCTTGGCCCTGACGCTGGCATCTCTGGCCTGGAGAGGCGGCAGGTGGCGATGGAGCCTGGGGGTCGTATGACCTTTCCCAAGCGTACACAGCCGTTCTGCAGACATGACCTCATGTGAGCCCCGTGAAGCAGGCAGGGAGGGCAGGTACGCACGTCACACAGAAGGTTACAACGTCGGCAGCCAGGGGCCACATGCTCTACAGGCAGACGCTTTGCCAAAGGCTCGCGGGTGTAATCCGACCACAACCCAGAAAGGCAGCCACGTGGCCTTGTCCGTGGTAAACTCCTGAGCTGAGGTTCCAATGAAGGTAATTATCCAAGGTCATGCAGCCGGAAGGCAGCAGAGCTCACGCTTGAGCCAGGGTCAGTGCAACACTGCATCCCATGCTTTTCCAGCTCTGAGCGAGCAGCCGTCCTGCCTCCTGCTGGCCGCGTGGAGCCACGTGGCACAGCTGGTCTAGAACCCGCCTCTGCCACCGCCTCAGCTCCAAGGGGCCTCCCTGTGATAGATGAACAGATGACCGTTTGAAGACAATGAGGAATGCTTTTCATAAGTCCCTTGGCTAATGACACTGACCTTGCACCTCTCCCTTTCCCCAGCGGGTGACTGGCTGTATCCTCTCCAATGTCAACACACCCTCCATGACGCCTGTGATCGGACAGCCCCAAAATGAGACCCCTCAGCCCATTTACCAGAACAGCAACGTGTCCAACAAGCCCACTGCAGGTAGGGACACTGGTGTGGAGCCGTGGCACACACACTTCAGAACCAACTGGAGGGCTTGCTAAAATCCAGATTGCAGGCCCTTCCCCAGAATCTGATTTAGTAGGTCTGGGAGGGGGAGGAAAATTTGCATTTTTAACAAGGTGACACCGATGCTCTGGCCCTTAAAATAAAGCTTCAGAGAGAAGCAGTCACAATGAGAGAGAGACAGAGACAGGGTTGATGGTGTGCATTTTTTCTTATATTTATAGTTATAAATTTCTATAAATTATATTTATAATTGCCTTCCTGGCATTAAAGATATAAAAGGCAGCATTTTTCTCTGCCTCTTCCAAGGGAGCTGAGGGTCTTGCCCAAAGTCACACAGCAAGGACATAGCAGGACTAGCATCTGCATTCGGAAGCCCAGACTCTTGGCCACCTCTTCAGTGGCAGAGAGCAAGGACTCTGACATTTGCCCAACGCCGAGCCCTGTATGCCTGTGCAGTGCTCAGTGCTTTACACAGATTCTCATTTTATGCCGTAATTCTGTGATATAGATATTATGTTCCCATTTACAAGGACAAAACTAAAAATCAGAGAGGGTGAGTGATTAGCCTAAGGTCACACAGCTCAAAAGTAAGAGTCAGAATTCATATTCAGGACTATTTGATTCCAAGGTCCATGCTTTTTCCAAAATTTTTACCAACCAATTGCAAGAGACAGATCCTGGTATTACTTTTCAAGCCTAGAGACTATAAGCTATTAGGTGATTAGCTTGGTCTATACAGGGTAGTTCATGAAGAGCCAGAATTTCATTGTTCTCATACAGCTACATGTGGGGGCTCAGAAAAATTTCCTGGATTAGAGCCCAGAGAGGTCATCAAAAATCAGATCCCTCTCGGCCAAAGTAGGATGTCTGATTATTATAAAGTCCATCTTCGTGGGAAGGAATGAAGGCTAAGGCTCATATTAAAAAATGAAAAAAAAGCAAATAGCCCATATGTCTTTTAAATGCGGAAACTGAGCCAACTAATGGTATGCAAACATACCTGCATAATGCATATTTTTTACAATGGAGGAAAATAAATAATATACCAGTGTTAGTGGTGGTTGTCTCCAGGGATGGGATTAGGGGTGCTTTTTATTTTCCTCTTTATATATTTTCCTCTTCTATACTTTCCACTTTTTGACAGTATAATAAATACGAGCAGAAAATAGATTCCAGTCTATGGCTCAGAATGCTTGTGCCTTGGACTGTGAACGAGAAGGAATGTTTGCTGTCATATTTCTGTTCTTTCTCTCTACCCTCCTGCCTCCCACTACCCAACCCCTGCCCCCTCCAGGGCAACCCTGTTGTTTAAGTGGCCCAAATGCTGGGCTGTAAGTTGTGAGTGGTTCTCTCCCTCTGTCCCTGTCTGTCTTGCTCTCTCCCATAGCCAAGATCTTGGGGAAGGTGGGAGAAAGTCTAAGCCGGATCTGCTGTGTCCGCCCGCCTGTGGAGCGCTTCACCTTTGTGGGTAAGGGAGCATTCATTCAGTCAACACCTCCCAGCGCCTGCTGTGGGATGACTGTTAATAGAGCAGTGATGGAGAGAAAACACAAGTAAACAGGGATGTCCCCAGGCTTGCAGGACCAAGCAGTTACAGGAGCCCGGGAGCCCGGAGCGTGTGGCCTGGGGCTGCCAGACCTCAGCAGTGATGTGCTCATTCCCCTACCCCCACCGCCCCACCCCCACACACAGAATGAAGCCACCTACCTAAGAGGTTTCGGGGGCCCAGAAACCATCCCTCGGGTCCTCCCTGCTCTGGCAGTGTCTGTACCCCTGCTGATAGGCTACCAACACCCATACTCCTTCCTTAATTCCCTGTTTCTAGCTGTTCCCTCAAGGACTCCGTGCGGATGGGGCTATTTCAGGGTCCCCCAATTCAACCCTGAGGAAGAGTTGAAGGTCTAGACCTCATTTCTTTGATGCTTTGGGGCTGACTTCTGCCGTTTCTGAGATTTCTGAAAAATCTGACCATTTTCCAAAAGGAACTAAGAGGGGCGGCAGAAGGAGAGGAGACAGGGGACCAAGATGGCAGCTGTGTGGTTTTGTGCACACCAGGAACCCCCGCACCGGCACTGCACACTTGAGAGCACGTGTCAAAGCCTCTGTCTCTGTCATCTGTCACGGGCTCTTGCTGTGTCTGCCAACCCAGAGTGCGTGGTTGTGCTTGTTCTCTGAACCAGGCAGCCCCTAATGGGAGAGGGCCACCCCTTCACTCTCAAGAGCTGTCTGCCTAGGCTTAGAGGACGCTGCTTTTGTGGACTACCTCCCGAAAATACAGAAAGAAACAGAAGGTGCTCAGCACGAGCGTGCCTGCGTTCGTCAGCGGCTTCCCAGCAAAGCTGTCTGATTCTTAAAGGCCCAGAATTGTGAATTCGGGCCCTGGAGCATGAGGAGGCAGACGCTTCCTGCTCTCCATTCGCTGGACTCAGATGCTCTCTGCGCAGGGAGGCAATGACCCCCTACTCCCACACATTCCCCCCGTCCCACACTCCTGAGGAGGCCCCTGGGCCCACCGCGTGTTGGGGAGCAGTCGGTCAGTCCCCTCATGCTTCTCCGTTCCCTCTTTCCTCCCTAGATGAGAATGCCAATCTGGGCACTGTGATGCGGTACGAGGAGATAGGTAAGTGGCCGGAAAAGCCGGGACGCTTGGCGCTTCCTGCCTGTACTGGGGGCACAGTGGGGCAGGGGAGAGGCTTGGAGATCCTGGGTTGTGTTTGCAACAGGGTCTCCTCTCAGAACAATGGCTCCAAACTAGAGCAGATTCTCGGTTATTCCTGTCTGGCCAGTTCCCGGGAGGTGGGACTGGCTGGCTTGGCAATTTTCCCTTCAGAGCCCTCCTCTCCCTCCTCCAAAACCCGTGGAAGTTAAGCTTCCGTGGCAGCCAGAGAGACCTTTCTTTTGCCCATGACACTGCTTGAGGCGTAGGGGCTCCCCGTCTTCCTTATCTTCTTCCTTATTTCTGGGCTTGGAGGGCAAGGAGGAGAGAGGGGCTGAGAGCCGGCTCCACGACCTCCCTGAAGCCGTGGGTGGAGGCTAAGGCACCCGCTGTCCATGTGAGGGTGCGTAGGCCCAAGGCCAGAGCAGGTGGACGCTGGCCACACCGCGCTGTCGGATGGGAAGGAGCTGACCCACCCGTGGAAGTGAGCTGACTCCTGCGGAACCATGGGGAACAAACCAGAAAACGGAGTCCTTCCCGAGGTTCCAGAGTGGGGGAGAGACACACGTGTGTGAAGCTGGGGAAAGAGCGAACAAATACCAGGATGGAGCTGGACTTGGCGCCGTACCAGGGGACAGGGAGGGTCAGTGACAACTGGAATGCTTGCAACTCTAGCATGAGGGGCAGCCTGGTGTCCGGCAGACACGCCCCATCTGCAACCTCAGCTGCAGATACTCCAGACCATCCCTTCCCGAGTCACCTCCATCACCTCCGTCACCTCCATCGAGGGCTGGCTATCAGTGTGCCTGCTGTGATCCTGGGAGCCTAGGACAGTACCTGGAGCTTCAAGGTCTCTCCCAGGAGGCCCAGCGGATGTGACATCACTTCAAGGAGCGTCTCTGAGTCCTCGGTTCTGAGGAGCAGTGGAGTTGGCTCCTACTGTTTTGTTAGAACCCTTTCTGTAATTTTCAGCAAGTATGCAAACTGGTTGTCAAATGCAGCCAATGCTAAAAATTAAATTATATTAAACCACAATGAAATACATTGTATTAACAACAAAGATCCCGAGGACTCAAAACTCCTCACTTCTGAATTACATTCCTGTATTTTGATGTCCTTTATTTACCAGCCCTTCACCGTCTTAAGGTCACAAAAAGCAGCCATGTGGCTTCCTGGATTGCTCCCCCAAAACAGGGCAGAAGCATTCAGCTCCAGGAGGGCGAGGAAGAGAAAACCTTGGACTCCCACTTCCTGCGTTCCCTGGGGGCCTTCTCGAGCAGCCCAGCTCAGAGGTCTTTAGACCTGCAACTGTATTCAGTGTCTATTTCTCTCCTTCCTTGTTCCAGAAAGCATTTACTGTGGCAAGCTTCAGCTGCGACCTTGTTTACCTTCCCGGCAGGCGGGGCCCCTGTGTGAGTTCTTACCTGCGGGGAGCACCCCCGCCCACGGAGAGGCCCCGCTAATGCTAATGAGTGTTTGCACGGTTTGCTTGAGCCCAGCACCCTCAAGTTTCTTATCTCACTGCTGCCTGGTGAGGGGCAGGGCCAGCCTGACCCCATCTTACTCTTCTTTCCAGGAAAGGAAAGCTGGGCAGCCACAGCTGTCAGGATCAATTGGTGGCCTGGTGTGGTCTGGGTGGCCGTGGCCCCAGGGGGCAGTGGGAGCTGGAAAGGGCCCCTGGGCCTGGGCTTCACGGAGCCAGGATTCCTGGGAGGGGAGTGTGGTGCGACATCGCTGGTCCTGCCTCCCGGCTCTGGATCCCTGGATGGGGGTGAACCAGGGAGGGAGGTGGAGGACAGAGCAGGCGCAAGGAAGCTGTCTTGCTTCTAGACTGTGCGCTGGGAGGCCCTCTGGCTCACAGTCCCCTTTCTGAAATCCCCTTGCACCTTGCAAGAAGGAAAAAGCCACGTTCTCCTAGCTCAGCGAGCACCTATGGAAACACAGTTTCCGTGTTCTTAAGCCGCGAAGTGCTCCTGGGGGCTGCCCCAGACCAAGGGCTTTCGGGCTGGAAATGCTTGCATTAGGCTTCTGCGACAAACCAGGAGAAATCACTGCTGCCCTCCAGCGGCCATGCATGGAATCCCACGCTCTGCTGGGGCTTCTGGTCTGTGACAAATTCATCTGTTCCGGTGCTGCAAGAGAAGGTGAAGACCTCACTTTTTATCTTTCTGTGCTTGGCTTTAAAAAAACAAAACAAAAAAACCCTCCAAGCTCCCCAAAACCAACCAACATTGTACTCGAGTGGGAAAGTGAATCGTGGCTTCGGAATCGAAAAGAGATGTATTTTCATGGCTGTAGAGCAGGCTTTCTCAGCTACGGGCCATTGACACTGGGAAATAAACAATGCTGTGCCCATGGCGGCTGCCATGTGCCTTGTAGGATGTCCAACAGCATTCCTGCCNTCCAAGCACCAGATCCCAGTAGCACGCCCCTCTCCCTGGTCTTGACAACCAGAAATGTCTCCAGGCATTATCAAATTCAGGAGAAAAAGCTGCCCTCCACTGAGAACCACTGACACAGAGAAAGCCAAGGGCCAGCACATCCTCTGGACAATGCCACCTGGCTGAAATTTTGCAATCAGAGTCACAGAGCCTCAGCTTCTTTCCCTTTCTACAGGAACAGAACTCTGGAGCTCTGGGTGGTTCCACATGGGGGATGGGGAAGAGTAGGATCCCAGGAATGAGCCCACTGTGGCTCCTCTCAGCCATACGAAGACTGGCTCATCTCTGCAGATGGGGACTTGGGCCAGAAACCCCATGGCATAACACGGGAAGAGGGAGACACCACTTCCCCCAGGACCCCCAGGCTGCAAAACAAAGACCATGACAGCTAGCACAGCCATCCCAGGCTGCCCAGAAGGCTCTCAGACCTCTTGGCTGCATGGCCTCTGTGGGCAGCTTGTCTGCTGTCCACTTATTCAGTACGCCCTGAGCACCTACTGTGTGCAGGTCATTCTGCCAGGCCTTGTGCATAGAAAGATCAGTTAAGGTCCCTGCCCCTAAGCAGATCTTTGGGCTCCAGGATAGCATGGAGGAGAGGAGAGGCTGCAGGAATATTCAGGAGCGAAGACCGCAGTGCTTCCCGCGGCTCCCTGAGGATGGGCTGCCCAGGTGGGACAATGAGATACTGACACTGTCATCAGCCCAGCAGCCTTCCTTTTCTGTACCATCTGGAGATTCCCGCAGCAGGGACAAGGTCACCGTCTGAAAGTCCTTATCAGGTCCCTGAGCGAGCTGTGGCGTCTCAGGCAGGGTGACCTAACTGCCATCTCTCAACCTCGGTGCAGGGTGGCAGTGGTCTTTGGAAGGCTCAGAGCAGGGCTGGCTCTCTCTCCATTTCAGACAAGATGGCCGCAGCCACGGCCTCTCGCCGGAGGGCCCAGGATGCCTGGGAACCAAACACTCCACACCGAGTCACACCGAGTCACCCCGGCAGGGGTCTCTGCCCACGTGGTTCAGAGAATCCCAGGATCCTTTTTTCCCCCATTGCTCAGTTTTAGTAAGTCAATTTGCTGCCTGTCCGGAGGGGCCTCGCTGGGATGATGCAGAGTGGGCTTCGGGAGGGAAGGAAAACAACGGACAAGCAGGAATGTGCCTGGGATGGCGGCAGGGTGGGTCAGCCTCGCTTCTCAAGCTCCTGGCCTAGGACGGTGGCCCTGTAAAGAGAGGACATCCGATTAACTCAGCTACTGCACGGGGACACCCGGTGTCCCCCCAGGCCCCTGGATGAAGACAAAGCCTGGATAAGGCACAGCAGCAGAGGAGCCAAAGTCTGTTGGCACTTGAGTTTGATATGGAGCAGAAGAGAGAGCCCCTTAGACCTTAGACAAGTCGCATACCCAGCTCTGTCTCTCTAGGGTGACCAGCCACCCTGGTTTAGGATGGTAGGACCCGTGTCCCCAGAAACCCCTCGGTACCAGGCAAACCAAGACCTTCCCTGAATGAGTAATTCCTCGCACAGGGGACAAGAGTGTCTGTAAATGAGCCGGGCAGGCAAAGGTGTCTTCACTGCACACACCATGGTGCAGGGGAGCCTGGAAGAGCGGGGTGCTGGAGCCGCAGGAATTGGCCACTTGGGTATTTATCAGGGGCGAGGCTGAGAGTTGAATGTGTTCCAGGGCTGCATTCACCCCTGTGCTGACTTTGTTCCCCTCCCCAGAGCTGCGGATCTTGCTTCTGTGTGGCAGTGACCTTCTGGAATCCTTCTGCATCCCCGGGCTCTGGAATGAGGCGGATGTGAGTAGCAAGGTTCCTACAGCAGCATACGGAGCTGCCAGGGAAGGATGGGGTGGGGGCACCTGGTTTCAGCCTCTGCTCTTCCCTCCCCCCAACAGCCTCCCTTCCCAGCCTGAGTGTCCCATCTCCTGTGGGCTCCCAGGACAATCCGTTCTGGTCACTATGGAAGAAAGTTCCCACCGATCCCAAGCTTGAGCTCTGACTGCATTTTTACACTCACTCCTACTCGGGCTTGCTCCTGGGAAGCCCCTGGGAAGAAAGCAAACTGAGTCACAGAATACCTTCTCCACGTAGTACTTGGAGCCTATGTGTGTGGCAGAGGCAGGAGGGGGGGAAGGGAGGGAGGAATTTTAAAAAAGCCTTCGCCCTTTTGAGATTATGTGTGTTTTGTTTTCCTTTGATTCCTTTTGAAGAGGTAGTAAATACCACCCTAGAATTCCCTCAACAAGAAAAAAGGGGTCAGGAGGGGAGGCGTTCATGGCAAAAGGTCAGTAGAATCCTTCTAGCAATTGACTGGGGGTAGAGGGAAACAGAAAGTTAAACGTATACCACTTAGAAGTTCAGTGGACATCTTTTGTTGCCAGATCTGATGGTGATGGTCTTAAACCGGCTCATTCGTAAGTTACTCACCCTTGGTCTGTATATTCATTCTTGCTCTTTCATTAATTCTTCCATTGGATAGCCTGAGCTATTGCTAATTCCCAATTCCATAGCCCCCCTTTTTAAAAAGATTTTATTTACTTATTCATTTGAGAGAAATAGTGAGCAAGAGAGAGAGAGGGCACAAAGTGGGGTTGGGGGGCAGAGGCTGAGAGAGAAGCAGAATCCCTGCTGAGCAGGGAGCCCGATGCGGGGCTTGATCTCAGGACCCGGGATCACGACACTAGTGGAAGGCAGGTGCTTAACCAACTGAGCTACCCAGGCACCCATCCCCCCAATTCCATAGCCCTGTGCAAGCTGGGTTCTCAAGGCAGCAATTCCAGACTAAGTGCTTTTTTTTAATAACTTGCTGTGAGACCCCATGCAAATCATTCAACTCTCTGGGCATCAGTTTGTTTCCAGTTTTATTGAGATATAATTGGTATGTTACATGGTATTAGTTTAAGTTGTACAATGCAATGACTTGAGATATGTATATATTACAAAATATTGTCACAAGTTTAGCTAACATCACTTCACATAGTACAACTTGGTATTCTTTTAAAAATCTATAGCATGGGGGCGACTGGGTGGCTCAGTCATTAAGCATCTGTCTTCAGCTCAGGGCATGATCCCAGGGTCCTCCTCTGGGAGCCTGCTTCTTCTTCTCCCACTCCCCCTGCTTGTGTTCCCTCTCTCGCTGGCTGTCCCTCTCTCTGTCAAATAAATAAATAAAATCTTTAAAAAAATAAATAAATAAAAGATTTTATTTATTTATGGGACTTGATCCCATAACGCCGGGATCACGCCCTGGGCCAAAGGCAGATGCTTAACCACTGTGCCACCCAGGCGCCCCTAAATAAAATCTTTTTAAAAAGAATCTATAGCATGTTATCTATCACATTCTGACACTTACAAAAATAGGAAGTACAGTCTGTTCCCCCAAGTATCAGGTGGTAAGACATATACATATGAAATTTTTTCATGTACATGTAAATATGTTTCTGGAGAGAGAGAGGACCTTCAGGATCAGATTCCAGATTCCAGTTCTATTCCAACACAGCTCATGACAAAATCTATATTGAGCCTCAGTTTATCCCATCTCTAAAATGGGTGTAGTAATAGTACCTACCTCATAGGATTTGGGGAAAATTAAATGAAATTGTGTACGTGAAGTGCCCAGCCTAGTACCTCACACACGATTACATACAACAAATGTTCATAAGCGAATTCACCTAAACAGACTCATAGACAGGCACCCAGATATTCTAGGTGAAGGGTGTGAGTGCTAACATGCTGTAGGAGGACCAGGAGGGGAGGGAGAGTTTCCCAGAGGTAAATTACACTGTGTAGGCCTTTCCTCTCCACCCCTGGACCATTTCTTGCAGGTGAAATTCTAAACCTCCTTTCAGTTCTGGATGAAATGGCTTAATTAACTTTTACTTTCCTCTCTACTTCACATGGCGCTGTGAAAGTAGACGCTCGTGTGGCCAAAGCCGTGTACAAGATCTCAGCAGAGCTCTTTCAAGAATCTAGGCAAATGGGGAGGGGGCAGTTGGGGGGGCACATCCCACAGGGAGGCTGGACCATCCAGGAGGGATGAAGTCAGCCCCTGGGGCAGCAGTCTGAAGGGCCACTTATATGGGCAGGGAAGCTCTAGGGCCCCCTCTCAGGGGCCCACCCAGGCTCTCTGGAGCCTGAAACTTACAGCATTTGGGGGCACTGGAAGCGCGGCCAGTCCCTCTCTGTTCCTCCCAGTTAGATCGCTGACCTCAGGCCCTCCGACTGCTCTCCAAAATGGCCACTCTTGCTGTTGTCAGATCTGGCATTTGAAGACAAGATGAGGAGCCCCAGGTCTCTCCTCTTCCTGTTGGACTCTGGTGCTGAAATGACAGCACAGGTTAAGACAAAAAATTAGAGCAACCCCTAGCTGCTGATTTACTGGGAATGTGACAGTGAAGGGGGAGCGAGACCCTCATTTATTCAGCAGTGTTCCCCCTTGGTTGGTTACTCTGAAGGTCCAGAGCACCTAGCCGGGCTACTCCAGGCAGCACAACAAGGGGGCCGGCAGAAACCCCCATCTATCCCGCAAGGGTGGTAAGAATTCCAGTTCACAGCACAGGCAGCAGGGATCTGGGTACAGCAGATGCGCCAAGGTCACTCCCCAAGGCTTTCTGGGCCTAGCGCTCTCCTGCCCCATCCCCACTCAGTCGATTGCTCCCTCCCCTGATTTAACCCACAGCCAGTCTGTGGGGTCCTTACAATCATGGCACCTGAGGTAGAGGGGGAAAAAAAAAATCAAGGAGCTGTTTCCTTACATAACGAGTCTGAATCTCAACCCACAGAAGAGGTGTGCTAGAAATATCACCTTTGATTTATTTAAATCAAATTAAAATTCAAGTCCAAATCTATCCCACAGGGCTGATGGGAAGTTAGTCTCAATTATTATACTACTGACTAGCAGAACCCGACAGGCTTCTGTGGGCCCTGAATGTGAACATGAGCTCCTCAGGGTCTCCATGGACACCTTCCCCGTCTGGACATTCGTGGCCACTTGGAGGCGGTGGGGTTCTGCTGGGCTCCTGGCTGAGTCCGGAAGCTTAGCGCTGGGCCCCACCCACCAATGATCTCCGGGACTCATTTTCTTCTGAGGTTTTGCCCCTAGGGTGCCGCTTGCCAGGGAGAGAGGGTGGTGTTCACAGATCTCTGTGGAGGGGGGCGGGGCAGAGAACGCAGAACCTCTTCTTTCTATTCTAAACGTATCTTTCCTGTTTTCTCTCATCCTAGGTATCTAGTGAAATCTCTTCAGTGAGTTTAAAGCCACTGACCGCAAAGCATTGTTTTCTGCCCTGCAAATGAGAGAGCAGGGTCTGGTAAAGGGTCTGGTTCTCTGCTAGAAATAGGGTTGGGCTGGGCAGAGGGGGGTATAGGAAGCGCACAGCTAGTTAGCCATTCAGGGGATTATTCCATGGTGCTTGTCTGGGGATGGTTGGATCTCAGGGTCTAAGAAAAGGAAGGTCTTACTTTAAAGACTGGGTACAGGGTGAGTCCTGCTTATTCTACTAGAAAATTCTACCATCTGGAGTTTGCCTAGAAGGGCTCCATTTTAGGGTTTTCAGTTCCTGACTATGAGATTACCAGGGATGAGGTATAGGAGACCTATTTCTATCCTGGTTTCTTCATTAGCTGGTGTCCCAAGTGATGTTTGTTGGGCACAGACCTCTGTTTAGTGACCATGAGCCCAAACCCCTGAATTGAAGAGCCAAGCCCCTTGGGAAGGTCTCAGGCTCTGGCTCCACAGTCCAGCCTCCCATGTTCTTCAGAATCCTCAGGATTCCGAGGGCAGGAGAGAAGCCACACTAGTTCAGACAGGTCTAGGGTGAAATAGGAGTTTCTCCACCCTTCTGTTAGAAAGCTTAGAGGGGCTGTGGAGCAGCTTTGCCCCCAGCCAGGCTGGGAAGAAGCTGAGTTGGTCTGTCCCACAGCAGGAGTGCCAAGGCTTCCTCCAGCACAGTCACAAATTCTCCGGGGTCCATCTAGCTCTTTCGATTGGGACTCCTAAAGCAGTGCTATTCATCCAGAAGTCTCATCCCACAGCCAAAGGAACAACCCCACCTCCTAACACATCCCTTGGGCATTTCCTATTAGGCACAAAGATCTATTAGCCCACAGTGAATTCTGACCTCCTCTGACCAATGACACACCCTTCCCCTTACATTCCAGGGGGAGAAAATTCCATACATATTCATCGAGTTTCTCTCCATGGGATACAAAAGAGCTGCTTGTGCGGCCTGGCAGTTGGCTTTTTCATTCTTGATTCCTGAGAGAATTCAAGATCCAGGCTCCTGGGCTGGCCTTGGAGATCAGCACCCAGGGTGGGGGCCAGCCCTTCCCATCCCTGGGTTCTTATTACAGAGTTGGTCTCCCCTAGGGGACCTGGTCTTTGCTGTGCGGCATCCGGGCACCAGCACCGAAGCAGGTAGCCAAGCATGGAGCAGGGTCTGCTGGAAGTCAAGGCCAGAGGATAAAGGGTCAGCCATGGATACGCCTTTGTGAAGCAGGAAGCTGTTACACTCACTCCCCTCCCCCAAATAAAATCAGTTGTCTAGGGCTCTTATCCTGTCAGCTGCTTTGTCCATCATATTATTGTAATGGAAGGCAGTCTGGCAAATTAATTCTGATTGGAGCATTCTTTCCTTCAATCAATCTTTCAACTAGTACTTACTGAGGTCTAGAGCGCAGTATGAATATAAGCACGTTATCTGTCCTTGAGGCACTTGCAGTCTAAAAATACTTTTTTATTATATTAGTTTTTTATATTGCATGCAATAAAATTGTCAAAAGTTTAGAAGGGTTTCTGAAACTAGTAAGCAGTCAGTAAATGTTGGCTGTTATTCATCTATTGGTTTTTAAAATATTCATTGAGTACCTACCAAGTGCCAGACGTTGTTCTAGGGCTGAACGAGCAGAGAGAACAAAATAGACAAAGCTTCTCACTGTGTGCACTTTACTTTCCAGTGGGGGAGATAAACAGTAAATACTCAGATGCTTCTCGTGGATTAGTTCAGGTAACCCCTAGCACACTCCTGGGAAGGGGAAGTTGCCCATGTCTTCAGATCCCTAATCCATAAAAGACAGTGAGAAGAATGAGAAATATATATATTTCATAGCTGGCTGTAAGAGGGGAGCACTTGAGCTGGGCTTTGGGTGATGGGCAGTATTGGGTTAAGTGGGTGGAAAGAGATGGGCTTTTTGGGTTGAGAGAAGGCTGTAAAAGATCTAATGGTGGGAACAAAAGCTTCTGGGGAGATGGTGCTGGCTGGTTGAAATAGGTGGTTTATCTTGGTCTTTATTTGGAAGCTTTTGACTCTTCAGCAAACAGGCAAAATCATTAAGTGTAATGATTAAATGTTTTAGCTGCTTTCAAATGGCATTTGCATTTTAAATGAGCAAGGGATTATTAACCCAAAGGAATGGAAATCTGAAGGTGGCACATTAGGCACCCAGAGGTAAGGAAATTGTGTGTTCTTTTCTTTCTTTTTGCCCTTCTTGAAACCTAGCATTCCACAGGCTGGCTCTAATTGGCTGTATCCTACATTTTTCCAGCCAACCAGCCATGGGCTAACTGCTTCCTACCTCCACCAGCTATGGGAAAACAACCAAAGAAAATAAACAGAGGAAGAGCCTGGGGCACTAGCCACTCCAGAAGAAATCCCAGGGCTCGGGACTCATAGAGCAAAGACAAACATTTGGTCTTTCAGGCTCAGATGGTTTTTATCAGATAGTCCAGCCCCAGCCAGGAAGCCCAACGGACACTTCCACCCCAGGGATTAGCCCCCACACTGATAAAACCAATGTCGAATTTACAGGCTCTAGGGAAGCAGGCTTAGCTCCTATCACGGATGATTCTGGTTCTCGTGTGAAAGATACTGTTGGTTTGGTTTTCAAGCTTTTGACTTGAGTCTGAAATCTCTTGCCTTCCCACACCCCCAGTCAAATTGGAAATGGGAATGGGGATAATTTCCTCTGGGAAACCCCTCTGAAGGATCATTCATGCATCAGCACTTAACAGAGCCATTCTGGAAATGCCTTCCCGCTTTCTCAGCTCTGATCACACTAACCTCTTGCCCTGCTTTCCCTCCAGAGAGGAACAGAGGCCAGGACAAGGGTGGGGGATTCCTGGCTAAAATGGGTGGGGCATATTTCAGAAGCCCCTAACCCACTGTGTGGCTTCTGCCAGACACCTTTCCTTGCATCTTTTGCAACCCAGTTGGAAGTGTACAAAATTATATACTCCAGGGGGCGATGTGGAGTAACGAACGGAGGAAGCCCATGCTAAACCTAGAGAAAAAATAAGAATATATTTTCAAACCAAAAAAGTTTCAAGTCACTAAAATGTGAGTCTTAAGAAATGGATTTTGAAGAGGTTTGATGTGCAGAAAGAGCCTTTAAAGCAGAGCAGAGTGGGCTCAAATCCACTAACTAGCTGCTATGTCTCACTGAGTCTTGATTTCCCCATCTATGAGTGGAGAACTGAGGCACGTATCTCAGAAGACCACTGCTGTAAGGATTAAGTGTAATAATCAGTAGAGCTCCCAGTACTGTGCTTGGCACATAACAGGTAGCTTAGTCCCTGTTTGTTTCCCTTCTTACTGATAGTCCCTTGTCCCTCCCTGAACATCCTCATCTGGAGAAGAAACACAAGAGGGCCCAAGTCACCCATGTACCTGGAGAACGTGCACAAGACAGCATGTTTGGGGGACATGGTCAGGATTCTGAATCCTGATTTCAGAATGATCCTAGAGAGGATCTAACCAGTTAGGCTTGCCTGCGTAAATCAATGGAAATTGGATCCCGTTGTCAATGGAAATCAAACCTTCTGCTTAAAACACTCTAATGACTTCTGTTTGCAATTGGAATGAAACCCCATCTTTGATCTGGTCCTTGTCTATTTCTCCTACTTCTCTGTGTTTCAGTTCTACGTATTTTATTTTGTTTTGTTTTTTAATAGTTTCTCCTACCTCAGGGCCTTTGCACTAGCTATGGCCTAATTAGGAGTGCTCTTACCCCAGATATCCTTATGTCTGGTGCCTTCTTGTCATTTTGGTTTCAACTTTAAGGTCATTGTATTTTATATTCAATACTGTACTTAATTCCACCTCATGTATTCTTATTTACATTTTTTGTTTATGGTCTCTCCCTCCTGGAAGGTAAGCGTTATGAGTATACTAGATTTGCCTATCTTATTTGGCAACACCAGGAGAGTGCCCCGTTTACCATATACACAACATAGAAGTTTGTGGAATGAAAGAGTACCTCCTTCTTGGTTGGAGGAGCTTAGCCCATAAGAGAGTTTAAGTCCACCATGCGATGTGACCCAAACTTTAACCAGTTACCCATAAGACATTAGCCGCTACAAGGTATTAGCCACTTCATAGTAAGCTGTCCTTATCCTTCATAGCAATAGATACACTTGAAATAATTAATCATTTGTTTAGTGCCTCCTAGGTAGTGATTGATTGGAGAGATGAAGCCGTGTCTGTCTTGCTCAACCCTCTGTCCCTGGTGCCCAGGAAAGTCCTTGGCTAAGAGCACCGGGCATCCCCGACCCAAAGCATCCCCCAAATCCAACAGTGCAGATCTTGAAATTCGGCCTCCTGGAGAGATGACGATAACTTCGCATTCCTTCCAGATTTGCCGCCTGGGTCCTCAGGAGTGTTCTGTCTCCCAAGGCCAAGTTCCTTCCTGCCTCAATATGTCTCATATCCTTCCTTCAGATTCCCCACGTTTGGGGAAGCAGAGTCCACCCCTTCCCACTTCCCCTCCCCATCCCCACCCCTGCCTCCTCTGGGGAGCCTTTGACCAGAGGATGAAAAGATATGATCAAAACGCTGAGCCTGTGAGCAGGAAGTTGAAACAGGATGAATGTCACAGACCCCACCTCAGGCATGACAGGCCAGAGCTCAACTGAGAAGGCCACTATATGCTGGGGGAGGGGGGAGAAGACTGTACCCTGATCTTGCTAACTGTGGCGGGGCAGTCTGGGGTCACACTAGTCAGCAGCAGGAAAGGGACTTGCCAAGCAGGAGAGCTCGGCTACCTTGACTACTCGCCCACCTCCCCGCCCCCAAGGCAAGACCTGCAGACGGCTCTTCACGAGCACGCAGGACACGTGGGCCCCTCACGCTGGCGTAACAGCACCATCCCAGGGCCTGGGCACACTCCTGCAGGCTCCGTGGGCAGGGAAAGCCTGAGCGACCCCTCTGTTTCCTGGGGTCAGACGTCCACCCCAACCCCCCGCCCCCCCACTCCGCAGGGCACAGGGTGATGTCCTTGTCCTCGTTTTTGCTGGAATCTCCAGAGCTGAGTATCTCATTTTGACCTCATTCCAAAGCAAGCCAGAGAATTAGCAGCTTAGGCCACTGCCGATGTGATTTAAAGCAACAATCCCCCAGAGGCTGGTGCACATCGGACGGATTAGGGAGCTTTGTAAAGAGAGGGGCTCCACCCATCCTAGACGTGTTGGTTCAAAATCCCAGGGTGAGGTCTGCGGGCTCTACTTTTGTCGTTGGTTTTAAAGCTCCCCCAGGTGCTTCTGCTCACCAATCAGATCCAGTCTGGAACCTGCAAAAGTAGGCTCACCCTTACTTGTCATAGGACCTGAGAGTCTATCTTTCGAGTAACCTCTTTGGGCCTCCCAGAGCTCCCATGAGGTACTGTGGGCTTGTCGCCAGTCCTGAGACCTGGAGAGTTTGTCAGCAAATGCCTCCATGACAGCTGCCAGACAAGACTCTGCAGGAATCCACTCATTCGACAGCACCTATGAAGCACTTATGCGGTGCCAGGTGCTTTTCCTCTGGGGACACAGCAGTGAACAAAACACACAAAGCTCCCTGCCCTCGTGGAGGTTACCTTATAGGAGAGGAAGAAAGAGACAAAAGTCAGGTGGAACAAAGAAAATATATAAGGTGTTAGATGAACATAATATGGCTAAGGAGGAGCGGAAAACCCCGGAAGGGGCAGGGACTGTGCAGGTGTGGATAGCGTGTGGGTCTGCGTGCATGGCCACACAAGTTGAAATCGCCTGGTCTCACCGAGAAGGTGACATTTAAGTGAAGACTTTTGACACAGGAGTAGCTCAATTTATTTTAATACTTTCGGTCTGGCTGTTGGGAATAGACTGAAAAAGGCAAGAGAAAGACAAGGAGACCAGAGCAATCCAAGTGAGAGGTGATGGGGATGAGTTCATTTTCTGTTGCTGAAGACTGGTGGCTCAAGGCCACACACAGGGGCGCCTGGATGGCTCAGTCGGTTCAGATTCTGACTCTTGGTTTCGGCTCAGATCATGATCTCAGGGACGTAAGATCGAGCCCCGAGTAAGACTCCGTGCTCAGCTCGGAATCTGCTTACCCCAGGGGTCCAAGGATTGAGGGCTGGGGGATTCCAGTGGGTCAAGTTTAGGGACACGAGAAAGAACCAGCACAAGGAGAGCAAAAATTGCAGCTGCTGAGGTCGGAGGAAACCGGGAGAGGGTGGTCTCCTGGGGGTCAGGTGAAGACAGGAGACAGGGGGGTGGGAAGGACAGCTAAGTCCCTGCACAAGGTGGATGCCCATGGGACCAAGGGCACACCTTACCAACTCTAGCACATGGCATCTCTCCCCACCCCTTGATGCACACCCACGCAAATACCCTCTAGCGCGAAAATCAAGCTCGGTGTCCTGGGGTCTTGGCAAAGGAGCAGAAAAGATCTGCAGTCTCTGACCCAAACTCCTGCAGACGTGCAGCTTGGATGTGGTGAAGCTGCATGTTTTGTCCTACAGACCCTGTCTCCCTCGCTCCATCTGCGATTCCCAGGGGGCAAGTCTGTCACCTGTTTCTGGAAAATGAAAACATCTCAAGCAGCAAGGTCTCCACCTGCTTGCCACCCACTGAGCCACCTGGCACTGTTACTGATGGAGTGCTCAGATCGTTAGTTCCTGAGTGGGAAGCAGCAGCTGCACTAATGTCACCCATAGGGTGACTTCCCCGTGAGGCCGGACTCCAGTCTGAACCGTTGTTTTCATGCTTTCAACGAGAATGCTCACTTTAAATTGCCCCATCATTTCATTCACCGCTCATGGAACATCTTCCAAGTTCTCAGAATCAGACTGCAGGCAGATCCTACCTGATGCCACGTACACCGGGAATCTTGAGTCATTTGCAGAGACAGGCAGTTGAGGAATGTTCGTGTATACCAGCTTGGATAGATTCCCTCCCCTCTGCTCCTTTTCCCTCCTCTCTCCCTCCCCCCTCCTCTCCTCTCTTCCCCCTTTTTCTCTCTCTTTCTCTACACTACCATTTGCCCTGGAGTTTGAAGCAGTACTTAGGCCCCTGGTCCTCAAGCTGGTTGCATATTGGAATCACCTGGGAAATTAAAGAAACTACTGACACCCGGGTCCCCTTCTCAGAGATTCCGGTTTTCACTGCTCTTGGGTGTGAGCTGGGCTTCGAGAGTGTTCAGCGTTCCTCAGGCGATTCTCCTGTGCAGCCAAGTTTGAGAACCAGTGCCTCGGGTTACCTTCTGAGTGAATCCCAGCGCAATACTCCAAAGCTGTGGAGGAGGAGCTGGATCTTGCCCCGCCTCCCCAACATGCCTGCTTTATGGGACAAATGCTTGGTGCTGGCTTGCCCCTTCTGAACACTACCGCTAGACGCAGCATGCTGTGCAGCGCCCTGTTCCTCCAAACGGGGACTCTGGTTTTCTACCCCCAGCTTCTAACTTCTCTGCACAGCTTCCCTCCCAGGGCGCCCTCAGCCAGCGTTCTGCATCAGAGTTCCAGCTGCAACTCTAGCCCCAGCTGGAAGCAATGGGAGAAGTAGGGGAAAGGTGGCTGGAAATACCCAAGGGCATGTGCCCACGTGCTCGGGCGCACACATACATGCACGAACGGAATCGATGAATCGGACGGAGCGGTGGAATTCTGCTTGTGTCGAAATTGTCTGATGGAGAACAAGTGGCCACGGTGCTCCATAAGGTCTGTTTCTGTGGCACTGACTAGGAGGACCTGGGTCCCTCGCCACCAGAGCACGTCTTGCACCGTGAGCTGCCCTGCTCAGAAGCAGCCTGTCTCCCCCTCCCTTCTCTCCCCATCTGGGATCCTTAATTGGCAAGAGCTAAACAGTCATATGCCCGGGCGAGATCCAAGTCTATTAAATGCCATAACTTTCAGGCTTTTTGAAAATAAAAATTGGCACGAGTTTCCAGAAAGCAACTTGGTAATAATGTCTTAAGACTTTGAAATCTGTTCAGTTTATACCCTTTCATCTAATTATCTTACCTCTTATCCTAAGGAAACAGAGATGTGGCAGAAGATTTATATATAAGGATCTTCAACAAAGTGTTGTGTATACTCGTGAAGAATCAGAAGGAACTGCACACGTTCCATCACACAAGACCAGTTTAATAGATCATGTATACCATAGACAATGACATAATCAGACTGTTAAAACTTGATTTTTTCAAATAATTTTTAATAATGTGAAAAAATGCTCACAATATAATGCTAAATAAAAAATACAGATAAAATGATTAATTTTTCAGTTTAATCCAATTGTAGGGATATACACTTATTTGTACAGAAGGAAACGCTGGACAGAATGCACAACGTTAAGAGTGATTATCCGGATTGTGTGGTTGTGACTGATTTTTTTCCCCTGAATTTCCCAAGCTTGTACTGTGTGTATAACCAGAAAAAAAATTTCTTTCTTCATGAAAAGGTTTCACTTCTCATTAGGGCAGCAAGCATTTATCGGAGGCTGATCTCAGCAGTGACCCCGTTTTCCTATCGCTGCCAGTGGGCACACAGGCGTTCCAAGCCCTTGCTTGCGCTTCCTCACCCTTGAGTCCCCAGCAGCTTTGAGGTGGCTGAGCCCGGGAGCATTCGGCCCTTCTCAGCAGCCTGGCTGGGAGCTGGGATTCACTTGCTGGGCAGCGGGACCTGTTTCGCCCGTGAGGGTGCCTACCCTGTAAGGACTGTGTGCCGTTCCTCTTACTCTTCGGCGTTAACGAACTCAACAGGCCCCGGGAGTTGGAGACCTTGCCCAGACATGCAGGAGCGCATGTATTCATTCCGTCTAGAGGTATTTATTAAGCATCTTCTGCGGTGCCCGGCAAAGTTCCCATTCATTCCACCAGCACTGTTACAGGTTGTTACTTGAAAGCGCTGACTGGTAGGGTGGAGAAGGCCAGCTTAGCACCGGAGCTTGCGGTCCACGTGGAAGATCGGTCCACCTGCTAAGTAGTTGGAGTCATGGTCTCACCAAAGGACGCTGTCTCTGTGTTTTTCAGATGGAGGTGATCGTCGGGGACTTTGGGATTGTGGTGGTGCCCCGGGACGCAGCTGACACAGACCGAATCATGAATCACTCCTCCATACTCCGCAAATACAAAGTGAGTCCCCCGTCTCCTTGCTGCTGTAGCTCTGCAGCCTGCTGGGGGGGCAGGGGGGCTGGAGGAGTAAGGGCACCTGGGGAGTTTAAGTGAGAGGGGCGGGCAACCTGCTTTCTCTGCTCTGTCCCCAGAACAACATTATGGTGGTGAAGGATGACATCAACCATCCCATGTCTGTCGTCAGCTCAACCAAGAGCAGGTACGTTTGACAAACAGCCAGAGGGACCTTGGTCAAAGGGGCTTACAAGTTTTAATACAACTTTCCTCAGTTCGAGCAGACCCTTACATTTGCTGACACCTGCTGCCTGGTATTCAGCCTTCTTTGGGGACCTCATGTATTTGTCCCCAGTGGTTTCCTTTTTTTTTTAAGGAGGGGAGGAGCAGAGGGAGAGAGAGGTGTTTTGTTTTGTTTTTTAAGGTTTTATTTACTTGTCAGAGAGAGAGAGAGCACAAGCAGGGGGAGCAGCAGGCAGAGGGAGAAGCAGGCTCCCCGCTGAGCAAGGAGCCCGATGTGGGGCTCGATCCCAGGACCCTGGGATCATGACCTGAGCCGAAGGCAGACGCTTCACCGACTGAGCCACCAAGGTGCCCCAGTCATTTACTTTTAAAGGGGGATGGGTCATCAGCTAGTTCTAGCCGGTTCTCGGGAGAAAGAGGGTGTTTTTAGTTGGAGACTCTTTAGTTTGCGGTGTTTATGAAACACTGTATTAATGAGAGCATAGGCTAAGCTGCCATAACAAGAGTCCAAATAGTCATGGTTTAAAGAAGAAAATGATTTCCATCTTACTGAAGTCAAAAGAGATTGAACCTCTTCCACGTGAAGCCTCTATCTGTGGGTCCACGGCTGCTGCCATGACTGCTAGAAAGGGCAGGAGCTTTGTCTTTAAAAAAGTGACTCAAAGTTGCAGAACCCACTTCTCCCTGCACCCCACGGACTCAGCCCCGGTCCCCCGGGCATCCCTTGCTTCAAGGGAGGCTGGCAAATGGACTTTATATGCCCAGCTTAGCCTCAGGAAGCTCTGTTACTAAGCAGAAGAAGGAGAGAATGGATGCTGAGGGCCGGGTAACAATCTCCACCACACACCCCAAGGGGGAATGTCCGGTGAAATGGTGAGATATAGGAATACAGAGGTGTGGAAGTGGCACAGAGAGCCGTGAGCACATTAAGTGTGAATTACGTTAAGAGTGTGGCTGAGCTCACAGGGAGGGTCCATAAGAAGAGAAGCATTTAAAAGAAGGCTAAGGAGCCGTCAGAGGGCACCAGCAGTGCTGGCCCAAGAACCAGGGCAAGTGAGGGTGCAAAGATGGAGAGCATTGTCATCCCTGTCACATATTTCAGAGAAATCAGATGCGCCCAGCGTTTTTAAAGGTCTACTGGACTTCCTCCCTGGAAGGTGATTATGTAGACCCTTCAAAGAGTAGCATCAAACTGTGAGGTGAGAGCTGAAACCCAATGACAAGGGCCAGTGAGGGGAGAGGAGAAGGATTTGGTTCCAAACGTGGCTGCACAATAAAATTACCCCACAAACGTACACACGCACACAGGTTCCTGTGTCCCCTTGAATCCCACTGAATCAGAACCTGTGGTGGATGAGTCTAGGAATCCGCTTCCTGGGTGACTCTGATCGAGCTGGGGTTGGCATTTGGAAACCACGGTATAGGCCAATTTTTCAAGCAGTTTCCCTGTGAACTGTGCAAGAAGGCCCTGAGGGACTAGCTCGCTTGCAAGATGAGGACAGTGTGGGCACTGAAGAGGCGGTGAGCTGGCCTCTGAAGAGGTCTCCAGGGCAGGGCTCAGATGCCTTTTAGAATCTGCATTTCTGGAGGAGTATGTGCGTTTTTCGCAAATAGCTCCTTGGGGCCTGACATTCCCAAGACCATCACATGAGCAGAGAATGGGAAACAGCCAGACCAAGGCTGGAGCACAGCTGTGAAGAAGCCAAAGTGCGTCCCTGGACCCCTTTCGTACCTGGTAGTGCCTCCTCGTTCCTCCCTGCCTCGGAGAAGCTCACCTTCTTCCCTGTCAGGGCTCCCGTAGGAAGGAAAAGAAGTGGCCCATCAGGAGATTCATTTTCATGAGACCACGATGCAGAGAAACAGGAAGGAATAAAATAAGAACAGCTCACACATTTAAACACCTACTGTGTGTTTGGGCTATTCTAAAGGCTTTGCATGACTCATTTAATCCTTTTATTTTTATTTTTTTAAATCCTTTTAGTAGCTGAAGGAGATGGGCCCAAATAGTCCCCTCATTTTTACGGAGGAGAAAACTGAAGAACAGATGGGCTTAAATAACCAGCCTAAGGCCCCTCTGCTGGGAACGGCAGAGCCAGGGTGGAATGGAGTCACCAGGGTCAGGGAGGAATTCTGGGGCAGGCGACCTTTTCCCAAGAGGGAAGCCATTTGTGGAGCCTCAGCACAGGCAGGGACTGGGGTGTTGGGTAAACCCGTTCTTTCCCTGAGAGGCCCGGCCTTCCGCCTTGGTCAGGGAAGGTGTCATCTGACCACCGTCTCTTCTCACCCAGGCTGGCCCTGCAGCACGGGGACGGCCACGTGGTGGATTACCTGTCCCAGCCGGTCATCGACTACATTCTCAAGAGCCAACTGTACATCAACGCCTCGGGCTAGCAGCCGCACGGCCCTCCGCTCCACTCTCCCCTCGTCCTCCGCCAACGCACTGGCCCCTCCAGTCTCTGTCAGTCCCCCCGTTTCTCTCCTGCCTCTCTGTTTCTCCATCTCCTCATCTTGACTGTTCTCCCCACTTGCTGACTCACCCCTCCGCAGTGTGGGGGACCTGCAGAGAACCACAGCATACCCTCTTCGGCAGTCATCTTTGGACAGACTCCCCTCTAGTCTCCGGGTCGGGGTGGGTGAGGGAATAGGGGTGGGAGTTGGGGAAGTGCAGGCCCTGGAGACGTGCTGGTGTCTGTCTCCCAGCATGCTCTAGAGAGCGGCTCCGGTGCCCGTCCTCCCAGCATGCTCTGGGGAGGCGGCTCTGGCTCTCGCCTTCCCAGCATGCCCTTTACCACGAAGGGCTATTTTTTCTTTCTTTTCTTTCTTCTCTTGTTTTTTGGTTTTTGTTTGGTTTTGTTGTTGTTGTTGTTGTTCACTCCTCATAGAATTTGGATGAAATCCGTGTCCGTGGTTCTTTACGTTTGTGGTCCTGATGCATTCCTGTGGTGTTAACCTCCCTTTTGACAGAACTCCGTAGCCAGCCTCGGCGCTCAGGCCGTGCGGGAGAGCCACACCCAGTGAAGGAGGCCAAGCCGCCTCCACCCTCCCGACACCCCCCATCTGCCCACTCACGCCCCACACACCCCCACACACAGCAGCTGCCGACCAGGCTCAGGACTGAGGCTTTCGGGTTCCAAAACCTGGGGGGCAGGTCTGGGAATAGTAGGGTTTCGCAGAAGAATTTGTGTCTATTTCCTTAGTTTCAGAAGACCATTTTCCTGATGCTCTGGGCCTGTGATCACACAGAGCCAGTCCCTCCTCATGTCCTGGTGGCATCTGCACGGGTCCTCCTTTGGGCTGTGACTGATGGCAGAGTGGGTTCCCTGCCAGCCCAGCGTTTCCAAGGAACCTTCAGGTCCTCACCTAAGCCCTTGGAGGTCCTACCTAGCCACATTCCTGCATCTGAGAAGCATCACCTATTCAAGGCCAAAGCCTAATAATGCAGCCATTCCTGAAATAAAACATGCTAGGAGTTCACGCAACCCTAGAGATCTTTGCTAACTGGAATTATTTCTTGCCTGTTCGGCTGGGAAATTTTTCTGTCATGATGTAAGTCCAGGATGACCAAGGGGAGTGTGGCTTGTTGCCCTGAAGGGAATCGATAGTCCTCACCCACTCTCGCTGCAGTGACACAGGCGGTGCCTGAGGTCAGTTTCTTCTCGAGGCGCAGTACCTCGGCCTTGTTTCTGGAGCTGGTCGTATCTCCTGCAGAGCCCAGAAACCACAGTCATCGCCTGAGGAAACCTGTCTGGCAGGGGAGTGGGTTCACAGAACCGAGATCATGGCGGGGCGGACATTAAGAGCCACTAAATTGTTTCTTCCTTTTTCTAATTTCTTACCTTCCTCCACTGCTCCTGGAAACAGTTCTGACAGACCGTTTTTCTAGTTGTTCAGGTCTCACTCATGCCCTGTTTTGAGAGCCAAAAGGAAATTATTCTCTTATGCTCTGTGTCTCTCATCTAGTCCCTGGCTCTTGGTCTTCTGGTTGTCTTCATGGAATGCGTCCCCGAGCAACAGGATACTTTTATCAAAATCTAGTACCAGTTATGGCCCAGGAGTGGGGGTGAGATCTGACATTGGGGACACCATTCTTCAGCACACATTTCACATCCGTGACAGTCTTCCATAGCCTCCCGGAAAAGGAACTGGATTCAACAGAAGGGCATGTTTGAGTAGCATCCAGGAGGGTATTATTCCTTTTGGATTATGGAGCCGATGAAGATCCTGTTCTTGGGTCTCAGTGTTTGGTTAAGGATCGTGGAATCATAAATGGAAAAAAAAAAACACCAGAGATTAGTTGATTCAACATTCTCCTTCAAAGATGAGGGAGCAGAGACCCACTGGATTAAATGTCTATCTACAGCAAGTGTAGAGCCTGGCAAAAGGATATCGTTTCCCTGACCCTTAGGGCATCATACCACATGATCTCTGTCCCCCCAGTTCCCCATGATACTGACCAGGTAACATGTGGTTTCTACTTTTTTCAGACTTTTCCTGGCATCTTTCTCTTAAATTATGTCTCACCCAGGTGCTCCTATATATGGCATTGTATGTGCCAGTCCTGAGGGAGGGGGGGATGTGATGGGGAGGAAGGCCGTAGCTAGGTTTCCCTCAGAAATCAAGAGATCTCGGTGGCTTAGAGAAAATCCCAAATAGTGACACTCTGAATCCAAGAAAGGATGCTCTGTGGAAGGCTAGGAAAGACCTTGAATGCTCAAGATGACACTGGAGAGAGAGAGAAGAGCCTTTGGGCAAAACAGTCCTAAGCCAGGAAAAGAAAACAGAGAACCAGATTCCCTAGGGGAACGTGGCATTTTCAAGGACGCAAAGTTTATCTATGGTTAGAGTTTATTATGAGGACCTACATGAGCAAATCTGAGAGAAACCAGACATCTTTGGTCTCTTTGGTACACCCCATTACTCTGCTGGGCACTGTGGTCAGGTCGAATTTAGTGCACAGCCCGTGAGAGAGAACCGGTGGGACTGGCTGCGTATGCTTGGTCTGGGAGTGGGAAGGCGCACAGGATGGAAAAGAACAGGGGCCTTAGAAGATGTCTGGAATGAAATGGGGCAGATCTTATCTTGGGGGATCCCAGGGATTGTATTAAAATAGCTTTCCTTAAATATAAGAAAAAGTGAATTTCCTTTTGGGTAGAATTGTCCATTCCCCAACCTGTGCCATTCTTTATTTGCTAGGGGGGAGGTCAGAGCCTCCTCTCTCAGTCCAGGGAGGACACTATGGCTGTGCCTGCAAAGGCCAGCACCAGAGAGATTCTGAGTTTGAAGTAGTGCCACAGGTGCCATGAGGATGACCTCTAGGCCCTGACTTCCCCGCTGGGGTCCCCCTTCTCCCTCCAAAGGCCATCTCAAGGCTGGCATGGCTCAGAGTTTGGGAGAAAGGCATGGACAGCAATGATCATATTAAGAGGGGTCCGGAGCCTCATTTCCTGCCTACCAATGAAAAAACATCTCTCCTGCTCCTCTGAAAGTGGCTGATATGAGTAAGAACAGGCAGGAGGGAAACTCTTTGTGCCAGTGACTCTCTCCTCAAGGAGTGGCCCTCTGGGGAGCTCTGTGCTGCTACCTGGTACCTCATTCGTCGCCCCCGACCCCAGGCAGTCTCTGGGGCCTTCTTGCTTTCATTTTCCGTGAATGTACATAGGAACAGGGGAGGAAAGTCTCTTACTGAAGTGCCTGAAACCCAGAGCTAGAGCTTCTAGAGACGCTCTTCTTCCCATCTCCGCGTGGCGAACTTTCCCCAGCGTTCTCTGGTCTCATGCTTCAGCTTCTCAGAAAGACAGAAGAACTTGCTGTTCTAATTAAGTAGAAAGTGAGACTCATTGATCAAACTGCAGCAAAAGGCAGAGAATTATAAGGAGATATGACTGTATTTTAACAACGCCAATCTACTCTCCCCAACTGATATAAACACACACTTTAGGGGACCAAGAGAGAGAAGCATGTTATTATATTCCATTCATCGAAAGAGGAATGCAAAAATAAATCCATAGAATATGAAAAGCTCAGGATCTCTCCCAAGGCTACTGCAGGAAGGCCGACAGGTGAGACGGGGAGGATGGAAATGGACTGATTTTGTAGCTCTTCCAATTAGGGTACCCGAGGAATAGCATTGTGGGGAAGGAGTGCACGCTCTCAGTCAGATTCACCCAGTCTACACCATCTTAGAGCTGCCCGCTGAATTCAATTCTTCACATGGTTTCTTGGTTGGCTCAGTTTGGGGTGTCCTATTAGCCTGTTCCATTTACTTAGGAATGAGCTACACTCTTTCCCTTCAGTCTAGCCCAGGTCCAGAACTCAGTTTGATCCAAACGGTCTCAAGGATTGGCATGGGGAGGGGGAAGCTTTTTTTGAAATCACTTTTGGTCACCGCATCTGCCATTTTAAGAGTAAGAGTTGCTTTATGAACAATTCATTAATAAAAAAAACTACATTGAAGTTGCAGCACCATTTCATAGTGAAATATTTTGAGTAAAATTTTGTTGCTAGAATAGTCATGGACAAAAGTTTTATCAGCAAAATGTTTGAATTACATTAATAAATAAGACAATGCTACTAGTCTTGTGTCTTTGTCCAGAATCTTCTCTGCGAGTTGCAGAATTAATCACTTTTTTTGTCATAGTCTTACTTCACGGGAGCCAACCATTGCAAAGATGTTCTTAGAGCAGGAGATTTTCTGCTGGTTTAGCTGATGCCACACGTGTGATATGAAAGTACATACAGCCACACCCTAGGATCATAGGCAGGGAAGAATAATTAGCAAATCTGTGAACTGTGCCTAAGAGTTTTCAATTAAAAAAAATTCAGTCTTGGAACCTACCTAATCTTCATGGTCTCCAATTGTTTAGCTTTGGCTCCCTAATGGAATTAGTTCTTTATGAAACAAAAATGTATTTGTAAAAACTAAACTTGTCTAACTCACTTTTGGTATAAAAGATCTTAAGTAAGATAAACCATTAAACTCAGCGTTTTGGCAGTGTAAACAAGCTGAAAAAATGAATAATTTGTTAATTGCTCAGTCCTGCTCTGTTAGTTCCTATTTCATTTGCAGTTGTGACATGCATTGCGTGTTGGTATAGGTCCAAATAGTGGTTGTCATTAGCGAGTGTCAGTCGTGCTTCAGAAGATGAAACAGCAATTCCCCTTTAGGCCCCTCATTTAGGGCTTAGCCGCTTGTTTGTCAGATTAGTTGTACTCTTTAAAAAAAAATCATTTTGGTTCTTACTACGTGTTTTGTTGTTATTGCTTAAGATTGGAATTAGTTAGCTTCGTGCGTGTCCACCTGGGTTTGGTGGTCCGTCATAATGATGCTTCATATGACTTGTAAATTGATTACTTGTGTTTACTTTTGCTATTTTGGCCACAAAACTAAACACTTTTTTTCTCTCTGTCCTGAGAGTATGTAATATTGAAAGCTTGCTTAAAATTGGGCATAAACACTGGTTTAATTTGCTAACTTACATTAACTTATAAAATATATGTACTAACTATGAATTAACATACATGTACATACACATTTCGTCTCTTATGACCCATAAGTAAGCTTCAGGACTTGGAATTTCTTAGGAAGTTCCATGTAGCCCGTAGTGTAAAGAAAGCAGAAAAAAAAAAATCTAATCTCTACTTTCCAGGTGGGAAAACTGAACCATAGCAAGAATTCACAACGCTCCCATGACCAGGCAAAAACATTGAAAGAAGACATGATAAATATATCCCAGTCCTTGAGCCTCGTTCCAAACATTGGACATTACTGAGTATCTTCTTCCCCTTTTCCCTGGCCTCCCAAGAGTACTGACAAGAAACCACATCCTGTGATAAGATCAGAAATACATCTGCTAAAAGGCCATAGCTTATGTGCAGTTTCAGTCCTACCCCCCTCTCCAAACAGAAATTCCTATGAGTCAAAGTAGATGATGATATGCATAATGGCCTACCAGCAGCACAATTAATCAGAAAGCTCTCAGCGGAGAAGTCCAAGAGAGTTTTCACTACCAATTAGAAATACTGATGAGAACCAGGAAGGATAGCTCCCTTAATTTGACAGGGTCAGGACAGGACTGGCAACAGAGGCTAAGTCCTGGGTAGGCTATCTCTCAGCCATACACCTCTTCTCTCTTCTTAGGGATAATTCGTCAGGTCCTCAGAAATGAGGGCATCATGTCTATACCAAGGGAGTCACATAAGTTACTTTTCCACTTCCCATCTCTATTCAGAGGTCATCTCCCATTTGTCAGGGAAGATGTTCTATGACCTTCTTAACAATTTATCCCATTGAGGAATCCTTTTATGATTGCATGTTATTAACTAATGGAATCCCTCACCAAGTTCCCTAGAACACGTACTGCTTAATCTTATACTTGGCAGAGACAGACGCCGATCACTAGTTATGCATTCTAATGCATTCTCCCCTTTCATAGTAGGATTGTCACTGAGACATGGCTTCCTACCAAGGGGCTATATTTCCCAGACCGCTTGCAGGTCAGATGTGGTCATAAAACTGGGTTCTGGACCATGGAACATGAGAGAAAGTGACGTGCAGCCCCTCCCAGGCCTGGCCCACAAAAACCTTCCAGGTGTCTCCCACTTCCATGTCTTTTCCCCTTTCTACTCACTGGAATAGGAAATGATTCCCAGGGCAACCTTCGAAGTCACATGTTGTAAGCGGCAGGGTTCTGGAATGACTATGTGGAGGGTCACCCTACCAATTTGCTCCCCATCCATTATGAGAGCAAGAAAAAAAGTCTATTTTGTTTGAGTAATGTACATTTTTAGGTCTACATGATATAGTGGTTAATCTAATCTAATTAATACATACACATTTCCTGGGCGCTGGTTGTTAACTACAGTGAGGAGTTGCAGGATACGTGACTGAGTACACCAAGACAGGATTATAAATTCACTTCTACAGAAGGTAAAGCAAAGTGATCAGACCTCTCAGAATTTGTGGGGTTAATGTGGACAGGAACAGAATCTTTTCCTCAGCCACTTAGCTAGATGGCCAATTCAGGATCTTAATTTATTAGATTTTTATCTATTAAAAAGCGTGACAATGTACCACAAACTATTGATTTTACGTTAATTTCATAGCCAAAGGAAAAAAGACAAAAATATTAATTAAAACCCCGCAACCTGTTCAGGTTGTTCCGGAAATAAATCCTTTATGCTTAGGAGACGGCACCAATTAACTCTCATCAAGTGCTCTAATGGTTGGAAAGGGCAAAACAAGATGTTCAGATAAATGCGAACTCTCTCAGACTCATTGCTGTTTCTGTGCCATTTTAGTTGCCATTGCTTTGGTACCTCCACCTTAGACTTAGACTTTGACAAATTAGAAACTGACCACAGGCATCTAAGAATTATTCTTTATTCAAAAACACATCCATGAAAAGCCAAGGATGTACAAAGGCGAGTCTGCACCAACATCTTCCAAGCCAAGATGGAAGCATCTCTGGTTTTTCCAGCAATTCCCACTGGTGTGATCATGACTCAACGGTCTGTTGCAATCAGGTGTGGAAAGGGGAGGAGTGACAGCTGGAATGCAAAGAAGTGTGCACAACCCAGAGCCATCCCAGCTTTGCCAAAACCCAAGTGCCCCCATGGGAGTGTCTTGCAACATATGTTCTGTTGAGAAATGAGGTTGCAAACCAAGGGGTTATTGCAATAAAACCACTTGTGATGAACAAGAGTTGTACATTTAAATTTATTTTTTTGATGTTTGTCTTCCTTACTAGACAATCAACTCTTTGAGGGCAGAGACTATGTCACCAATGTACCCCAGCCCCTGACACACAGTAGGTACTCAATAAATATATGTTGTAAGGATGGATGGATGGAAGGATGGATGGAAGGATGGGGTCTACCCAGCTCCAGTGTGAGTAGAAACATTCTCTGCTATAGGGAGAGAGAGTGAGAAAATACAACACATAGACATACAATTTTTAGTTTTTGAAAAGTGGGGTTGAATCAGGACAAATAAATCTTCTGGATAATTGTACTTCTTTCAATGCCCAAGCTATATTTTTCTATCACTTTGAAACCCAAAAGTAAATACCTTCCCAATGTTTGATTTGCTGGCCAGAAATGCTTTAATAAAAATGTAGTCTCTACCTAGTCATGGCATCATCGGAGAAAGGTTGTCACTTCCAGGCCCCAGAAGAACGCAAAGGTGGCAGGACCCAAGCAGGCACCATTGCTCCAAATGGACCAACCTTAAAGCTTCTCACTCCATCACTGTTCACTTCTTCCAGCTTGAAAGTGGAGCACATGTTGACAAACTGGGTGGTAAGTGGGAAGAACTCTGGTCAACAAGAAGCTTGTCCTGGACACTATAAGGCAAAAGTATTTTACTGGCCACAGTGTGACTGGACTTCGCTCTCTGTTCAGACATTAAGAAGAATTTTATGGCTGGGCAAAGTAAAAAAAAATTTTTTTCCTTTGGTCACATTACCCAAAGAATAAGCTGACTAGAGCCCAGCAGCACCTGTCCATACTCCAGGACTCAGTTTGTGACTCTCCTGAGGCAAACATCTGCCTGTGAGCTTGTCCTTCCATCCAGTCTACCCTTCCGGGTCCAGGCCCTTGGCCAGTCTCATACCCAATGCTATCTGCCTCATTGCCCAGCATTGGGAAACAAGTAGTCTCACACTGGTGTAACAGGACATTTATCTGGCCAAGATCTCAGGGATGGGGTCGGGTTCAGTGGACCTGAGCATGTCCATTCAACATGTTCAAATGTCTCCATCCCACCCCAACCACACGAGATGGCTCCTGAGTTCTGTATTTCAAGAACCTCAGTTGAGATATCTCCATGGCAGATTCACTGTTGCTCCAGCGCCTGGGTGTTGTAGCAGCCTGGGGGCAGGTTGTCCCTGATGTTCTCCAGGTTCTTTACGTCAGCCAGAATCCCATCTATGCTCGTCTCCAGCACACGGAGGTGGCCCTGCTGCCGACGTGCTCTCTCTTCCAGCTCTGACATCAAGGGCCTCAGCTGGCTGTTGATCTGAGTCTTGGCCCGGAAGAGCTTCTGCTCTAATGAGATCAGCTTCTCTTCATCCACATTGCCAGGCTGACCTATCAGAGGGAGTGAGAAAGGAGTTAATAAGAAGAGCTGTGGTTAGATCTCCTTGAACACACATGGGCCCTCTAGACCCTGAACTAGTTCTTGTTTCCACCTGCCCAGAGGAAACGGTATGCCATGCTTATTCTAAGGGCACCTGGCCGGCTCAGGCAGTGGGGCATGTGACTCTTGATCTCAGGGTTGTGAGTTCAAGCCCCATGGGTGTGTGGAATTTACTTAATAAAAAGCTTTAAACTAAAAAAAATAAAAGGCTTATTTTATATTGGGAATAATATAGAAAATATTCCAAGAGCTCTAGCCTAGTTACTAGTTATGAACAGCCCAGTTCAAGCCCCTGAGCTCTAGAGTTAAGCAATAGGAAGCTTGAGTTTCTCCTTCCACATTAGGGCCAACAGTTCATGCTCTGAGAAGATGAAGGCTGAAGGTCACAGGAGACTGAGTACTGTCCAAGGTGTCTGCCCAACACAGCTCACCCTAGGACCAGGACCAACTCCAAATTATGTTTACTGAACTATCCCTAGGAAATATCTTGCTATTTTCCATTAGAAGACCTTTAGAAACTGGCTGGGCTTTCGGGTTTATAGAGGCCAAGGTATGCTTTGCTATTTGGGGGATAGATTCCAGCTGTTAGGAAATGATGTAAGACGTCACTCTGGCCTGAGACAGTGGGAATCTAGCTAGATACTCGTTTATTTTCAATATGAAACGTGGTGCTATTTGTTCAGGTATGTTTTACCCATACACAATCGAAAACTAATGTGAGCACGAAGGGCACCTGGCCAAACCTGCTTGATGTGAATAGGGTCTGGGTGGCCTTTGGTCAATTCAAACTCAAGGTCAAGTTGCCTCCCATATCTGAGCTGCGGTCATAGCATTTGCCCACCCGAGTTTATTGTGCCTGGGGTGACAACATGGTGACGGCTCCGGGACTCCAGGGAGCAAACGGGAGAAGCAACACCATTACAAAAATACAGAGCCAGTGGATCGGTCCTTCACCGAGGAGCAGGGGAGAATTCCAGCACTTTGGGGTCTATGACATGCCGAGAAAGTTACGTGAGCTTGAGAACAAAATAACCATGTCCACGGAGAGGCAGCACAAGCACTCAAAAAGGGGCAGGAGCACTGGAAACAGAGATCTCACTTCGAATCCCACCTCCACGGTTGACTATGTGATCCGTGGGACGCTATCAACCTCTCTGAACCTCAGTTTACTGCTTCGTGAGATAAAATAATAAAAATAATAAAACCCGTCTCATAGGACCTTGAAAAGCCTTCGATGATATTACACCAGAGAGCACCTGGCAGAGGGCCTGGCACCTGGTAAATGTTTAATAATTCCCACCAGCTTCTTTCCCCCACGCTCGCATTTTCTCTTGAAAGGGCCTATTCGTTTCAGTACCTTTTTCAGAACACTAAACAAAGCTGCTAAAATCTCCACTGGGGAGTTGGGTGGTTTTTTTTGTTTTTGTTTTTGTTTTTACCCTTAGAGGGTCTTTACTCTTTGGGGCTCATTGGACCACAAAGCAGACGCACTAGTAAAACCACAGACAATACTGATCTCCCAGGGCGAGGAGGGTCCTCCACAGAAAAATCGGATTTTCAAGTTCTTCACCTGGGACGTCTGGGGGGCTCACTCAGTTAACGTCTGCCTTCGGCTCAGGTCATGATCCCAGGGTCCTGGGACCGGGCTCCCTGCTCAGCGGGGAGTCTGCTTCTCCCACTCCCTCTTCCCCTTCCCCTGCTTGTGCTCTTTCTCTCTCTCTCAAAATAAATGAATTAAAATCTTAAGAAAAAAAGTAAAGTTGTTCTACTGAACCTAAAAGGCAGAACCAAGCCTTTTCCTGACGATAGCTGGACTCTGTGATTGAATCCCTTGTTCCCTACCTGCTGCGGTCTACACTGGACGAAACAGGCCAAATGAGGGTTTGCTATCAGTTTTACCAATCCGGAATGTTAATCCTCATCGGTTTTTTGCGGGGAGGGACTCTGTGGGTAAATGTGAATTGTCGCCGCCCTGTGCCATCAAATCTCTTTTATCTGAAAATTCTGCAGTATCTCCTGTAGCTACTACCTTTACCTTTCTTCTGGGCTCTCAAGCAGGCAGGGCAAGTTCCCGCAACTGGACACGCCAAGGTGTAACTGCGGGCTGGGGACACGCAGCAGAACCGGCTCTTATCTTCACAGACTGGGACAATCTCCTGCCTCACCACTTGTGCTGCCTCGGAGCTCAGGCTCTGTCGCCCCCCTCCTCGACTCCTTCCACCGTTTCCAAAGTGGTGTCGCCCTGCCTTTTGTCTCACCAAGGCTCCTCCCCTCACTCGGGCGCTCCACTCACTGGTCTTCCTGAAATCTACAGTGATGACGTTACTCCTGTGCCCACGACTGCCCACGAGCTTCTCAGGGTCACGGTCAGAACCCTTACAGGACCGTCAAACCGTCCAGTCTTCTCTGGAGCTGTGAAGCTGGAATACTGCCTGCACAGGTGACCGCGTGATCTGTGAGACACGAGTAACCTCTGCGCTTCAGTACACCTTCCCTAACTGCACCCAGATCTTCGAGCTACGGACTTTCACCTCCAAGGGCAATAGGTGCTCAGTGACCCATCTTCAGATGGTAAAACAGAGTCCAGAACATGTAAAGGCATGTGCCCAAAGTATCTGGGCCTAGAAAGAAAGCAAATTTCTGATACCCTTATGGGGACCCTAGGGCTTCCATTTATCAGGGCTGGGTCTAGCTCGTCTTCCGGGAGCAGCCCTGCAGCGTGGGCCGGAAGCCTGTGAACACTCCACGTACTTATGAGGTGTAGGATGCTGTCCAGTGTGTCGAGTGCGTCTTGGATCGTAGCTCCGGCATTCTTGGCTCTGTTATCAACTCTTTGGGCTTCTGTAATTACCTGAAGAAAAAGAAACACAAACCAGTCTTGAAAGGGTGTCTCTCATATTGGCAGGTTTAAAGGAATCTCCCACGGAAAACCATGGGAACTGACCATCTGCACCGCGTCCAGATCCAGGTCAAACTCTTGCTCCTTCCTGGTCAGCTCTCCTTCCACTTCCCTCACCTCACTCTTCAGAGTGGCCAGTCCCTTCTCCATGGCCAAGGCTCCATCTGCTGTCACATTGGCTTCCAAGTTCAGACTTCCTATCTCCTGGGAAAAGGAAGGGAGCCAGGGACGGGAGGAGAGAGAGAGGGGTGAGGCACAAAAACGTCTCAGGGACAAATAGAGAAAAAATAAACAGCTGCAGCCAGACCCTGATGGAGTAAGTTAGATGAACAACAAGAGTCAGACTTGGAGACACACCCGTCCCCAAGCTCTGCTTCAAACAAATTAAGTTGCGGGTTTGTGTGTAGGGACTGGGAGGGTCAGCAGTGAGACTCCGAGTCCCTCTCAGGCCAATGCTCCCCAAAAAGTGAACGCAATAAAAACTCTTTGGGTAAAAAATTCACATCATTTCCTGTCACAGTTCTTTGCTGCCACAGTCTCTCGAGCAACTTTACTAGGATCCTTGAGACAGCTGTGAGTTCAAGGCGCAGAGAGTGAATGGGCTACAGCTGTGGCTTTTGTCTTTATTAGGACAAAGTTTATCAGTATCTTTACCCATAAGCTGTTGTTAAACATCAACCTGCAGCTATCCCGGTGCTAGAAGCTATATAAAGAGAGCCACGTGAAATTGGTCTCTACCCTCAAGGGAAGAAATTATTCTTGCGAATTACCAAGTGGTCCAAGAGTGAGGTCAAATAGTCCAGATACTAAGAGTTCCCTCTGGGCTTTCCAGAGTTGCATAAGCTTTCTAAAAGTCATGCCTAAACGAGAGCTAAGAAGCTCTCTTCCGGCGAGAAGTACAGCCTCTACTGTAGCATTCCACACGGGGGCTGCCGTGTATCTAGTCTATCTCTCCCCATTACACGGAGCGCTCCTGGAAGAGGACTGCATCTTTCTCATCTTCATATCCCAGCACCAAGCACAGCGCTGGCACAGAGTGGAAGCAAAAAAAAAAAAAAATGAACACGCAGAACTTAGACACAGAAAATAGAAATAAGGGAACTAGAACTCCAGAATTTCATAATCTTGAGTCAAACACTGATGATTGTTGTTATGGGGTTGAATTGTGTCCTCAAAAAGATATGCTGACGTCCTAAAGCCCAGGACCTCAGAATGTGACCTGATTTGGAAGTAGGATTTTTGCAGCTTCAATCACTTAAGGTTATACCGGAGTCCATGGGGCCCTAATTCAAAATGACCAGTGTCCTTATAAGAAGGGTCAGAGATACCCAGGGAGAAAAACCCCATGTGATGATAGAGGCAGAGACTGGAGTGACGTCATGGCAAAGCAAGGAACGCTAAGGAGTGACAGTCACTACCAGAAGCTAGGAAGAGGCAGGCAAGGTTTCTACCCAAGAGCCTCCGAGGGACCGGGGCTCTGCTCACATCTTGATCTCCGACCTCCAGCTCCAGAACTGTGAGAGAATACACGTCTGTTGTTTTAACCCATCTAGTCCGTGGTTCTTCGTTACAGCAGCTCTAGGAAACTAATACGATAGTTGATACGAAAAGAAATCAGTCTTGGATGGTTCTTCTCATGGTATCATCCAAAAAGGGAGCTGAATATGAAGGCTCCAGCTCTTGGTCAATGAAAGCCTTGCGAATCAACCAACAAAAGGGGGCACGTAAGTGGCTCTGGGGCTGCCATGGACCAGGAGACTCCGAGATCTAGGGGTCAAAATGAGCCTGACACTCTCTCTCTTCCCACACGACCCTTGCATTTGGGGCTGCTCGTGCCAACCTGCATTCCGATTTCTCTTTACCTGTTCTATCTTGTCAGTGATCTCCAGGGCCTCCCTGGCTGCGGTCTTTGCCCTCTGGGCGTCGGCAGCAGCACCGCCCAGGGCTGTTTCTGCTTGCTTGGTCTTGTCACTGGCATCTGCGACCTTCTGGCTGATGTAGGAGAGTCTCTTCATGGCCTCTTCTGCTTCTGCTTTCCTGTCTTCAACCTGCAAGTCAAACTCTGAAATGAAAACAAGAAAACATTGCCATGAAGGTGAAAAGTGACTTATGAAAATTATAAATGAAATTGAACGGGGCTGAGGTTTCTAAGAAAAATCCCAAGAAGAGGGTTATTACTGCCTAGGGGCAAGAGTGTGGGAAGTTGTGGCTCTTACTGCCCTTTCTTATCCAGCAGAAAGCATCTTTTTTTTTTTTTAATATTTTACTTATTTGTCAGAGAAAGAGAGAGAGAGAAAGCACGAGCAAGAGCACAAGCAGGGGGAGCTGCAGAGGCAGAGGGAGAAGCAGGCTCCCCGCTGAGCAGCAAGCCCGATGTGGGGCTCCATCCCAAGACCCTGGGATCATGACCCGAGCCGAAGGCAGACGCTTAACCGACTGAGCCACCCAGCAGAAAGCATCTTAAATTAAAAGTTTCTGCACATCCAAGGAAACAGTCAGAAAAACTAAGAGGCAGCCCACGGAATGGGAGAACATATTTGCAAATGACACTACAGATAAAGGACTGGTATCCAAGATCTACAAAGAACTTCTCAAACTCAATACACGAGAAACAAATAAACAAATCAAAAAATGGGCAGAAGATATGAACAGACACTTTTCCAATGAAGACATACAAATGGCTAACAGACACATGAAAAAATGTTCAAAATCATTAGCCATCAAGGAAATTCAAATCAAAACCACACTGAGATACCACCTTACGCCAGTTAGAATGGCAAAAATAGACAAGGCAAGAAACAACAACTGTTGGAGAGGATGTGGAGAAAAGGGATCCCTCCTACATTGTTGGTGGGAATGCAAGTTGGTACAGCCACTCTGGAAAACAGTGTGGAGGTCCCTTAAAAAGTTAAAAATTGAGCTACCCTATGATCCAGCCATTGCACTACTGGGTATTTACCCCAAAGATACAGACGTAGTGAAGAGAAGGGCCATATGCACCCCAATGTTCATAGCAGCAATGTCCACAATAGCTAAATTGTGGAAGGAGCCGAGATGCCCTTCAACAGGTGACTGGATTAAGAAGTTGTGGTCCATATATACAATGGAATATTACTCAGCTATCAGAAAGAACGAGTTCTCAACATTTGCTACAACATGGACAGCACTGGAGGAGATAATGCTAAGTGAAATAAGTCAAGCAGAGAAAGACAACTATCATATGATTTCTCTCATCTATGGAACATAAGAACTAGGATGATCGGTAGGGGAAGAAAGGGATAAAGAAAGGGGGGGTAATCAGAAGGGGGAATGAAACATGAGAGACTATGGACTATGAGAAACAAACTGAGGACTTCAGAGGGGAGGGGGGTGGGGGAATGGGATAGACCGGTGATGGGTAGTAAGGAGGGCACGTATTGCATGGTGCACTGGGTGTTATACACAACTAATGAATCATCGAGCCTTACATCGGAAACCGGGGATGTACTGTATGGTGACTAACATAATATAATAAAAAATCATTAAAAAAAAAAAAAGCATCTTAAAGGAGGCACTGAAAGGGCCATGATTAGGTCATTGCTTAGAGAAACCGACAATCAGCCTGCCCTGGGCCCCCACCGCTGCAAGAGCATTAAGACCCCAAAGTAGATCAAAAACCAGGTGAAATCTCTGAAGCCCAAAGTTTAGGTCAGAGCCTTAAACCCTAAGCTGCGCCTGATGAGAGCTGGAGGTTGAACAGAATGGGTACTAGAGAGGTTCTTTCCATGAAGGAAATTCCGAGACTTTAAAAATGTTTCTTTTTAATTCTTTAGTGAAGAAACCTGAAGTTGTAACCAAATCTCTATAAGGCACAAACTCAAATTTCTTGGGATCCAGGTGTTGCGACAGAGTTTGCTCTACCATCACCACAAAGCAACCACATTGATTCTATATTGCAATCAACCAGGCTACAAAAGAAAAGGAAAAAAATATGTGTGTCGTAGTAGGATGTTGGATCTGTGAAGGACCTTAGAGATCCTTTAACTCAACCTTCTTTCTTTAAAGAAGAGACGTTAGGTTCTGGAAAGGCTATGACTTGCCTATGGTCACCAAGTCTGCTCAGAGCCGTCGCGCTGCCCAGCCAAGCTCAGAACTCAAGCCTTCTGACATCTAGTTAAATCCATTCCACTACATCAACTATTTATACAATTTCTTACTTTAGGAAGATATTTATTAAGTGTCTGTTAATATCCCAGTGTAACTATCATTTAGAGAAATACACAGGGATTCAAAATAAATCAAAGTTGGGGTTATTCCTTTAACATCTTCAAGTGACCTGAACCACGAAATGCTTACCTCTGAGGTTCTTCAGGATGTTCTCAACTTCATAAAAAGTGGCATTGCCCATACTTAGTGCTTCCTGGGCTCTGCTTTTAGCAAGGTTGGCACGGGACAGCAGCTGATCTGATGTCTATAAACAGGCAGACAGAATAAGATGAGAGTTCATGTAACATACCCAGGAAGAGCATTCCAGCCAGCAGGGTCACTCGGACACATTTCTCTTCACGAACAACAGAGTGCTGTGATTCACCAGAGAGACTGGGGGTGCTGCCGCAAAGCCCTCCACCATCCGGGACTGAGCAAACTTTATCATCAACGACACATCCTGTATAGGAACAGCCTCAAACTCCAGTCCACTATCAAGGACAAGTATAGTTTTGCAAATCATAATTTTATACTCTAGATAAAGCCAAGCTAGTAGAAAAAGCTGGACCAAAATTGAACTCAGGAGGCCTGAGTCCTATTCCTAGGCTTGAGGGCTGATTGAGTGGGTGGAACGGAACTAATTACATCAAGCTGTCTGTATCTCCGTTTCTCCATCTACGAGCAGTGGTACCGTGACCTTCAGAGAGTTTTCTATGGCTGCATATTTATGGCCTCTTGCCATATTTATTCATATGGTAGGCATCCAGTACCTGTTTGTTGAGCGAATGAGTTAATAAAAGGATACCTGTCTCCCATTCTTTCCATTCTGTAAGAGCTGCTGGGTTTCTTCTTCCCAGTTTCTCAGATTGTCCTGCACATGCTTGAACTCATCCATATGCCTGGTCACCAGGCTTGAGAGAGAATCAGTTTTTTGTTTGATCCTCTTCACTTCTGCCTGTAAGCCCAAAGAGATGAAGGAGTCTGACTTTCTGCCCATCAGTCTTAGGAACTGGCATCACTGTTTGAAAACAACAGCAATTCTGACACAAAATCTAATAGAAATGAAACAATGTGCCTAATGATAGTCAGATGGCAGTTTCCCCAAGCATCAAACAGGGTTTGTCTCTCTCTCTCTCTTGCTCTTTTTAAATTTTACATGTTGGTTTATACATGCACGGAAACATTTTTGTGGGAATCCTTGTGAGTGCTCTTTGCATAGGTAGAAAGCTAAATCTTCTTAATCTAATAAGTTTGTAATAGTTAAAGGAATCGATGATAGAAACAATGTAAAACTTCTGAGAACAAAAGTCTTCTGAATGGCTGTACATAGAAATGTACTATAGTTTGGACCCATGTGTAAATATCAAGCTTTATCTCTAATGATATCCACGTTTCAGTAGTGCCCAAAACTAAGGAGGAGATATAAAACTGTTGTCCACTAATAGGTTCAGGATGTGGGCTAAGGCTTTTTCAGAGGCAAAGACTGGAGTTTAAGAACAAGGAAGTGGTTAATAAGAACAACATTCTTCCTAATCTAACACACGGAAGGTCCGCGCGGAGGAAAAGCTGAATGGCCAAACCATATGATGGAACCCCCAGGGAAGCGTGGCCCTTCCTCTGTCCATCAGCACATCAGTACATGCCCTCACCTGAAAAGACTGATCATTGACTCCAGGCAGCTGAGACACAGAATCGAGAAGGCGAAGACTATGCTGGTAAGACCTGTCTGCTTCAATGTCAGTTTGAGTGGCCTCCCCTGACAGTCGCTGGGCCAGGGACTTGGCTTTCTCCAACCTGCAGCATGGGGAGAAAGAGAACTTTGAGGAGTCACTCTTTTTATTCAAAGCGACCATTCATCCTGTTGTGTAAAAAGTGTGTAGTTGGGAGTAAGCAGAAGAACCGAATGAGGTTATGTGCCAGATATGTGTCCCTCTCCGCAATCTAAACATAAGCCTTAAAGTTTATACAGGTTGGGTCGGAAGAATTCAGCCCAAGTTTCCCAATTCTTGACAATACATTCTTTTTCTATCCCCCATGTCATCAGATGGGTTTACTCAACCACCACCACTTCTCCAAGCATTGCAACCTCTCAGTCAAAACACAAGTTTTACTTAATCAGTCTTTTCTTCTTCCAGACATAAAGGCCTGTCCCTTCCCCCAAATTAACATTCTCATTCTCTTGTCCCTTAGGATTAATATCTTTTAATGAAGCACGGTGTCCCTCAAACGTGGTTTGCGCTACACCCCAGAGGGATGCGGATTATCTTGGCCCATGTGAGGACGCATCGAACATACTTTCCCATAAGCCCTTGCACCGCGGAGCTGTCCAGGCTGCCCCCGCCGCCTCCTTCCCGCAGAGCCTTGTGTGCCAGTGACAGCGCCTGTTTGGAATAGTCCTCGGTTTCCCTTACCAGCCGCTCCATGTTACTGGCTGACCCAACATGGCTGAAAGGATTAAAAACAAAGAATTTGAGTTTTCATAGCAAAATTCCTTTAGGTGTTTTATTTGAAGGAAGAGAGAGGAGTAAAGGAGCTGGTTTGTCTAGAAAAGCCAAACAGAACTGACCCAGATTAGACGGAATTAGAGAACTGTCAGGAAGCAGGAGGTGTTCTGGAGATGGCGCTCATGTCTTAGTCCCCAGCTGGTGATCTTTCCCGTTTATGGCGTAACCAGGGGGAGCGGGGCGTGGGGCGGGGAGACGGTGCGAGCAGTCTCGGGGGGATAAAGTATTGCATTTATAAGCTGTTTTGTGCAGGAAGAAACCCCTGGGTCTTACTTCATCCAGGACCCACCCCCCTACTTGCTGCAGTTCTACATTGGGTCCACCCCTAGAGGGGACAGAGCCTGTCCATAAATTCCCCCAAATGCTTACAAAGTGATAAAAACAAAAAACAAACCAACAAAACCCAAAACAACAACCACCACAAAACAAGCTCAGGAAGCAGTTTATGCTACAAAAAAACAAATCAACCTCCCTCACTGACCCAGTTCCATCTGGGATTCGCAGAGCCCGCCACCCTGCTGAGCACTCTGCCAGGAGCAAACCTCTTGAACACGTAGGATCTACAGTCAGTCAGGACTAGGGAGCTGCTGGTTTTCACTGGGGCCCTGCAGAGCCGGTTTCGGGGGGAGGTTCCCTCTCTGCTGTCTTGGCCCCCACAGGCTAGCAAACAACTCGTTGCTACTTGTTCCCAGGCTCGATGTGGGAGCCTGGGAGTCCCTCAAAGCTGCAGAGCGTTCTTTTCCAAAGGCTGATTCATTTCACAGAGCCCGAAAAATCACATCTGACACACACCAGAGCCATACTGTGAGTCATAGAAAAATCTGGGGTAAAAAACACCCCCACTCTCAACACTTGCCAAATGACCATGCCCAGTGGCCACCCCATAGGCTAAAAGCCAAGAGGTTAAAAAAAAAAAAAAAATGGCTTCAAGGCAAGGAAATGGCTGCAAAGGAGCCCCGAGGTAATGAATATGCTGCTTAGGTCCTGAAGACGCTACAGTCCTGTTCAAGTCTGGCCTTGCAGAAGTAGTCTGAAGCAGGGGTCCGCTTACCTGTCTGCCAATCTCGTGGCCTCCTGGGCCAGGCTTTTGAAACCATTTGGCCCCACATAGTGCTCTGAGGTAGGAATGTTCTGTGGAGAAAGGAGAATTGGTTAAAGCTTTGCACTCAGCCCTGGAACCTGAGTACGTTCTGCGTCTGTCCTGTTAGAACTCGTTGTCATTAACCACACCGCGTTCTACACCCTGACACATCGACAGTCCCTAGTCACCATAATCACTACACTAAAACAAGAAGTACAGACAAGAATAAAGTAGAAATCCAGGGCGCCTGGGTGGCTCAGTCAGTTAAGCGTCTGACCCTTGATTTCAGCTCAGGTCATGATCTCAGGGTCGTGAGATTGAGCCCCACATCATTTGGCTCCCCGCTCTAAGGGGAGTCTGCCTGAGATTCTTTCCCTGTCCCTCTCCCTCTGCCCCTCCTCCTGCTCTCCCGCTCTCTCGATAAATAAATACGGCTTATAAAAAAAGAATAAAGTAGAAATCCAATTTAAACCGTAAATAGATATAGATTCATTTAAAAATATATATATATGTTAATGGTATTTTCACATGTATTCCAAGTCAACAGAATATATACCAAGTTTTGATGATGGTTATTTCTTAATAATGGGATCGTAGGGGATTTTTATTTATTTTCTAAATTTTCTACAATAAGCATTATTTTTGTAATAAGGGAAAAAAAATCAATACAATCTGATTATCTTCCAGTTTCCCTTGTTTGTTCTCTACCCACCCACTTACACTATGGTCACCATTGCCTTCTTTACGAGAAAGAGACGAAAGCTCATTCAAATCTCTCCCTCCTACCACACTACAAATTACATACAAAATCACACTGGCAACAATTTTTCCTCTTTTCAGAATCCTGTCTTCACTGGATTCCTTCCTTCTTCCCACCATTCCTCCCCTTTCATTTGTTCATATGTTCATCTATTCATTCTTTCATTCACTCATTCATGCAGCAAACACGTGTCACAGCCACACACTGTGCTGGGGGCTGAGAATGCCAACATGAGCCAAACTAAGTCCTGCCCGCTAGGAGCTAACAAGCCAGGAGGTGTGAGCAAGAAGGGAGAGGAGAGAGGCCAACATGAGGTGACGGTGAGCAAGAAATGAGCTAGGAAGAAGAACTTAATGCAGGAAAATGGGAAATGCAGGAAGCCCGAGAACACGAAGAACAGGTACGCCCATCTCAAGGAAGAGAAGTCCAACTCTCTACCAGGTAGACAGAAACACGTGAGCGACTACGGGAGGGTCTCCAATACATCCGTGATCCTCAGTACCCCGAACCCGGAGACACCTACGGTTCTTCTCAGGGAGGCCTCGCTCTCCTCCAGGCTCAGGTGCATCTGAGAGACCAGTCTGCGATCGTCCTGAACTCGGTTCTGATACTGACTGTCCAGGGCCCGCATTCTTTCCGCAGTCATCTTGAGGTCATTGAGGCGGTGCCAGTAGCTCTTCTCTTCGCTCCTGGCCTTGCCCAACTGGAGACTGAGAGATTTACTAGCACCTGGCACCAACAAGGAAAAGGGGGATGAGCACTTCTGGAGTCAGCACGGAAGGATCGGACATGGGGGGGGGTTGGAAGAGTGACCTTGACCGGCTTATGGCAAAATGGTCAAAACCCAGTAAATGAATGCACGCAGCTGTTCTCTTGTCACGGTCATTCAGGTCCCAGGAGAGTCACACACAGTCCTTCTATCTCTGCAAGTGCTGGACAGAGACACCCACAGAAATGACACCCAACAGGAGATTATAAATTCCCTTCTGTCTAAAGGGAAGCTGGCCTTCATCACCTTCTGAAATCTGGGCTTCTTGCAGAATGTCCTGAAGGGCCTGTTCAGCCTGTCGCATTCTGCCCTCCATCTCTGCGTCGGGCATCGCTCCGCCACCACCCTGAGCCCTTGAAACCAGGGCCTCCAGGCTCTGGAGCTGCTGCATAAACTGGTCCATCTGAAACCACACGGGAAAGCGGTTCAGAACAGATGGTGGAGATCACAGTCCAACAGCAGGTACTCAGGGCAGAAGAGCTAACAGCCCAGAAATGCCTGACGTGTCATGGCAGTTAAAGATGTTAGAGCCTAGATTCGCTGAGTTTGCATCCTGGCCCCACTACTCATTAGCTGTGAGTGTGACCCTAGGCAAGTCACTTTCATTACCATTAGATGGGGATAATAATAACATCTCATCGTTATTACTTGGACTAAGTGAGTTAGTATTTGGATAGCGCTTGGAACAGTGTCTGGAAGAAAGTGCTACAGAGGGCAGGTTAAATAGGGAAACTAAAAAAAAAAACAAGTTGACTTTGTTCTATCTTTGGGGTTCTTGTTTGGGCCTTTTCTTCCTCCGCCCTTCATCCCAGCAAAATAATAATTAACAACAACATCAATTTCGTTCTTTTCTGGAACGCGAATGAGAAATTTCTGGCGGCCGTTCTTGTTTGAGCAGCCTTGACACCTTCTGGACTCCTCATATCTTCTACATATTTATGCTTTTCTTCATTTGTTTTACAAAAACATCTCTTGGAAAAAATCCAACTAGGAAGTGGCATGTTGTAAGTGGGAAGAGTACTGAACTGAGCCAAGTCTCCAAACATTTGCAATTTTTCAGTCAGATGGCCAGGTGGAACCAAGAATCAGGGAATTCTGGGTGGGACTCTTGGTTCCACCTGGCCACGTGACTGAAAAATTGCAAATGATTGGATTCTCTTGCAAACTGACTCGGTCATCAGGAGCACCAGATGAGACGGCATCTGCAAAAGGGGTCTTGACAGTGGCGTGTGTAAGAGCATAAACCCGAAGCATTATTACTACTAGATTTAATACAGCAGTTTTTAAAGAGAGAAACAATAATCTCCACCCTCAACCCCGGGAGACTAGGAGGGTCCTAGATTTGTGACAGCCCCACCCAGTAGACACTTAACGACTGTACTCATGGGGTGAGGGCTGGGGAGCACGCACACCTGAATCTTCACTTGACTGTAGCAAGCTGGACAGTTGGTTAGTGCCGCATGGTCACAGCTGGGGCCGCCAAACCCAGGCTTGCAAACACAGCTGCCATCACTTCTACATTCCCCAGGCTCTGAGCCCGCTGGGTTGCAGTTGCAGGCTAGAGACAAAAGACAGACAAACAGACAGCATTCATATCACACTAACTCTAGAAACTGGAGGTATAGCAAAGATAAAAGGAAGAAGTGCGAATCGCCGATGGCAAAGAAGGACTTTGCCCTTGTCAGTTCACATGGTGCTACATTCATCTCTTGCCTGTGCTTCCTAATATAGACAGATCTTAGGAATCATCGAGAAGTTTGTTTGGTGTGAGCGTGGATAAAGAGATCCTACAACAGTCCACCCTTTCTGGTGGCACTTATTTTTTTTCCTCCCCTCAAATTGTGAGCCTGTTGGATATTCTGTGGGCGCTCTAGCTTTGCTCAAAAGGGGAATAACCTGTCTTCTGGGTTTTTTCCCTCTATTTCACAGATGACGAGTATGAGCTCACAGAGGTGGAGTAATCTATCCTGGGTCACGCAGCAAGTACACGCAAACTGGAGCGAGAGCTTGGAAAGAGGCAATGCTCTTTTCCTTTTGCTCTGCTGCCTTTGAGGTAGGAAATGCAGTAAAAAAAAAAAAAAGCAGTACCTTTCTTCATTCATATTGATTGAGCACCTACTACGCGCCCCACTGTTCTAGGAGCTCTATGGGTTGCTCTATGGCGCTCACAAAACACTCAGCACACGGTAATATGAGCACATACCTGTGTATACTGTCATTATTTGCTTACATACTTGCATGTCTTCCTTATTAGCATATGATCTCTTTGGGGGCTGGAACTGACTTATTCATCATTATAACCTCAGTATCTAGCTCCACATTGAGTCCATGGTAGGTGCTTGACAACAGACAGTGGAGTGAAGAAATGCATGGTCTAAAGCCAGTGAAGTCTCTATTAATAGCCCCTTGTAGCTAATATTCTATCCTTTACAGTATACCTTCTCAGAGGATATTTTATTTTATATTTGCAACCACTTCGACTTAATATTATTCATCTATATAAAGAAACTGAGGCTCAGAGAGATTAATTGGCATAACCAGTGTGATACGATAGGTATGGTAAAAACTAGACTGGAACTCAGTACCGCGCATAGCATGTGCGCTCTTCCTAGCATGGGTACTTCCTAGCACATCGGAGCGAACCCACACACGGGGGTTAGGGCAGGTGGGATTTGTGCTCCTGGGGGGCAGCCTCAGGTTTCACAGAGGTCCTCAGGCATTCCCACAGCTGGGGATTGTGGGGTGAGTGGGAGGTGCTGGGCTCCCAGCAGACCTCCGGGGGAACCAGGAGTCCTCCCATCTGGGTGCCCAGAGGCCCTCTGGGCTCTGTTTTAATAAACCAGCCCCTGAGTTCTGGGCACCACGGCTGGTCTGGGACCTTTGTGACTGAGGGGTGAGTCTGTGGAGCAGGCCAGCGCCCCAGAACTGAACTTGAACTTGCCTAGAGCTAAACGTGCCTCCTGAATGTAACATGTACAGGGGCTTGATAGAAGGGTCGAGCAAGAGGACCGATGTGCACACTCAGCTTTGCTCTGAAGCAGCCTAAGGAATGTGCCCTGATAGCCGCGGCGTTGCAGCCAAGTGTCGTTAGTAGAACTTGGAACTGTTACCTTTGTCTACATCGATTACACTGACTTCCTGAGAGGGTCTCTTAAACTGCGGCACAGCCCCCCCTCCACCTCAGTGTGCTCACGCTTGGTCTCAAGTCTTTCACTGCTGTCCTGTAACGGGCGCGGCAGCACTCCTGCCCGCCAGCCCTGGAATGAGGTTTACCACCTGCCCCATTTCACCTCCCCTTCCACTCAGGAATGTAAACTCAACCTTCTTCTCTTCTCCCCCCCAGCTTTAACCCATTCGACATCCTCCAGCTCTGTCCTCCAGAACCCTGCCGCAGGGGTGTTAAAGCCTTGGACAGGTGAAAGGTCCAGATTGTTCTCGGGCCAGTTGTTCAGAGAAACCAGAGTGGCCTCCTCCTCCCTGCTGCTGGCCTCGCTGATTGGTCTGTTCTTACGTGTGTACACGCCGGCCAGCTTACATGTATCCACGAGCGCGTGCACGCGCACCCCGCCTGTCCAACCCGTCTGGGACGCAGTCCTACCTCGACACTTGTCCGCTGGGTTGGGAGCCAACGGGTCACCAAAGTAGCCTGCTTTGCACTGGTCGCAGTGGACACCCGCCGTGTTGTGGACGCACTTCAGACACCTGCCTGTCAGGCGGTCACAGTTTCCGGAGGCGCTGGGGTCCACATTGTTGTTGCACTGACAGGGCTGACAAGGCCTCGCTGGGCCACGTTCCCCAAAGGGGTCCCCAAAGTAGCCATCGGCACAGAGCTCACAGCGGGCACCTGGAAGGAACAAACGCCCGAGCCTGAAGGGTCACCCGTTAGCAGCAAGGGCAGGTGCGGGGGCACCAGTCACCCTCCAGAAGAGCCTCAGGGGCACGTGCTCAGGTCAAGGGCTTGGCTCTTTCACCCCACGGTGGCCCCAGATGTTAGAACAGAGCAGCCCGACTACGAGGCTTCCTGTAGGGGCAAAGTCCGATGGATAGCAACACCGCTGAGGCCGCTGCAGAAGAATTAACTCTTCCTTCAGACTGACCAGCAGCAAGATGTGACGGTTATTTTTTTTAATTTAATTTTATTTTTTTATGTAATCTCCACACCCAATGTGGGGCTCGAACCCACAACCCTGAGACCCAGAGTTGCATGCCCTACCGACCGAGCAAGCAGCCACCCCAGGAGAGAGATGTGACATTTAAAAGGCCACTAAGTTTCCCTTCTGTACCTTGGTTCATTCTGTAAAGCTTAGTTAAACCACGTATTTTGGGGCATCTGGGTGGCTCAGTTGGTTAAGCACCTGCCCTCGGCTCAGGTCCTGATCTCAGGGTCATGGGATCAAGTCCTGCATTGGGCTCCCGGCTTGGCAGGGGTCTGCTTCTCCCTCTCCTTCCCGCTCATGTTCTCTCTCACTATCTGTCTCTCTCAAATAAATAAATAAATAAATAAAATTTAAAAAAAAATAAAATAAAATAAACCACGTATTTCATCTGAAAAGTTCTTTCCTAATTACAAACCTAAAACAGTGTTAACCATACTTTCATCCCGTACAAACCAAACCCTGCCCTTCCTCAATCCACCTCTCGGGCGTGTTCTTATCTTTAGAACGAGCCCATCTACAGTAACCCTAAGTAATTATAATTCCCTAGAGACTGTTCACGAGAATTCCTGGTGTCGGCACAGGGCCAGCAGGCCGGGGGCCTTACCCGTGACCCCGTGGGGACAGTTATTGCACACCACCTCCTCTGTCTCCGGCATGACAGAGCAGCTGAACCCATTGTGGCAGGGACACGGCTTGCAGCTGCGGGGGTCGTGTGGGTCGTTGTAGAACCCGATGGGGCAGTCGGCACACTCGATGTCGAGGTTTTCATCCCCTGAATAACAGTCTCCTGGGAGGCAGAGGCAGAAGGGAGGGCAGAGAAAGGAGCAGGGTAAACCAATGTGCTCCCTGTAATATGGGCAATGTGTGGGAGGCAGAGCTCCTTCACCCAAACCTTCCTCTCCGAAGCTTTCCCCAAAGCGTCCGGAGCACGGGTATTCACCTTTGCCCCAGCACCAACTCCAAACCTGGCCACGACCCTGATTCTCACGTGGCTCTCCCATGCTTAGTAGACCTAGCGTCCCTTCCTACCCACAACTTAACACTGCTCCCCTGGTCCCCACGGCCTGACACCATTTGTCCGCACATTCATTCAGGCCCTGACATTGCCTTTGATCTCTCCAGATAATTCTTGAAACTTGACACCAACGACACCCCCCAGCACTGAACCATGACAGCCATTTCCTGTAACCTGGTACCCTTCCCACAACCTGCGGCATTTTCCATAATGAAAAGGATTGAGTGTAACAAAGCACCATGTCCGTCTTCTCTGACTCCAGGCCTACCTTCCTAATCCTTTCCCATCTCCAAAATGAGTTCAGGCAGAGTCTGTCTTACACAGCTCTGTCTCTTCCACGGGAGACCCCAGTCACCTGACCACCCTAGCCACCTGGGCCAGGTGTCATTTCACTCACCTGTGTCTGGATCGCAGGCTCCTCCCCCCTGGCAGTTACACGGAATACAAGCACCAAAAGGTCCCAGTCTGGCAGAATCTCTTTTGTAGCCGGAAGCACAATCCTGGCAGAACTGTCCCTTGTAGCCAACGGGACATACGCATTGTTCGACCCAGGGTGCTGGGGCTCCGGAGATGGGGCGGGCTGAAATCAGGGTCACGTTGTCCAGGTACCCAGTGCCTGCCATACGAAGATCAGGTTAGAAGTAGCAAGGGGTGAGGTCTGAAGATCTAAAGGCAGGCCTCTCTTTGGATTTTATTTTTCTTCACTCCCTAACAAAGACAGGTGCCATTCCCTCCCTATGGCGTGGGCGGAAGGACAGCAGTCCATCATGACCAACGCACAGGCTGCAGGGTCAGCAAAGTCAGGGTTTAAATTCTGCCTCCAGCCGCGCTAGCTGCGTGAATTGGGCATGTCACATAACTTCCTACCGTTGTGTTTCCTCAAGTGTAGAAGAGAAGCAACAGTGGTATGGACCTCCTATGCAGGTTGTGAAGTGCAATGAGACAATGCATATATTATAATGTGCCTGGCTCGAAATAAAGATTCAATAAAATTGTTAATAAATAGCTTTTCTACATCCTGTTCGATTTGCTTCGTTAGTGATGTGGAAATTATGCATGCCAGTGATGCTTCCTGTTTACGTAAGTGCTGGAAAGCTCAGGAACTCACATTTAAAGCATTCCGGTTGGGATTGGAGTCCCCTCCCCTCTATGTGAAGTTCAATAAAAGGAGTTACCAGAGTACAGCTGATTTCTGAGCATGGTAGCACCGAGTACAGTCCCCGCAAGGAATAGAGGGCTGAGTTGTAGATGCCGTTTCCTAGCTAAGGGGACAAGCCCCTTTGTTATAGATTATCTTCTCCAAACAATCAGCTTTCATTCACATTTGGACAGGCTTAAGCAAAGGAGAATCAGTCACTCTTCATTGCTGTTAACTTCTTTTTAGAGGAACGTTACTTTTAACAACTTGTAGGATATAAGAATTTAGACCTAATCAGTGACCCTCCATCAAAACCATCCAGTAGTCGATCTACTTGTTTGGAGACTGTCCACCTTGGAAGCTGACACAAACTAAAACCTAAGAGAGAAACTCGTGTCCCTTCGTCACTTACTGTATTCTCCGTAAGTGGCGCGGATTCGCAGGGCTGTGAGGTTACGCAGTAACCTGCGGTACTCGAAGTAACTCAGCTGGGGGCTCCAGTGACTGCTTGGACGTTCATTTAATCTGCAGGATTCAAAGCCCAAAGCTTAAAAATACAGCTCTCGGGGTGCCTGGGTGGCACAGCGGTTAAGCGCCTGCCTTTGGCTCAGGGCGTGATCCCGGCGTTCTGGGATGGAGCCCCACATCAGGCTCCTCCACTGTGAGCCTGCTTCTTCCTCTCCCACTCCCCCTGCTTGTGTTCCCTCTCTCGCTGGCTATCTCTGTTAAATAAATAAATAAAATCTTAAAAAAAAAATACAGCTCTCGTCAAGTCTTATGATTCGTATACGTGATATAAATTATACCCAAGAAGGTGGGAACCGCTAAGCCCCTTCGCAGCCCTGCCTCGAGGGGGTGAAGGATGGGGAGCTGCATCCTTGTAGGCTTGGGTTTGGAGTGTGCGCTCTCCCCAGGGAGCACGAACCCCACAGGAAGTGACGGAAGTGACAGAAGTGATGGAGGGCATCCCAGTGCAAGAAGCCCAGCCCCAGGGGTCATGGCATCCAGTGCGGGTCCAAGTCCTCGGAGAGCACTTCCTATTCCTGGCCACACACAACTTAATGTCAGGAACGTCGCTGAGTTTGAGAAGCTCTGACCCTCAAGAGAGCTACCATTGATTTTTGGTTTTGCTGTTTAAATGATTTGTTAAGTGAGCACATTTCTCTTACTCTTCAAAAGTCGGCTTTCATGGTCTACATTGGACACGTCGCACACTTCTGAATTTAGCATGATAATAGCTCACGGCATCGTGTCACCATCCCCTGTGCTAGTCTTTCAAATTTTGTTTTGTTTTTTACTGGAATACTTCCAGGAACAACCCAACTTCTTTTCCTTAGTTCACTGACCTCACTTCTCACTGTAGTCCTCTCCCCCACTCCACACTTCACTCACGCTTAACTACTTAGAATTTCCTAACACACAAAACGTCCTCAAGCATGATTATTCCCCCTGCCTTGCTAACCTTCCCCTCTCCCCTTTCTATCCTTAGAAAACTGTTCTTCACTTGTCATGTGGAAGTTTTCCTTGATCCCTCCAACGTGGGTTACTTGTGCCTCTTCCGTGTGTTCAAAATACTTGTGCCCGCCTTGTGTATCTTGTCATTTACACGCCACACTGTAATATTCTGCTTAGTTTTTTCTCCCATTAGCCTGTCAGGGGCTTGAGGGCAGGAAGCACGTCCTGTTTCTGTACATAATACCATGTCTGGTACATGAAAGGTGTTCAGAAAAGCTTGTTAAAAGAACGAATGATTGAATGCATGAACAAAGGAAGTGGACTTCAGTCACCTGACCCACTTGTAGTCACTCTTCTTACCTGAACGTGTAAGTCTTGGTGATCCCACAAGGCAGCGTCTTGCCCAGTGGCATCAAGGGAGCTGTGACCCGTAGACCAGCACCTTCCAGGATCACATCGTGGGCGGATGGGTGTCTGCCTCCCCTGTCCACACGGTAGTCAAAAGACAGGGTTTGCCCATAGCTCACCTGTTGATTCCCAAGAAATTTGGCTGTGAAATAGAATTTGAAAAGATTGAGATCATTGTGAAACTGGAGGAGCAAATGAGCTAGCAAGTTTGCATTAATGTTGGTGATTTCTGTTGGAGTCCTGTGTCATCAATGTACCATCATGCCCCCAACCACTCTTCCAGAAGAATCAGTTCATGGATGTGACCATACTGCCATTGGCTACAAAGGAGAGTTAGTGACTGACATGCTACAAGGGCCACTTTATAAGACAATTCCATGTATTAGATGATTCACAGCATGGCCCTGACAATAGACCGATACATAAAGGTCCCAGGTATGTTGGGAAGAGTACCATTTGTTACATAATGCTTTAGAGTTCACAGACATCATTACATTTGATGTTAATAATCCTTGGAGGTATTATTATCCCCATTTAACAGCTGAGAGAACTGAAATTTGGAAAGGTTAAGAAGACAACTTATCTGGACATCACGTATTAGCTAATGAAATGAACTAACACATATGTTTTTAACATACAAGTGGTTAAAACTGAGAATACCTTATTTTCACTTTTCCATCTGCTTCTCAGTAGATCCACAGATATGACCTCTGTATTTCTCAACTTTATGGGAAACCTAGAAACTTCCCATTTGACAAAAGTAGGAACCTCAACCAGGATCTGTCTGCCTGGATACACAATCCTGTGCTATTGTATCATGACTTTGTCAATAGGGCTGGAGCCCCAACTGTCTTCTGGAAATACTGCTTCTCTGAACACCAGGTGATAACGGTTTTCACATTTGCTAACTCCATTTTTCTCTCCTGACTTCTAGGCTTATTAGTTGGCTTCTATAAGAAAAATACCATACATACCAGGAGCAACAAAATAGACAGGGTCTGATCGTCGTGCTGAGCTGAACACGTCCCGATGACGCTGGGACCACTGGAGCTTTGCAGGAGACCCATTTCTTTGGATAGCCTTCCAGCCATCAACATCTGGAACACACACACAAAACACTTTGCATTCGGACAAATCTCATTGTCTATGGAGTTAATAAGGCAAGACTTGATTGCCAAAAAGTCCTAGAGGTGAAGAGCTAGTGGGGTTTTTTAAAAGTTCCACATTCATGTGCAGTCCTCAAAATGTCCTATGCGTCTCTCTCTACTTGCGTCTCAACTTCACCTGTTCCCACCCCACAGCTGCTCTGACTTCTTTGAGTCTCATTCCCGTAATATGAGAGCATGTTTTCATCTGCCTGCGGTCCGTACTTTTATTTTATTTCCATAAATAGGGTCTGGCCTTCGTGAGTGAAGAGGGTCCAGCATGTTCAAACAGAAATTCAAAGTTGAAATCAAGTCAATCTAGGTTTTTATAGGGTTTTGTAGCTTGATAACTAATTTCACAAACATTAACTCATTTAATGTATGTGAAAACAGTATTTTTTAAAAGATTTATTTATTTATTTGAGAGAGAGAGAGCGCGCACATGTGAGTGGGAGGAGGGGCAGAGGGCGAGAATCTTTCAAGCAGAGAAGTGGGGTCAATCCCATGACCCCTGAGATCATGACCTGAGCTGAAACCAAGAGTCGGATGCTCAACGACTGAGCCACCCAGGCGCCCCTGAAAGCAGTATTATTAATGAGTGTGAATTCCAGGAAGGCTCACATAAACGCCCCCAATCCAAATGAAAGACTCTTTTGTGGTTTTAAAATGCATGGAGATGGGAAGTGCAGGGAGATGAAAATCTGGTCTCTTTTTAGTTATTCTTTCAAGTTACTCATACACCGGTATGAGTCAGCTGTGCGGCTATGACTTTTTCAAGACGTTGGGATCTGCCTTATTGCCCAGACAAAATAATGTCCATTAAGAGCTAAAAGAGAGCTGCTAAAGACTACGCAAACTCCCCAAGCTGTGATGAGGAGGAGGTTGTCTGTAAGCGTAAAGCTCTATACAATGTTAAAAACAAAATTCTAGAAACAGAACACTTTACCTTGATAGAAAGTAGAGGTGATTTTATGGACACTGTAGTCTCCAGAGCTGTGGCAGTTGGCTGAATGCCCATAGCAAAAACACTGGGTACAGCCCTCAGGGTTTCCCCCATCCAGGTGATAGTAACCTGGTCGACACCTGTAGCGGCATTTTAGAAATCAGGACAATGTTAGAGGTTACTTCTTACTTCATATAGAGAATATGATGACTGATCTTTTCTACTTTCTCTCCCACCTGGCCCTATTAATTCCCAGAACTGGGAAATACTAAACGACACATAGCATCCCCTCTCCCGCACGTGATGGACAGTCACGGCCCCCACTGAGAGACCATGAAGGTTCACTTTCTGTCCCTGTGGCAGAGCACAGTTACGTTGGACTTGGTGGCCTGGGAACTTAGTGATTTCCCATCCTTGGTGAGGAACCGAATGGAAGTCACATGAGCAGGACAAGAAGAGTTGGGGCAGGGGGATGTGGGGCTGGCCCTGTCTTAGAGCAAGTGTTTAATGGGGCAAAAGAGTGGGAGGTGGGGCCAGGAAAGGAAAGGCCAATGTCCCAGCCCCAGCACCCGCTCAGCTATACTGACCAGCACAAGAACACTAGGAGCTGCCCACCGTCCTGCCCCTTATATCCCTGCTCTGGTCCACGGGGAAAGGGGCAGGTGGGGGTATGACAAAGAAGGATGGCTGCAGGCTCCCTACAAAAGCAAGACGTAGGCTGTGTCCCACCCATCAGTGGCTTCTCTGAGGACCACAGCTTCCAGGCAAGTCACAGACGTTGGGGTCACAGAGAAGAAGGAGCAGCTGGGGAGGACTTGTTTTTCTCTGTTCAAATTAATTACATCCTTCTTCACGAAATAATACTATGTTTCAGCGACCATTTATTTAGCACTGATGCTATGCCAGGCACTTCATGTATGTTCTCCAATTCAGTCCTTGGTACAACCCTATGAGAAGGGAATTGTATTTCCAATTTTCTTTCTTAAAATAAATGAACTTATTTATTTACTTACTATTTATTTATTTTAGAGAATGAGAGAGAGTGAGCAGGGGGAGGGGACGAGGGAGAGAGAGAGAGAAAATCCAGCACGTGGCCTGATGAGGGGCTCAATTTCATGACCTTGAGATCATGATCTGAGCTGAAATCAACAGTTGGACGCTTAACCAACTGAGCCACCCAGGCTCCCAGCTTCTAATTTTCTTAGACGAAGACACCCGGGCCAGAGAGGTTAAGAAACCTGTTCAAGGTCATAGAGCTGGTAAGTGACTGAGACAAGATTTTTCAAACCAGGTACATCTACCTCTGAGTCATGGGGTCTAATCCTCTGGCCCCTATGACGGGAGTCTATTTATTGTGCAAAATCACAGAACAGCAGGTTAAGTGTGAACAGTAAACTCTTCAGAGAACAGCTGTATGTAAATAAGCATTGTTTTTTTTCTCTACAGAGCAAGGGCTTAAAGAAAATCATTATGGTTTCTTCGGAGGATACTTGCAGAGTTTAAGAGACTAAAAAGCAAGGAAGGAAGGGGGGAGGGCAAGGGAGGGAGGAGAGGCACGGAAAGCGAGGGGGAGGGAATGAGAAAAGAAGGCAGGGGAGGAACCAAGGGAAATCAGGCAAAACTCAATGACAGTGTTGAGGGATGTAACCGGGTAATAAATTATGAAGAAAAGTAACGAAGTGATTACACAGAGGTCAGAACAGTGGTGACTTCTCGAAAGGAGGGAGGGTGTTGTCACTGGGACGGCACATTTTTAGTGAAGGTCTATTTCTTAGAAGGGGCAGTGCTGACATTTGTTTTATGTGGTTTTCTGTTTCTGTGTGACCTTGTGAAATTAAAAACCTTTTCAAAAAGTGCCTCCTCTTCTAACACGTAAGCTGTGTTTCCCTCCCTCTACCTCAGCAGCAAAGAACCCCCTGGAAACACGAGCTGGGAATGTATCTGGTATTTTCTCTGCCCAGGTATAAGTGATTGTCAGGATGCCAAAGAAGTGTTTTCTTACTTTTAAGAAAACGAGGAGAAAGCCTTCATCTCTGGGGCCAGCCCCACGGCAATCGTAGAGAAGGGAAGAGTTTTAAGTCTGAGCCATTTGTCCTTAAGGAATGTCTGCAAGCGGCAAGGGAGGCTGGGTCACTGTTTACGGCACCACCTGCCCCAACATGGCTCGGGGCCCAAAGGGCTCTTACATCTTCTCCCGGCTCATGCGTGTGCATGCAACCACCAGCCCATCCCGGGGCGGTTCCTTTGCTGCACATGATGGTTATATATGGCCATATTTCCTCTTACTAGCACGTTCCCAACATGCTTAATTAGGCCAGGCCTTTTCTGGGACCGGGCTGAGTCATGTGACCTCATTATTGCAAGCCACCTTGTATGGGAGCACCTGGGATTGGGAGTCAGCTGTCAAGGGGACTCCCTGGGCCCCTGGGCCTCTGCCGCCCATTGTAAACAAAGAGAGGGGGCCCACAACAAAAGATGGGGTCCAGGGGGATTTGGGGACTCAGTTGTATTTTTTAAAAAGCTAAGTTTTTGAGGACAGAGGACAGGACAGAGGTCGTCAACACTTGTTAAGTGTCCCTTTTCCATAACTGCACTCAGGATGAATTCTGAGTGCATGCTAGCTGCCAAGAGACTCTCCCTGCTGTGTCTGCAGGGCCACAGTTCACACAGACCTGTCACAGCGCTCTCCGGTGACAGCTGGCTTACAGACACAGCGGCCCTCGTCACAGGGCCCCGAGACGCCAGCTGGGTCACAGTCACACTTGGGGTCTCTGGGAAAGAAGAAAAAGAAAATTAGGGATGTGTCTCCAAGTGCTTTTCAGCTATCCATATAAAGATCAAGTGCTCCTAAGCAAATGTCACCAACTTAAGTCCGTCCTTCATCTTCAGTGAGGCCCGTCTCAGCTCTTCTTGTCTGCGCTGATCTCTCCCAGACCCTTTAAGGACTCGTTTGTTTGGGCTCAAGCTACTCTGAGGGTGACAGCTGGCCCACGAACTGCTTGCTACCCACCCCTAAGAAGAAGAGGGGTTTGCGCCAGAATGGGAAACAAATCCATCACTAAACGGTTCAGTTTGGTTTGGTTTAGTTTGGTGGACTGTTTGGTTAAGTTGCCTTTTTTAATTTTAATTTATCATTTGCTTCTCTATTGTTTAATTCGGTGATGACTGCTTTCATTGTGATGGATTCCATCTACTTGCTATTTTCGTTTATTTAGTTCTTTCTTTTGGTAACACTTCTATCAGGACACAATTCAGGGGCACCTGGGCGGCTCAGTCGATTAAGTGTCTGCTTTCAGCTCAGGTCACAATCCCAGGATCCTGGGATTGAGTCCACATTGGGCTCCCCACTCAGCAGGGAGTCTGCTTCTCCCCCTCTCTCTCTCTCTCAAATAAATAAATCAAATCTTTAAAAAAAATAAAAATTTTAAAAAGACACAATTCACATACCGTAAATTCATCCATTTAAAATGTACAATTTGCTGGGTGTTAGTAGATTCCCAGAGTAGTAGAATTTAGTACAGTTTAGTGATTCTCAACCACCCTAATTAATTGTAGAACATTTTCATCACTCCAACAAGAAACCCTGTGCCCCTAGCAATCACCCTCCCCTTTCCTCCCCCCAGCCCTAGGCAGCCACTAATCTACTCGCTGTGTCTGTAGATCTGCCTATTCGGAACATTTCCTGTAAAGGGACTCATACAATCGGTGGCCTTTTGTGTTCGGCTTCTTTCACTTAGTATGTTTTCAAGGTTCATCCAATGTTATACTTCATCCATGTATCAATAATTCATTTTCTTATGGCTGATTAAATTCTATCACATGGATAGACCACATTTTGCTTATCCATTCCGCAGCTGATAGACATTGGGGTTGTTTCCCCTTCTTAGCTACTATGAATAATGCTGCTAGGAGGATTTGTGTACACGTTTCTACGCAGATATATAAGTTTTCATATTTCTTCAGTGTACTCCTAGGAGTGGAATTCTGAGTTTGACTGATTTTTTTTTTTTTTTTTTTTTTTGGTTGCAAGATTTTCTCAATGAAGGAATCCATCAGTGTTTCCATCATTTCGTTCTGGCACAATCTCTTAGTGTTCTGGCTTCTGACTAGTATCACTCAGTGGGCACACAGTCCTAGGCATCCATCTCATGGGTCTAAAACCAAATCTGTCTTTTCCCCACTGTTCGCTCCTCCTCTGACTGTCCTTTGACCCCATCCAAATCCTACCCAAACCTGGATGGGCTCCCCTCTCCCCCTCACGTTTCTCATCCAGTCGGAGTCCCGTCCTGTCAGGCTCCCTGAAGATCCCTTCTCCAGTCCTCGTCTTTCACTTGTGAGGCTCTCCTCCCATCCTAGCCCCTCCACACGACTTATCTGGACCCTTTGACAAACATTAGGCACCATCTACTAGTTGCTAAGCACCAAGGACACTAAGAAATAGGATCCTGGTCTCCAAGAGTCTCCAGGCAGTGCAGACACATGAACAATGATGGCAGCGAAGCCTAAGGCCAGCTGGAACCAGGTGCCCCCCCCTCCCCGTCTGCATGCCTGTCCTCACTCTGGGCACTGGGGTTGCAGTAGGAACAAGACAAAGCCAACACTGGGTTTCGTTCTGGTGGGTGAGACAGACAAACAAATACAGAGAGAAGTGAAGTGACATCTGTCAGAACTCAGGGGGGTGGGGAGAGTCAGGGAAGGCCTCTGTGAGGAGTGATGAGGTGGGGATCAAGCCCGTGGGGCTCTCTGTGGCCCCGTAGGAAGCAGGAGTGCTCCAGGCCAGGGCCGAGGTCCCTTGGCTTGGCTCCTTTGAAGAAGGGAAGGCAGGGTGGGGCCAAGTGCCGGGGGCCAGCGGGAGAACCATGGGAAACGCAGCGGGAGTCCACCGCCGGGGGTGCAGAGGACGGAGGATCTTGCAGGGCCCTGCTGGTCTGCAAAAGAAGTCTGTATCTCATTCTGAGTAGGACAGGGAGCTACTGGAGGGTTGCAAGCACAGAAGTGGTACAATCAACTTCATGTTTTAGAAGCATTTTCAAAGGGAGACCGGGCCAAAGGAAGGGTCTCTGAAGACAATCTAAAAGGGGGCAGGGAAGCCTGGAAGAGAACAGTATGTGCAGAAGCCCAAGGGTGAGAGGGCTGGGCACAGTGGTAGCCAGGCTGGTGCCAGCATGGAGGGCAAGGGGCTGGAGAAAGGGGCAGGGGCGGCCATCCTCCACGGGCCCCTTCCAGCTAACGGCTTTCCTGCCGAGCTCCCTTTCCCCTCAGCCATCCCACTACCTGCCTCTCTGCATCCCTGTGATTGCTCATGTGATTTATAATGTGTGCTCCATCTTCTTCCAGGAAAGAATTTTTTTTTTTTTTTGAGAGAGAGAGCGAGCGAGCACGTGCATGAGTGGGGGGAGGGGCAGAGGAGAGGGAGAGAATCTGAAGCAGAATTCACACCCAGCTCAAATCCAACACGGGGCTGGATCTCACAACCCATGAGATCGTGACCTGAGCTGAAATCAAGAGCAGGACAATTAACGGACTGAGCCACCCAGGCGCCCCTCTTCCGGGAAAGAATATGAGGAGGGATAGAGAATGCTTCAAACTCAAGGGGAATAGTTTTTTAGTCCAAATTCATTTGGGTCGAAATGGGTCCCAGGTAAGAATCTGGAGGCCTCTTTACCTCCATCCTCGTTCGTCTAAAAGGGGGCGATCACCGGGGTGAAGAACGTAGGTTTCAGAGCCCAAACTCTGGGCCTGAATGTGAGGTCCACCCTCATCAGTAATATTGGGGAAACTTAGCCCCTCGGGGTGTACATTTCTTCTCTTCCACTTGAGTGTAATGCTAATCCCAACCTCTGAGGCTTATTGTGAGGATCAAACGGCATGACCCACGTGAGGTCCTCAACAGCGCCTGGCACACGGCTGGTGGTCAGCAGTGTCAGTGGCCACGGCTGTCAGTGTCATTGTCACCCCTCAGGGCCACAGCTGCAGTGGTGTGGGCGGGTGCTTACAGTAGCCGTTGGTCTTGGGCGCACCCGGCGTCAGTGAGCGAGTGGAAGCCTGGCAGACAGCGGTCACACCTGTCTCCGGTCACACCTGGCTTACAGCTGCACCGTCCAGAGTGGTCACATCGAGCGCTAAGAGAACCTGTAACCCACGAGGTAGGGAAAAGGAAAGAAGAAAAGGAGATATTCAGTTTATACGGCATTAGGAAACAACCGAAACCCCATGGGAGCTCAATGGCTGCTGAGGGGTGACTGCCACCTGCCCCCTCTAAGGCGTCCTTCACGTTTCTGGGTACACGTCCTCCCCAAGCATGGCTTCCTCAGGCAAAGAAACGGCAGTTACTCCTGGAACCGTTTTTACTTCTGTATCTGCTCTGATTCAAACATTAAGTAGTATGTCAGCCACTGCTTTTAAAAAGAAGTTTCTTGAGTCCTTGAGACCTCAAGAAGAGGGACAATTTGTGAATGAGCACATTCAGCCTCCTTGAAGAGAGTTAGCCTGTCCTCTCTCCCTAGACCCTGCCTCCCACTCTCTTCCCTGCCTCCCTCGTCACCTCCCTTCCCTCCTTTCGTGCTGCTTTCACAATGGACTTCAGATCACATTACTCAGCTGTTTCGTCCTCTGGTGGCCCCCACCATAAGCAGAAGAAAATGCAAGCTCTGTATCGTGGCCCACGGGACTCGACCTCTCCTACCATATCGCCTGCTCTCCTTCACTCCGTTCCAGCTCCCAGCTCCCCCAGCCTGTGTGTAGAATGTGCCAGACCGCTTCTGTCCTCCTGGGATCTGCTCCCCCGGGCCTGGAAAGCTCCTTCCCCAGAACTCCACCCTAATTGGCCCATCCTCAGCTGTCAGGTCCTGATTTAATATTACTTCTCTAGGGAAGTCTCCTCTGACTCCCAAACCCCAAATAGCCATCCCACTGCTCTGAAGTCCTGCTTACTCAGGATGACCTCAGCTTGCGTTCCCTGCTCGGTCCCCAGGGCCCCCCCCAGTGCAGAACCCGACGCAAAGAGGATGCCCAGAAATCTGTTGGAGGAAGGCACGTATGCCAAGAAAGAGGTCGGAGTGGTTGGGAAAGAGTCAGGGGTGGGGGGAGCAAAAGAGGGGCAGAAAGGTGGTGAGAGGTTTACCTCACCTACTTTACAATCTCTCTGTGCTTGGAGAATTATCAAATAATCCACATATCTCAACTAACTGTGGTGACCAGGCCACCCATAATCTATAAAGCCAACAGAACGCTAACCAGTTGCTCCTTTCTTTCTAATCGGTTATTCTGTGAGTTTTTGATTCACTAGTAGATAAAATTCCACAATAAAGATTTTGGCTCTGTGCCGATATAAAGGCTTTTTGCCCCATGTGAACCTGAAATTAACCACATTCACTGAGTTGGTGAAAGACGCCATGTCAACTTTGCAAGGCTTGAAGGGGTCCTCGGTGGTAATGGTATAAACTACATTTTTTGAGCATCTACCACACGTGAGACACTGAGTTCGGCACTTTATATATGTTAGGAAATGCTATCTCCTAGCAAAATAAGAGCAGACAAAAGAATAACAGATCCATTTGGGGGTAACAGGGAAGTATCAAAGGCTCGGGAACTATAGGCCCACAGTTCAGAAAGGCATCTCTAGGGCAATCTGCAGGATGCCTCAGGAAAGGGAACACCAGCCCTTGTGAGAAGCATCCTCCTGTGACAGGATGACCCAGATTGGAGGCGGCTGGGTGAGAAGGGGAGCAGGGAATCGCTGAGAGAGCCACGTGGATGCAGAATGAACAGACTTCCCCTTTTAGGAAATAGATGATGGGGGGTGGTGGGGATCACATGATGACACCAACGTCCCAACATGCACACTAGATGCAACATGAGGCTATTTAGCAAAGAGAAGGGGAAAAAGGAGCAAGATCTCAGGTCATGGTCATCTCAGGAGAAGGTCATGAGTTTAGTTTCGGACATTGTGAACTTGAGTTTCCAGTGGCACATTAAGGTGGAAATGTTCACCTGGAGCTCAAGAAAGAGGCTGGGGGTGAAGATCTAGGAGTCTTCAGCACACAGGCCAAGTAGGAAGCAGAACAGGTATAAGAACACTTTGAGGGCAGATAGAGAGAGGAGGGGAGGAGCTTCGGACACAAACAGAACCCCATTAATTAAGGGGCCTTTCATAATCAAAGCAGAAAGAAGTCTCAGGACACTGGAAGCCAAGAGAGCAGAGCTCTGAGGGTCAAGGGAGGAGGAGGGTGGGAGTTTCAGAACCTAAGGCAAGAGAATATTTGAGGAGATGAGCATGAAGAGAGGCTCCCCGCGCTGGCATGCGCAGACCTCCACACCCTGCCCTGCAAGCAGTCAGCCAACAGAGCTAAGGAAAGGTTCTGAGTTATGCTCCAATAAGCAACATTCGACAGAAGACATCTTTCTTTAATACAATTCACTTTTTTTTTTTTAACACAAACGATTGTCAATCTGAGACACAGAAACCCATTTTTTCCCCATTCCAATAAATGGAAATTATGCTTTCAACCTAAGAAAATTCTCCCTACAGTTTTACAGAATGAATTCTTCTTAGAAAATGGAGAAGTCTGTACTTTGCTTTTGGGTTTGGCCCACATAGACCAAAATGGTTACTCTGCAAAACACCTTTCTGAGAGAAATTAATAATCATCGCATGAAAACAGACATTCTGTGTCAAGAAAAGTTTGGGAAATGGTGCACACTTGATCCCTCCGAGGTTTATAACATTCTAGTACCTTCAGCAGGCATGGAGCTTGTTTATGTTTTAATGCCAGCATTTCCAAACATTCTTTGACATTCTTACAGGCCACATCTATTACTATCTTGAGGAACGCTGTGTCCTACCAGGACATTATCTAGGGAATCCTGCTCTAAAAGCTGGAGGCTCAAAGAGCCCAGACTTTGAAATCCAACAAATCTCCCTTCAAAACCAGCTCTGCCACTTAGCTGTGTGTCCTTGGGCAAACTGCCTACTCATCAGTTCTTTTAAGGGAGGGTAACCACCTATGCCTGTGGAGCTGTTGCAAGACTTTGGACTAAAATACATAAAGTGCCTCATTCAGTGTCTCACACGTCACGGGCGTTCAAAGAATGCAGTTTGCACTGCTACCTCCGGCCTCCTTCAAACCTCGCCAAGTGAACGTGGAGACGTGCAGAGGTCCTTACGGTGAGCATGACCACTTTATGTCACATTCCGAAACTTCCAAACTAATAGCGCTGGGTTTTCAAACTCTCTCATTAAAAGAAAAACACCTGGCCCAACTCCTACTTCATAATCTACTCTTAGGGACTGTGAACAACTGGGCTGAAAGAACAGAAACCAGCTTCCTCTTTCAGTTCTGTGTCCCAGTAAGCTCTCTTAGGGCTTCTATGGAGACGGTCTACGTGCATCTGAGGGCTCCGGAAGGTATGCTAAAATGAGTACTATTTAAAAATTAGGGGCACCTATGTGGCTCAGTCGGTTACATGTCCAAGACTCTTAGTTTCAGCTCAGGTCATAATCTCAGGGTTTGGAGATCGAGCTCCGTGTCGGGTTCTGTGCTCCCAGCAGAGTCTCCTTGTCCCTCTCCCTCCTCCTCTGCCCCTCCCCCTCCTCTCTCTCTCTCAAATAAATAAATAAATAAAATCTTTTTAAAAATTAAATAAAATAAATAAAAATTAAATCAAAAAGAGGCTACATCCTTTGGAAACCTTTAAATATATATCTACACTTGTATTTTGAAGTAACATTATTATGTTTTTATAATATTATGTAATATATAATACAACTATATAATTATATTTAATAATGATAAATTATTATTTAAGAATGTTTTAAATAACAACCCAAATGTTATAGTCCAAGTAATTCACCGTCAGGGTCATACATACGTAAAAAATAATAATAAAATTAAGAGAACAAGTCCAATATCCTATATGTCCACACAGGTCTCAAGAATTTAGTTGTCCTGGGAGGAAAAAACCACACAAGGACACACAGTGAATTTCAAAATATTTGCAAAAGGTTCTCAGGGCTCACACGTGTGCTTACAAGAGTTGAAGGTAACTCAGCCCTGTCGCTAAATCCACAAAGTCATCATCTAAAAGTAAGTCTGGGGGCGCCTGAGTGGTTCAGTCGTTAAGCATCTGCCTTTGGCTCAGGGCATGATCCCGGAGTCCTGGGATCGAGCCCCACATCAGGCTTCTCCGCTAGGAGCCTGCTTCTTCCTCTCCTACTCCCCCTGCTTGTGTTCCCTCTCTCTCTGGCTGTCTCTCTCTCTGTCAAATAAATAAATAAAATCTTAAAAAAATAGTAAATAAATAAATAAATAAAAGTAAGTCTGGTTGCTATATTTATGAGAAATTGATGTGAAATCCAAAATATGTGACCCTTTTGGGGATTACTAATGCTGGTGGCTGCATTCGCCGCACATGGACTGACTGCATTTTTCGGAGAGATGTGTTCTTTGGCATTTGAGATGGCATATACCATAAATTCCCTTGAAGGTGACAAATATCTCCCGGCTGATTGGGAGACTGAGAAGTCACACAGGGAATTCAACTTGCGCCACCGGGCGAGTAATCTGGGCAGCCAGCGTGTAGTGGGAGACGGCACGGGGTGGGAACAGTCTCTGTCACTGACATGCCCCTCAGCCCAGCAGCTCAGGCTCGGGAGCTTCACGTCTTTGTCTCTAGAATGGTGTGTGGAGTGTGTTAACACATACAGGTTGTCAAGTTGTTATGAGCACTGAAGAAGACATAGTATATGGAAATACCCTGGAAACACAGAAAGCGTTAGTCAGATCTTAGGAAATAATATCCATGAGGTTTTTCCTGGGTATCTAATTGTCTGCCGTTGGGGATAAAAAGACACCACTCTGATGCTTTTTTCTTTCAGGTGGAAGGAATAAGACGGAGCAGTTCTCCACCAGAACCTTGGATTATAACTTCAGCCCTTGCAATGGCTCGTTGTGAAGACTAGAGGCCGTTCATCCCCTCTTCGAGGGCTCTGTTTCCCTGCTCTTTAAAAATATTCGAAAATTTCACTGCCAATTTCAGGGTATTAATAAAAAAATAAAATGTTAATAAATAGTTTTAGCCCAAAGATGTGGCCTCTGCAGGCTTCCTTCTAAACTGGAATGTGACTTTTTAAAAAGCCGGTGTTCCAGGAAATTGCAACACCGATCTCTGTCCTAATAATAAAAACAACTCCATCAACTACAATTTACTGAGTTGTCTACCATGTGCCTAACAAACCTCATGAGATCCTCACATGCTCTTGGGATACAAAGAGCATGGGGATGGGGACCCTTTTACGGATGGGGACCCTGGGGCCGCGAGAGGTGAAGGGACAATGCCCAGAGTGACACAGCAGTAGTGGCCGCGCCCAGGCTTGAACCCGGGCTGTCCAGCTCCCAAACCCACCACGAGTCTCTACACGATGATCTTGGACGTCAGCGCGCCTGGGGCTGGCACCTTCTCTGCCACAGAGCTCTACAACCTTCGATGGGTCCCTTCATCTCCCTCTCTCAGCCTCTGCTACCGCATTTGTACGATGGAACGAATAATAGCACCTGCTTCACGCCGTTATTCGTGAAGGTTCATTCCTGGATGAAAGCGTCTAGAAAAGAGCCTGGCACACAGTAAGTGAGTAATGCGTGTTAGCTATCATTTAATAAGCCAGAAATTATCGCTGGGCTCCCCCACTTCCTACCAAGCGGTTCACACCGAGCCTGGGATGTCTATGGCCCTATGGCCCGAAGGAAAAGAGAAAGCCAGGCTCATGGAGGCCGGGCGAGCAATGGACTCCACAGTGAAGAAGAAGAGACAGTGTGGCAAACACTCCGTTACCATCTCTCTGCTAAGCCGCAGGCTCCTTGTCGCCTCTAAGACGAATACCCTTGTCTTCGGGCCAGGCTTTCCAGCTAAGCCAATTGAACTTCTAATTACATTCCCACCGATCATTTTGCCGGGAAGACCCAATTCCGGTGACTCACAGTGAAGCTGCATGACCTACAGGGATACGGGCTCGTCAGAAGGATCGAAAGTGCCCTAAAATGGAGTAATTTTCCTTTTAATTTTTCTTTATGAAGTTCTTCGATTCACAGGGAGAACTGCTAAACTCAAAAGATTCTGGATGGTGACTTTACACCACGAAGCTGAGCAAATCAGACTCAAACCACACTGTAACAACAACTGGTGGATTTGGAAGTGCCTGCTGGGATTCGGGTCTCTATCGCCATGGGGTCGTCCCCAGTTTTCTAGTGAGGCTCTCCCACACCCTCGACCAGCAACTCATGGCTGGACCAAACCTGCCCGGTTTTAGATTCTTTCAGCTGCTGCTACGAATTCGTTCCACAGAGCTACACTGAGTCATGGCCACGCACTTCGGCTATCCTCTTCAAGCGGATTAATATTTATCATATTACGCTATTAAACACTTTCTAACAAAGAAGAGAAACATACTGCCGAGAAAGAGAATACATGCAAATAAGGTAGTTTAAAAAAACCCTCCACTTATTGAACAAGTACTTGTCTCTCCCTCTTTGTATGTACTAACGAGTCTTCACTGTCCGTGGTCAGTACGGCACGCCGGGTACGTCTGTGCGCAAGAATTACCCACAGAGGTGTGAGCACAGCACTGGGTGACACATTTAAAAAAAAACAAAACCAAAATACAACAAAAAAAGAGGCCTGCTATTAACCAGTCATCCTGTAGGTGCTTCCTATTTATTGATTCTATTTTCTCTGGTTAACAGCCCTGAGAAAGACTTCAGTGGGCCTGTTCGTCGGGCAGTCTCTTGGACCAGTGCCACCTTACATGCTAGCACCTAGCATAGCACCAGAAACAGATCTTTCTATCCCTTATTTTTTGAGAGGTTGGTCAAAGGGATAGCTGTGGATATGGAGAACTATCACTGAAGCTTACAAGGCTTCCTTTGTCCCCAGGTCAAACTGTCATCTGCCAGGAAAAGTAATCATGTGCCTCTTGCCACTAGAATTCAAGCCAACGTGTCCTAAAGACTCCAGCTGGTTCCTACAGCCCAGACTTAAGAAAAACAGGTTTCCTTTCAGCCTGAAATTCGGAAGACACCACCACCACCAGTGCCTCATAGCTTCCCGGCTGTTCTACACGTTGAACACCACTCTCTTGTCCTGCTGGTTTCTCCCTTCCTCCCCGCTTTCTGTCCTCCCACCCCTCGTTCATTGCCCTTTTTCCCAACTACTTTTTTTCTTGTATAGTTGACACACAATGTCACGTTAGTTGCAGGAGTACAACATAGTGACTGGACATCTACAGGTCATGCTGTGCGTCCCACAAGCGTAGCTACCGTCTGTCACCCTACGAGGCTATCACGATATCACTGACTATATTCCCCACGCTGTACCTTTCATCCCCGCGACTCCCTCATTCTGTAACTGCAAGTCTGTGTCTCCCTCTCCCCTTCACCCGTGTCGCCCATCTCCCCACTTCCCTCCCTTCCAGCGAGGGTCAGTTTGTTCTCTGAATTTATAGGTCTGATTCTGCATTTTTAAAAAGTTTATGTATTTATTTAAGTAATCTCCACGCCCAACATGGGGTTCAAACTCATGACCCCGGGATCAAGAGTCGCGTGCTCTTCTGACTGAGTCAGCCAGGCGTCCCTGATTCTGCTTTTTTTTTTTTTGTTTATTCGTTTGTGGGGTTTTGTTATTGCTGTCGTTCCACTTCTGAGCGAAAGGATCTGGTATTTGTCTTTCTCAGTCTGACTTATTTCACTCAGCATGCTCCGCTCGGGGCAGCCACGTCGCCGCACACTACCTTTGGTGTGACAGTTGCAGGGCAGGCAGCGGTCCCTCTCCCTCTGTCGGTAGAACCCGTCCTTGCACCGCTCGCAGCGAGGGCCATCCGTGTTGTCGTTGCAGTTCAGGCAGCGGAATCCATTCCCTGTGTGTCTGTGGAGCTCGGCATCAAAGACGCACTGCCTGGACTTCCCGTTGCAGTCACAGACTAGGGGCGGGAGGGGGGAAGACATCGCTCGTAAGAAGCTCAGAGACAATGTTATTGTTATTAATATAAATTACGGACGGGGCACTAAGTAGTCGTGCTAACGACTTGGAGTAAGCTAAGGAGGAAATGGGTCGAATGAGGATTGTAAGAGTCCTTGCCCCCCCCCCCCACCCCAAAGGAAGCAGGAGCTCCACTGGGGCTAGGGTGCTGTCAGAGAGAACGTGAGCTCAGGGTGGCCCAACTGTCCCATTCCTCAAGAGACACCAACCATCTCACATGATGTATTTTTATGTAAAAAATCCTGATTTACATATTTGCAGGGCGTTTTTAAAACCCAGTGCAACCCCTAGAACAAGTCTACGGGCTAAAGAAGACCTGAGGGGCGCCAGCGTGTGCGCTCTGGCACAACTGTCTAACAGCGGGTGTGTCATCTGTCCCTCTGTGATGGTCAAGGCTGAGGAGCCAATATGAGTGTCTGGACAGGTATCTCCCTCCGCCCCTCTCTGTGCCTCGGTGGCCCTCCCAAAGCCACATGTCAAAGAGAACCAGAGTCCCCTGAAGAATACATTTTCGCAAGTGTCCGGGAAAGTTCACCCCATTGATGTTCTGAAGACACTCCTGGAGTGACACCCCCGTGGGGGACCTAAAAGCCAGTGAGGTAACATGTGGAAATACTCAGCATTGTTCCCGGCGCAGAGCAGACACTCAAAAAATGTTTCAGCCACAGCTGAGAAGAGAAAGGTGATAAGCCTTGAGGTTAAAAGAATTGGATCCAATAAATACCAGTTCTGCTGTTTTCCCGGGCAAATCTCTTCAACTCCCTGAATCTCTTTTCTCTTACAAATGCGGAAGGCATTACCTGCCTCCTTGGATTGTTGAGAGGATCTCATTGAGAAAAGAACATCAAGTCCTTCCCATCTGCTACTTCACTTACACAACACAGGGAGACAGGCGCTGCCTCAGAGGAGAAAAATGCCGTCCAGAAGGTTAAGTAACTTGACCCGGTGGAGAGCTGGGGTTTGAACCTGTGTCTGATGCCAAAATCCACTTTCTTGCCACCGAGCACACTATCTGCATTGGCCATGTGGCCTCAATAACAGTCTGTTTCTAGAACTGCCTAGGGCCACAACTTACCCAGAGCACTGATAAAAAGATTCGACGAATGGGTCAACAACGCGCACTGAACAGCTGCCCTGTGCGGGCCGTGTCAGGCTCTGAAGGGGCAAAGGTGATGAAGTGAACCCATGAGCTTCCCAAGCGACTTCCTCACCACACGCGGTTCCTACAACTCGCTCTCTAATCTGGGGAAGTGAACTGACATCTCTGCAGAGCCCGCTCTATCTCTAGACCTTCCCAGGCATCCGCTCGGTCACTTCTCACAGTAACACTTCAACGTGAGCTTTGTCACCCCCATTGACTGGCTGAAGAAACGAACGCTCAGCGACAGTGGATATCTTGCTTCAAGTCACACGGTTGAATGGCAACCATATCATTTGCTCCGAGGTCTGTCCAACCACAAAGCCCTCACCCTCCCATTTCACCCCTGCTTCTCAAGAATCTGGTTACCACTCGGCATGGAGGTGTTCCTTCTAGAAATTCCTCACACGGGCTTCTTCAGCCCCTACTCAAATCTTGTCCCTCCACAGACGGCACTGGTTGTAATAAATTATTTATTTGTTTTTTTGAGTTTTAAATCTGCCTCCCTCCCTGGAATTTTTACTATGTGTTCTTGTTGTTCCCTGGAACACGCACACACACACACACACACACACACACACACACACGTACTCCCTTCTCCATTTACTTATTTTATTTCAGACATTGTTTTACAAGCACAGTAGCAGCCGAAACTTTGACCGTCTGAAGACGGTGACAACATCTCCCTCTTTAGCCTTCTCTCCTTCTGGTTACACTGGAGACCTATCACGCCCAGGTCTTTCAACCACATCCCGTGTCACTATTTCTAGATTCTTCTTGACTGTCCTCCAAGGAACATACTCTAATTTCCAATGTCTTTCTTGAAATGGCCAGAATTTATGACAGCACTCCAAGTATGGTCTGAACAGCTCAGCTTGCAACACGACTGGACACTGTAATGCCAGGGACACAATTTAACATTGCGTTAAACTTACAGCATACTAAGTTTGCGCTCAATTCAGACTCCCAGGTCTTTCTCACCAAACTGGTGCCAAGTCGACTCTTCCCCAATGAATGCTTGTGTAACTGATTTTTTGGATTCCGAACAGATGTGCCACACAGCTGTCATGTGCTGTGAAATCACCGAGTACATCGTTAGGCACGTACAAGAGCTAAGTCCAGCAGCCAACGACCCTTGCGAGGTTACCCGGCTGGGTGGCCCAGTGTGCCAGTGCCCTCCCGGCCCTGGGTGCCTTTGGAGGGCAATCTCCAAATAATCACAACATTTTCGTTGTGCCTCTCTTCACCCAGAACAAACTTTTGGCTGATACTAGTTAACTTGATAAGGATAGCTCATGAAATATTTATTCAGAGCAATATTTTAAAAATAGACAACCTGCTTATCAATTAACTTTCAATACCTCCCTCCCCTTCTGTCCTTTCTCCTTTCAGGCTCTACACTGGGGGGAAGAAAACAAAACAAAACAAAAAACAAAAAAACCCCAGCTGTGTTCTTCCTTTAAACCCCCAGGCTTCTGTGGGGGGGACATGGCACTTCCAGCAAGGAGGTCAGCAGCCAGCAGCTCCACTCTGGAACTTGCCCTGGGCCGAATCCCCCTCCTCTGTCACCTGAGTTTCCGTGAAAGCCCAGGGTTGTGCTGACTGGAGTGAGGGATGCGGAGGCCTTGTGCCCGGGTGTGTATTGGCCCTCCGGGTCTGCACAATGTGAGCAGTGCACCAGGACACCCCCCAGCCTTGCCTGCAGAACCTCGAGGTTTCCAAGCTGCACCGAGCTCAGCACTTAGCCGAACTGCACTTTGCTTAATATTGACTCTTCGGAACAGTAACACCCGGAGGAGGAGAGCAGAGAGTTTGTTCCTTTTGCATGGGATGACCCCCTTCGTCACTGCAGCATCTGAAACATGGTCTCTCTCAAATCACCTTCCGAATTTGGACTAACTTCCCTAAAACTAAGTATTACTTGTGCTCACTGCGGGGGCGGAAAAAGAATCTTTTTGTTTCAAATTCCAGAATATTCTTGCAATTTGTTAATAAAATGGGCCTCCTACAGCTGGAGCCTGGTCTTTTTTATTCCGTGACCCATTCCTGCCTTGCCACGGGCCCAGGCACACTGGCTGCAGAAGGGCACTGCCACGCTGGGAGCGGGGATGCAGGGAGCAGCGGGGACTCTGCCAGAAGGGCTGGCGGGGAAGCAGCCCACCGCAGCCACGGGGGGACCCTGCCCACTGTGGTCGGCACTTCCACTTAGGTTTCTAAAGAAGACAGAAATCTGGCTTTGTGTATGACATCTACTGATTTTTAAGTGGGGGCAAAACTTTTTTTTCTTAAATTTCTGTTTGAAATAAAGCTGTGTCCAAGGGCGAATCTTTGCATTTGATTCTGCTCTTATAACAGGCAGAAAACACTGTCATGCTTTACAAAAAGGAGAAATGGGGCCCTCGTCTATGGCACAGTGGCCTGGTCATAGTGGGTATCTGATGTTTTTTGTTGTTGTTGTTTGTGTGTTTGTTTGTTTTTAAGATTTTATTTGTTTATTTGAGAGAAAGAGAGAGAGAGAGAGCTAGCATCAAGGGTGGGGAGGGGCAGAGGGAGAGAGAGAAGCGGGCTCCTGGCTGAGCAGGGAGCCCAATGCAGAACTTGATCCCAGACCCCTGGGATCATGACCTGAGCCGAAAGCAGACACTTAACTGACTGAGCCACCCAGGTGCCCTATATGATGGTTTGTGTGTTTTTTTTTTTTTTTTTATGAACAAATGAATAAATGTTCTCTTGAACTTCAGGAAACCCCTAGGTGTGTTTCCACCACCGAAAGGACTCCATGTGTCCCCACATGTCTGGACCTGCCTTAAAAAAACAAATACTAATACTTGGCAGTCACTCTCTTCCCTATTCCTTGAAAGGATGCTTTTCTCGACAGAAGCTCAGTCCAGAAAACAACCTTGCTTGGTAACTTATAATACAATGTTTTATTTAGGTTAATATAAGCCTTGGCTATATTTTCAAACAGGAAGAAATTCTTAAGATGTTTATTATACTTTCCTTGTTTTATATTTAGCCTTGTTCAATTTCATGTCTAGAATTTTCTTTTCATTTTTATCTTATAATTGACTTGCTATCTTTCCAAATTTCATAAATAGGCTGTCTAGTTTCCATTAAGGAATCTTGACACAAAGACATGTGATGGAAGTATAAAGACGGGCATCTTGGGCATTTCCTGGGTTGCCTGGGAAGCATTTATTAAGGGTCCATTCACTCAACAAATACGTATGGGGCATCTAGTATGTACCAGGTGCTGTTCCAGGCACTGGGGATACTGCGGTAAACGAAACCAATCAATGTCCCAGCCCTCGTGGAGTTTTCATGCAAGCCAGAGGGAAAGAAAATAAACAAGATAGAGAATAAAAAAGATAGAGAATAAACAGAGAATATTGGGATAGTGATATCTGTTAAGGAGAAATACATAAAGCAGTGAAAGGAAATAGGAAGTTGCAAGGGGAGGAGGAAAGTGAGGAGGAAAGAAAGGTTGAAGTACCATAAGCTGGTTTTTTTTTTTTTAACGATTTTATTTTTTTAAAGGAATCTCTACACCCAACATGGGGCTCGAGCCCACAACCCTGAGATCGAGAGTCACCCGCTCTACCGACTGGGCCAGCAGGCACCCCTGGTTTACTATTTTATTTCTATTTTGATGCTGTTCTGTTCATGAGCTTTATCCATTTATCTATTAGATGTGATGTTTCTCTTACAAATTATGAATTATTTACCTAACACATGTATCAAACTATTCCTCTTTCATTTTGTGACATATTTTACCCCTCTTGATAAATCTCCTTTCTCTCCAAAATCCCTCACTGATAGATTTTGCTTTACTGGTTCTTACTCCTTTTCCCCCTTGCTTCTTCTGTCCTTGGTCACTGAGATGTACATTTATTTAGTTCATTTAATAAATACCACTTCCCACCTGACAGGGAGGCTGCACTGGGCACTTGGACTTCATGAGCCAGCATGATTTCAAAACAGGGAGATGCCAATGTTTTACTTTGTCAAATAAGAGATTAAATATGTATAGATTTAATAAATATATTGAGCTTTATATTGAGCTTTCTCAAACACTCGTCACATTATCCACGTTTTCCTCATTTCACATGGACAGACATGGGTCTGGGACCCGGCGTTCACTTATCACCGTAGCAGAAAAAACAGACACAAGTCACTCTGGGACCCTGAACAGACCCAGAGCCTTGTAGTGCCCTGGAATCAAGATGGGCAGTTTTCTCTCCCTCTTTCACTGAGCTCAGTGTCACAGGTGCCAGGTCCTATCCATTGTCTTATTTGGCTATTCCTTTGTACTGTGCTTTTCCAAGCGAGGGCCATGTCTGCAAGCTTCTGTCCTGTCCTCTCTCGGTGCCCCCTCTCCAGCTCCCCCCATCCTGGTCTCTGGCAGCCGGGGCTCTCTCCACAGCTAAAGGAATGAGATTCATCGAACTGACCTCAAGCCCTGTGTAAACGCGTGGGAGACCAAGTCATGTCCCTCAGGTTTTCACGTGCTTCTCCCAGTCCAGTAGCGCGTGGGTGGTTTTTGTGTCTGACGGTGCTGGCGCTGCTCCTTGGCACCCGAGCATTTATTATAATAATAACTATAATGGCATACCGTCGCGACCCTCAAGGTGCTTCTTAGAGAAGCCCTCCGGGCAGCCAGGCAGGCTGATCCACCCACCACCACCCACGCCCCCCAGACACAGATCCGAGAGCTGGGCAGCCCTCTGCAAACAATGGAGCAAGGTGTGCAGAACCCCTCGGGCTCACTTCACAGCACTCCCACCCTCACTCACACTCACGGCTCCAACAGGTTGAGACAGGAAGCCCGGGGCAAAGGCTGTTTCCAAGCTGCATCCTTAGGAGAATGAAAGGAAACCGAACACACTTCCTAGGGTTGTACTGTCGCAGAGCCTCGGCATAATCAGCCTCATGGTGGCCGTGCATCAGGACCTCATTTTAAATTTCCCATAGGAAACACTGCAAGCAGTTACGAGAAATTGTAGCAACTTGGCCTTAATACAATCATTTGCGTCTAAGCCGATCTTCTTTGTGGTTCTAAACTTAAAAACGTGCTCTGCTTTTCACCCGTGTGACTTAACAATTTATGGGATCACCGTCTTTTTAGTGCTCTAACAAGTAACAACAAATTTAAAAATCCAAAGCTCCTTTCAAAACCCTGTGGGTTTGGTGCTGCCGACCTCTCCAACTTCCTCTCATTCCTCTTTGTCTCCCTCTCTCTCTGGGCACCAACACACAGACCCTTCATGAGTTCTGGAAAGCACCCCCTTCCTCCCACTGCAGGCCTCTAGGCTTGCTATTTCCTTTGCCAGGAGGGCTACTCCTCCACAGCCTTTTCCAAGCTTGTACCTAACAAAAGGCCTGGGGCTGTGACGGCTGGGAGGAAGGAAGGAAAGAAGGAAGCAAGGCAGGCAGGCAGTTTGACGTTAAGAAAAGCCAAAAAAGCACCTGAAATCTCCCAGGAGTCAGGGTCCCCATATGAAATTTTCTCAACACGATACACCAAGTGTTCATTGTCTACATACATGGCATTCAGCATACATTGAAAAAGCTACTGTTTCAACCGAAAAAAAAAAAAAAAGCATGGTTCGATGGAAACAAAGAATTGCGAGAAGGTGATAGTTTCAGTTAGAGGGAGTGTCTCAGACTTTCAGGTTTGCTCTCACGCCAGAGGAACTACTCCCGCGTCCTGACAGCCTGCGCACCGGTGGTGGTCCGCGAACCCGGAGCCCCGAGCTGCGCTGACGCCCCGAGGGCAGCAAGGCCAGAGCGAGGCGGGCGGAGGGGCCGGGGGTGAGGCCGGCCGAGGCCGTGAGATCAGCTTGCCGGGGTCGGGCAGCCGGGACAGGCAGTGCACTTGGCTGGCGCGCGGGACGACCTCAGGGGCTAGGAATCCGGCGTCGTGTTGGAACCTGGCAGCGCGCGCCGGCTGCCCGCGCCCACAGCCCTGCCGCCCGGGGCCTCCGTTCGCTGCTCCGTGCTCATGCTGACTCAGTTACACGCAGCACGTTTGGGAGTCCCCTGTGATCGCCTGTGGAGGAGTTCCTGCGGGGATGGCACTCCATTCGCTTCCTTATTTAGAGGAAAGGTGTGCGCCCCCCGCCAGCGTTTTGTGCCCCTCGTTCCCTTTCGGAGAGAGACGCCAAATTTTTTTCTGTCCTTCCCTTTTGAAACTGTCTTCCCTGGGACCCTATGAGGCCATCCTATCAGGTTTCCTCCTGGCTTCTGACCTTGTCCCCAAGTCTTTGTGGCTCCTGTCCTTACATGAACTCTAAATGTTGGGGTTGCTCCAGGCTCAATCCTGAACCTCCACGAGGCCTCACTCTCACCCCAGCCAAGGGCTTGGATAACCGTGATAGATCCTGACTGGGTCACCAAGGTCCTTCCTGGCCCAGACCAGCCACCCGCCTGACATTTCCAACCGGTGGCCTTGCGAGCTCTTTACACAGAACATGTTTAAAACCAACCTTGTAGTTGTCATCCCTTTAAGTCAAAAGGCTGGAAGCTATCCTTATAGGTTCTCCATCCTTACTTGTCCATATTGACGCAACACCAAATTTTATTGATATAACCCACCACATAGCTCAAGCCCATCCAAGTCTATGTCCATAATAGCCCCTCTCACGCAAACCCCATCACTTCTTGCCTACACGACTTCTTAACCGAATTCCCTACTTCTCCTGCCTCCACCCAGCAGTCAGAACACCTTTCCAAAATACAAATTCTACCAATACCTCTCTGGTACCTTTCCTTTACTTTTAGGATAAAGACCCAGAATTCCTTAACATTGCCACAAAGACTTCCAATGGTCTAATCCTACCTACTTTTCCAGCTTAATTTCATGTAACACTCCCCACTGGGACATCTTCACCTCTCTCCCATTCATTTCATTTATACCTCATTTTATGTCTTCAGTTCCTCTGGCTTCTTAAAATTCTTGCTTTGTAAAGGAAAAGCATCACGGTGGGGAGAGGGGAATGGGGCTAAGATGCCACCGCCATCTTCCCTTTTGTTTGTTCAAAGCAATTACGCTAAAAATTCAACCTTCATTTCTCCTATTGACTATTACCCCCTTCCTTTGAGTCAAAGAGCTGGCCTCCCGTAACCTGGCAACACTTTTCTGCTCAAAGATAGCAACTGGCACCTCCGTGAAGTCCGTCGTAACGAGGTTCGTCAACAGGAAGTCCAAATGTAAAGCATTAGACTGAAAGTGGTGAATAAAATGAACGTTGAGGAGAGTATACTCACATTTTTAAAAAAACCCAAAACCTGGCAAATGTTTATCTCCAGAACAAAAACAATTATTGAAAGCGTCCTCCAAGTAGCAATCAATTCTAAGGTATTTTTGGTTATTTTTTCAAATACGCAAATTGCACATTACTTACAAAACCTAAAGCAAGATACAACTGACATCTATCTGGTGGATACCAAAGGCATTGGTAGCTATCATCCTATTTGCCAAAATTGAAGTCTCCAAACCTGAGATACTCAAGATGACAAGATGAGTATTTTTATTGTATTACACCTACATGTAATGATGAAAATGCTTGTAAGTATTTTCTAGTTTTAAAACCTCCTTCTTGAGATTTTTCTTTCCAAGATTTAATATGTCTCTCAGGTTGGGTGAGAATCTGAAGATTTCTTCATTTAAACTAATCTTGAAATATTATGGTTTAATGTGTGAATGTCTGCTTCCAGCTTCATCTTTTTAAGACATGTCACAATATGTGTTCTAATTAAAATTTAAAACTGAAGTGGCACTTTCCTCACTAAAGAGTTTTTAAACTGAATTCAGTTTTTCTCTCACATTTTTCACAGCTGCCTTTTTTCTTTTCTTTTTTTTTTTTTAAGATTTGATTTATTTATTTGAGAGAGAGAGAGCATGAGCCAGGGGTGAGGGGCAGAGGGAGAGGGAGAAGCAGACTCCCCACTGAGCAGGGAGCCCGCTGCTGGGCTGGGGGCTCGATCCCAAGACCCCAGGATCATGACCTGAGGCGAAGGCAGACGCTTAACAGACTCAGCCACCCAGGTGCCCCATACTCTTAATAGTCTAAAGTCATCAAGAGTCAATGAAATTCAGATCCCCACATTTTCCTTTTGAATGATTACAACTTAAAAAGAGTCACCTAGTTTCACTAAGAGTTCATAGCACATTATATTACAACTTAGACTTGGAAAAGGCCCAGGTGGACTGCAGACACTTGGCCTCGTAAGGCCTACACCAGGAGACCACATCTGGAGATGTCTTCCCCTAATGCTCCACCAGGGCCCAGGCGGATGGTAGGGAGAGGGAAAGAAAGTCCCAGCCAACAGGGGACACCAGTTGTCATCTAACCAGCAAAGGAGTTCAGGGTAAGGGAGGAGGCTGATGGCTCAGTCTGAGTGAGTTCAAAGGTGAAAGGGAAAAGAAGATTAGGACACGAGATATAGAAGAGTTTCTCCTTTTCTTACACCTGGCACGAGAACGGGCTCTACACCAAGACAGCTGGTGTCAGCTACAGTATGGAGACTCAGTGAGCAGGCACGGTAAGGGTTCCACGTGCAAAAATTCAACACCCCACATCCTTCTGACCACACAAGCAGCGATTTCTATGAAATCATCTATGAAGAAAAGCATTTCAATATAAAAAGCATATTTGACTAACTTCAAAGAGTATGGTATTCACCGAGCATTTTCTACACAACTCAACAAAAGGTATCCTATGCCCTTTTAAGAGCAGCTGAAATAAAGAAAGGTAGAGTGTTCAGGACAGCTAGAGGTGACATGAAGCAATGAGGACCAAAGGGGGAAAAAAAACTGGGCATAAGGAGTCTGGGTAAAGGAAAGCTAAAAAGGAAATTCTGATTTGTATTGAATTGCTTTTCAGAGTATATATTAAATGTGGTTTTTCAATCATTTAAATTCATATTTTGTTGGCTCCTTTAAAAAAAAAAGTTACCAAATAAATACTTGCTCTTTAAACACTGAATTGCTTTTAGGAACAATATATTTTTGTACAAGGAGATTAGCCATAGACTTTTTGCTGTCCCTACAGCCCTCCGCAAAGATACACCCATGGAGGTAAGTGCATGCTTACTCTGCCCCATTATAGCTCTCAGTGTGACAAAAGAATGAGGGTAATTCACGTACACTTACAATGTTGCGAAAATATGTATGGAGTACGTTTATAGCATCTTCCTTAGAGATTCCTTTCTGGAAGAAAATCCTTTTGAAAATCATAGATTAAAACTGTACTGCTTACAGTCAGAAGAATGAATCAAATGGTCTTTGAGGGGACCAAGCATTGTTTATATGTCCATAAAAAGAAGTAACAAATATCCCAAGAAGAGACTGGACCACGAAGGCTCCACCAGGGAGTGGGCGCCATGTGCCTTGCATCTCAGCTGGACAAACCCGCTGCTCCTCCAAAGTCCCCTCCCACGCCCGCTCAGCTGTGGCCTCACCTCGTTGCCCGTGGGCCTCAGCATGTAAACGCCCCTCCCACCATGAACGCCCCTCCCGTGAGGCAAGAGCAGAAGCTTTGGATTACTGTTGGACCCACTGCCATTGCAAAGTAGACCAGTCTATCTGCGATGAGAAATGACCTTTCAACATTCCGAATCCCCTTTTAGCAAAAGCAAAATGGGTGATAATTTGAAATAGGAAATAAGTGTAAAGCTTTCATGGTCCATGTTCTGGCCATGGAACTGCCCTGATCCTGAAAGACTCTAAAACTCATACCAATGGTCTCCAACAGGGAGAGAAAAATAGTCTCTGGACACAAATATGCATATATAGAGTCAAAATGTCAGCAGTTATTGAAGAACAATGACTGTTCAAACAAAAAGGCTTATCGCTGTCCCTCAACTCTCCTTTTATTTTTATTATTTTTTAACTGAGCCACCTGGTCAATTCCAAGCTGCATGAAAATCTGACAACAAAGTTGAACAACAAAAGAAAAAAAAAGAAAGAGAGAGAAAACTTAGTCATTTAAAATCTGTTCTCTTGTCAATGTCCCCACAAACTAGAGTTTGTGTTTGGTTGTACCCTGTGGTCCCCTGACAGTTTTGAAGGAAGGGCCACTATAGTGAGTCACGTACACAGAGACTTCTGAATAGACAGGACACAGAAGCCCCTACTAGAGACACAGGGATGTTCTTATAACAGATCAAGATTCCATCAAGTCTAGAAATTAATTCAAATGAAAAATTTTAAGAAGAATTGGAAATAAGCCAAGAAGCTGTCTTGTTAAAGAACATTCATCTAGCAACCGAAATCTGGCCCCATTACCAAGTGCGTGGCTCTGGTCAAGGCAATCACTGCTCTGTGCCTCAACTTGCCCATCTGTAAAGGACTGCACATGCTAGGGCCCAGCTCCGTGATAACTAACTGTGAGAATTTGCACCATTCTTTACCTGGGGCCTGGGTATCATGTTCCTCATCTACAAATGAGAGACTCTCGTCCAGAACCTCTACGGACCACTCTCCTTTAGGACCATGATGCCGTAGGAAGAGAAAAAAGTGGGGAAATGCGCAAACCTTTTTGTAAGAAATGTCCCACCTACATGCAACTAAAGATATGAGTAACTGTTCCAATGTTTAAATTAGTGTGGGAAATGATTTGGCTGCAATTTAATTTTTTCTAGAATGTGAATACTGATGGCAATGAATACAAATAAAATCCAGAAAAGCAGCAGTTGGAATTCTGTAAATGGCCGACCTGCCTGAAGAAGGCCAGGACGCGTACACCTTCAGCTGGGGATCTCCACCTCTCCTGGGATACAGCAGAAGGAAAAGACTTGAGCCCTTCCATTGATCAGTGTAGGAGGAAGCACCATGCTCTTCTTCTCTCATAATTGTGACATAAGGAAGCACATGTTTGTTGGGGAGGCACGTATACAGACATACAGTCACCCACAGAAACAGAAAAGACTTAGCTTTGGGCTTTGGATATGATTCAAACATTACATCATGTACCTGGTGGTTATTATATTAGAACACAGCCCAGTAATGATTCAGTAATCCGCTAGGCCTAATTCGTGACTAAATTAGAATATTCCACAATCTATGGCACACCTATTTCTACAGCGGTCTGTAACAGATAATTCAAGACTTGTCCTTGGAAATTTCTTTAGGAAAAAAAAAGTCTATATAATTGAGCCACTAAGAACTTTAGTAGGAAAAATATTTCCAAGATTGCCTCGACAACTTAATTCTACGCTCCTGAGTTTCCCAGCAGCACAGATCACAAACCAACATTCTTCCTCAGCTCCTGGGACCAGTCGAGCTAAGCCAATGGCTGCCCCCAGCTCAGGACACCAGAATTTAAGCCTTCATAGGAATTTCCAGCATACACTCTAACCCAGTTCTATACTCCGGTTTATTGCACATACTTGAATATAATAAGGTGGAGGTTTTTATTTTTCTGGGGTGGGGGGGAGGTCACATTTAAGTCTTTTCAAAATCTCCCCTAGTATGGGGCACTTTCTCAATTGCTTTTATTGTTAAAATATTATTTGGGGAAGACACATTAATTTGACATGACGTCAATCAATGTTTTGGACACTTATCAGTAAGAAAGAGGTCAGACTGTTGAACACAACTTTCATTTTCATACTTGTTCATTATCTCACAATGGCGAGTGCTGAAAGTTGTCATAAATAAACCTTTCACGATGATTATGCTGTGAAGATTACAGTGTGTGTTGAAGGATAGTTTTTAATCTGTGGACATTTTGAAAATGATGTGCTTTCCAGTGACAGCATCAAAAGCAGACTCAAATCGAACTGCATCTCAAGCCACCTGGTCCGAAGTGAAGACGAAACCGTATTCGAGTTGTGTTAGATGCTAAGGTTGAGTCTGAATGTAATTAGTTCATGGAATGTGGGTTTACAAATTAATACTTGTAAGCTATTATTTTATAAATTTTGTGACTTTAAGTGGGTTTGTGAATTAATATGCTAAATGAAGCATAAAAAGACATGTGACCACTGCATCTGCACTGCTAAATGTTTTCATAATCCGGTTGGCCAAACCCCTTTTTTGGGGGCAGGACAAAGATTCTCCTGTTGAGAAGTGAGAGGCCAGCTTCTGTGGGTATATTCTCGAGAGCAACAGACTTGATGAATCTGTATGTGACACGATCTGGTGGCTGACAAAAGGCAAGGATAAGAAATGCTGTGAAATCTAATTTTGGAATTCCAATCTGCTTTGGGTCCCTTGTCAGGAATTCCATTTGTTTCATTGGGTAAAACCCGGGATTCATTCCAGCCGGAGCAGAAGGGCTCCTCATCACCTTTCTTGGGCTAATGAAAGGAGCCTCTTCAAAAATTTTACCACTTAAAACTCAGAAGGCGCCATATTGCCATTCAGCCCTGGCAAGGCAGTTAGTCATGTCATAGTAATACTGAACACGTAGTGGGTGCTTCCTAGGCACTGTGCAGAGTGCTTTATAGGTAATGATCACAACAGTTTATTTTCCTCATCTTAGAGATCAGGAACCTGAGTAACAGGGGAAGTAGCTTGTCTAACCCCCACAAATGGAAAATGACAGAGCTAGGACTTGAACCCAGGCCTGCACCTGTTTGCACGATGCTGTACCATTTCCACAGTTTAAGTAACAGAATCCATGGGAGAGTCTAAGTCTTTCCATGGGACCCTACCACTATCCACAGCACCTCTTTTCCCACATCAGGCCATGGGAGAAATCCAGATTAGTGTTCTATAAACACCTTGGATTCTGAGCTTATCATTCTAGAATGATTGCTTCAAAACTTACCTGAGGGCTGGATCCAACCGTATCATTTTAGTCCTCATTCTTTGTGTATTCACATTCTTATACAAATAGCATGTATTATATCTACATTGCTGCAACTCTTCCTTGGGCTAGCAGAACACCCCCCTTTGACAATGTTCTCTTCTAACCTCAAGGCTCATTGCGCCCTATTCTGCTTCATTGTTGTTCCATCTCCTTGGTAAGTGTTGAGGTTTCTCTTACCTCGATGTCCCAGTAATCTCATCTATAGTCAGGGCTTTGTTTTCCACCACTGTTTTCAAGCTGTTCTAAACTTCAAAATCATAGTTCCAGCTCTTCACCAGGACTGTTGCGCATCTCCACTTGTGTCTCTGATTCAACAGATCCTCATAGGAACTCACCCCTTCCCCTTCATCCACTACCCAACCTTGCTCCCAAAGCCGATCCTTCCCTTTGAGCTCTCGTTTCCTTTCATGGCATCACTGTCTAACCAGTCACACTAACCTCAGACCCATCTTGGACTCTTCTTTAGTTCTCATGATTTCCCCTGACTTGTATCGCTAACACATGCTCGCTGGGTCACCAAATTCTTTCCATTTTACCTTCTAAGTGTCCTGTCATCTCCTTCCACTTTGCTGTTTCCACAACCACAATGAAAGCCTTCGTCATTTCTCATTTGGATTATTGCAATGGCCATTTGTCGCCCTCGCCCCCCTCAAGTCCATCCTCTAAGGCCTTCAGTGAGTGACTTTGCTAAGACACGAAGCTGACCAGGCCCACCCCTGGTTATAAACCATCCACAACTCTTCTTGACCTCTGGGGCACTACCCTAACTGCACAGCCTGGCACAGAAGGCTCCTCATAACCAGGTTCCTGGCTCCATTTCTAGTCTCATTCCTATCAACTTCTTGCCCCTTCTCCAGTCATGTGACCCACGTGAACTATGATCCCGACTGATGGAGCTACACGGCACATTCTCTCACACCAACCGTGAGTTCCTGAAGGGAAGTCCTTATCTAGCTTACTGATCTCTGCAGGTCCAAGTTCACTATTTTTACCTGCACTGTTGGCTTCAGACTTTTTAAAGAAATGTGGTTCCAGGCATTTTAAGGCTCTTCGCAATAATTCCTCGTCCTTTCAACAACTCTGCCAGGTGGCACACTGCGCCCATGTAACAGGCAAAGAAGAAGATTCCAAGAAGCTGAGAAGCCTGAACGATTACTAATAAGAAACTAGTAAGTGGGTCAGCCAAAATTTGAAGCCAGGTCAGGCTGACTCTAAAGCCTGTGCTTGAGCTGAGACCATGCCTGTTTCACTGATGAGATCTAGCACCATAATTTCACCTTCAAGAGAACAACTTGGAAGCGATGTCATTGCTTTAGACTCCTAGGTGCAGCCCACAGGATGCCCAGAGGCAGGCCACTCTGGGGAGTGGCAAGTCCCATACTTTAGTTCAGCTTACGCTTCATTCCAGCAACCCGTGAACAGAAGAGCATGGGTGCTCTATGAAGCTCTTTGAGGAGGGAGCCTAATATCTTAAGCAGCCCATCTCCAAGGAAGAGGAAAGTCTAGAAATGAGACTGAACACGGCTTCTGACTTACTGGTCTAGATGGAATACTCAGAGCTTATCTATCCTAGAGAAGTACGAGTCCAAGTCTGTCCTCCTGAGTCTGATTTTATTAAACAGTTGATCAAATCCTACATGTTTATTTCTGTTATCTAATCCTCACACCTATACCGGCGGGAAAATTGCTTCAATAATCACCCACTATGTAAAACATACGTACTAGCTGCCTTGGTACTTTTACAATGTGGTCCCAAAAGCTCCAGCCTGAGAAGCCCCAGATCAAGTGGCAGGTATAGCTCTCCCAACAGCTGGTGTGTGGCTTGTGCAAATCCATGTTGGTGTTTTTGCATTTTAAGCCAAGGGATATAGTAGTTGATCCAGAAGCAGTTCCTCTGATTTCTAAATTCTAATATTCGACGACTCTCCTTACTCTTAGGATGTTTCTCACTAGGTGAACTCTAAGGGACCTAACCTACATGATTATTTTCATAAGTGACTTTGGAACATGGTGGTCGGGGATGATGGGTTGGCTGTTAATTCCAAGAAGGAAAAAAAAAGAAAAGGACTGTATCAGTGCTTTCAAACACATGCTAAAGTGTCCATGCCATTCAAATATAATTCAGGCCAGCCATTTAGGGAAAGTCGAAGATAATTCCGTGCCTATGTGAACATTGTCTCATGTTCACGCATTCCCATGTGTGAAAATGACTCTTGGACCCATTGAAATGAGTACTGAAATGCCATCAGGTGCAGGAAGCAATATAAATATGAAAATTCAGGGTAATGAGCCATGCAGATATTATTGGTAAAACTCAGTGACGAGGAAAACATGGGTTATGTGTTGTCATAGCTGACACATGCCTATAGCAAACGGTTGCTAGGTTCTCAGCAAGTTTTGTTTACATCAGTGAGTTGAACTTCTCACGAAATGACAGCCGCTGGATCTCGAGCTAAGATCAAATGATCTATGACATAGGTGCCCAATAAGTGCCTGTTGAATATTATGTGAGAATACCTTTAAGAAGTAACGTTATGCAAAATAAAGCATCGCCAAGACTCCTACGGCTCAGTCTCCATCCCAAAGACGAACTGGGAATTCCAGAAGGGTTATTAGGCTCCTTTTCCATCTTTGTGGTGTTCACAGTCACAGAAAACATTCCCACCCAAATCCCGTCCACGAAAACGCATTACGGGAAAGAATGTATATGCCAACGTATTACTGATATTCTTGATCAAACCGGGGCCCACTGGTCCAAAACGCAATCAAGAAGGAACATTTGTAAAGGAAGGAAAATCCTGGTTTGGCACAACCTGCCGGCTTCACGTTGGAAACTCAAGACTGTATGTAACATTAGTCTTAGGTTAAACCCGATCTCCAGAGAAGCCCCAGATGCGGGAGGAGGAGGGAGCTCTAAAGAAGTTTCGACACAGTGGAAACCCTCGGAGGTGTGCTCAGCCATCACAGGCTGCAGGGCAAGGCCGGTTACCAGCTCAGGGCTGCAACGTTTCCTCCGGGGGAAGCCGACTCACCTTCCCTCCTGGAGGTGGCCCGGGCTGCAGGCAGGAGGAGCGCCAGGCAGAGGCAGCCGCTCAGCCAGGGCGCAGGCATGGCCGGGCCGCGCGTCCGTCCGCCGCGGAGGGGTCTGCACGCGCCTCGCCGCCGCCGCCGGGTTCCACTCTGCGCTCCGCTCTGCCTGCCTTTTCCGTGATCAGGTGGTTTTATCGACTCTTCTACCTGACTCAGTCCTGACAGGAAGAGAGCCCGTGTTTCAGGGTGTGACTCACCTGTGAATAAGGAGGACCCAGCCCTCCGGAGGCAGACAAACACACAGGGCGCACTCGGCGCTGCAGCAGCGCTCCCCCCGCCGCGCCCCCCCCGCCCCCCCGCCGCCAGAGTTGCACACCTGGCCCGGGCCGAGGGTGTGGCGCGGAGGCTGCGGCCCAGGGATCCTGCGGCAGGAATGGGCCAGGTCCCCACAGCCCGCCTCCTCTCCCGGGGTGGTCCGCCGCCCAAGGCACCGAGGTAGCCAGCTCCCAGCCTGCCCCTTCCTCAAACCGGGAGCCCCAGGCTCAAGGGCGCAAACTCAGAAACCAGGCGGCAGCCCGGATCGGCTCTGGTCTGAACGCCTGCAAGGGAGACAGGCCAGTCCGAGAGTCCAAACAGCAGCCCTCCGCCACCCCACCTGCTCTAACACTTCTTTCCTTCCGTCCCCATCACCAGGCTGGACGGAGGGCTCCTGTGCTGGGACCCCCTAACTTCCTGGTCACCTGGGCTAGAACTCACAAAGTCGCCTGTTGATTGGTTGGCCTCCCTGGAAGGCTGGTATCACCCTCTATTCCTACCGTCTAGTGCAGTCAGTGCTCAGTAAATGTTCTGTTGAACAGAATTATTCCTTTTACATCTTAGAGCATTTTTCTGATACAGTTCTCTGTGGGCCCACAGAAAATGTTTGACAAGACTAACGTGAGTGTCCTCCAAATCCATTGTGCTAGGTGAAGGGTGTGATATCCAGGAAACAGCAAATCTTGCTGTAGCCTACATTGTCTTTATCCCTGAGGAGGCTGGTGGCAATGATGGGGAGGCCGCTGCCAAACAGAAGCTTTGGTTCCTACTAGAGACTGAAGAAGTCCCAGACCAGCCGTCTGGGTGGCTCAGTGGGTTAAGCTACCAACTCTTGATTTCTTCTCAGGTCCTGACCTCCCCTGGGGTGGTGGGATGGAGCCGGCTTTGGATTCCACTCTCAACGCACGGAGTCTGACTATCCCTCTCCCTCTGCTCCTCCCCCCCCTTTCTCTAAAATAAATAAAGTCTTTGAAAAATTAACTAAATAAATAAAAATCACCAGAGGTTTCTACGTTTTCAATATATATGTACAATCTGTCCAAAACCACCCCTCTCCTACTTTTCACCATCAAGGCCTGCAAAGGCTCCCAATAAATTGCTGTTCACTGACTGAATGTTCTCTAGATAGTTCTATAGATGATAAGACAATACAACATAGTGCATGATTATGTGTCAAAAGGTGTTAGAAATTCAGTTTATGCATGTAATTGAGAGCAGTATGGGCTGACTGGGACCGCTAGGGAGGGTTTTGTACAAAATGTGGACCATGAACTAGGTGTTTGGGAATAATCAGGATCTGAATACAGCACTGAAGAATCACAGGATGAGACAGTTTACTGCAAACTGGCTACCGTCTACTCTAAAATCGCCAGCAACAAAAAATGAGGAATAGAAAGGAAACTCCAATTTTTCTCATCCCAAGCATCTACTCTTCTCTTCCATTCTGTTCAGGAATCAAATAAATAACATAAAGATTTTCTCTCTCAAAACTCCTGGTGTCCAGTTACTGCTACTGTTTCAGTTCCTGGAGACCAGGTCTTTATAATTTTCCCATCTAGGCGCGAGTACATTGTAGAGGCTGAAATCATGTCCCCGGGTCCCCGAGCCTTGCACTTGTACCCATCAGTGTTGCGCAATCCTCCACAGTCCTGCGAGAACAAGGAACAGAGCCCTGCAAAATAAAGTCTTGAAGGTAAATTTCATTTTAGCACAGATTATTATAGTTTACTATATATATAAAACATATATATTTTTTCACTCACCATCATTTTTGGATAGTGACAGGAATAAAAGCTATCACATATAGAGTACCTACTCTTTGTAACTGCTGTTGTAAATCCTTTATACATAACCACACATTCATCGTTGAAACAACGGTACGGAATAAGTGTACTATTAATTTCCCATTTTACAGATGAGAAAACAGAGGCATGGAACGGTCAACAACATGTTCAAAGTTGCACTGCATAGTAAGTGGCAAAGCCAAGATTCAAAACTAGACAATCTAGTTGCAGACTTTGTAGGCAGATGAAAAAACCCCATAAAAAGACAAATGCACAATACTGAATGAATTCAGTAGGCAGCTGGTGGGCTATCAACATCCATGGACTATTGGCCGACAGCGACAGAGCCAAGTCACAATAACTCTGAACAAGTACTTCTGATTTTCCTATCATGCAGGCTCTGGAAGGCCCCCCAGATGTCACCTGGACCTGGGGTAGAAAACGGGCAGCCGGGCCCTGGGCACCTCTTTTATGTGAACAGCGGCCTCTTTTATGTGAACAGTACATGCCAGCGTTTCTTCTTTCCTCCCCTTCTCATTGCCTTATTCTGGGTCTCTCCATGCATCTTAACAACCTGTCTGGTTCAGGCTGGAGACGCCTGCTCTGGCTTAATCTCCTACCTTGCTCCGAGACAATATCAACCCACTTTGCCAATTTGAGGATTTTTCCGCAGTGCTCTACTGGTCAAAAGTCAAAGTTCTTGAAGGTTCTTGAATTCCCAGGGCCAGGTCCTGGTTGACCTCTCATCAAGGCAGTTTATTTAGTTTTCTCTAAGCCTCAGTTTCTTCATCTGTAAAATGGGGGTAATAGAAATAGAAAATAGGGGGGGGGTAGAACAGTTATCTGGTAGGGACGCTGGGAAAATTAAATGCATTAATGACCTATCCAGTGCTCACAGAAGCACCAGACCTGTAATATGCACTACACAAGTTAGCTATCATAATAATAATTGTTGCTGTTGCTCTTATTATCACTAAGCACCATCAGTTTGCCCTTATTACAATTACTAACAAATACCGTATGAGAAAGATGGGGAAAGGTTTTGCTTTGACCCTTCTACTAATTGGCTATTCAATAGTAATTTCAAATTTCCGTGAAACTCTTGTTCTAATCCAGGTTCCTATCAGATTGTCAACATTTACTTGGAAGTTGTTGATTAATTTGTATTTTTGCTACATATCTTGAAATCTCCTTCACCTTCAGATCTTCCTGCCTAATGTTTTAAGATTTTTGCATTTAGAACTTCATTTTAAATAAGGGGTAGAAAGATCTTATATTTCAGGGAAAATGGAAAGGTAAGATGGGCTCAAAGAATTCTCATTATTAACTTCAGTGAACACATGCTTTTCGAAAAGATAATGGAAATCTATTTGCTTTTCTATGTGATCCAAATAAATCTTTCTTTTCCAATCCAGACAAAGATCATTAGATGCTGTTCAGCAATAAAAAAGGACGAACCGCTGACACTTACAGAACGTGGATGACTCTCAAGGCATTGGGCTAGGTGAACGAAGCCAGCCAACAAAAGACCAAATTCTTAATAATTCCGCTTAATATGAAATCCTAGAAAAGGCGGGACTATAAGGAAAGAACCTACGAGTGGTTGGCAGGGGTAGGGCAATGACCACAGTGGGGCCCGAGGCTTATTTGGGGGTATGAAAGAAATATTTTGAAATACAGTAATGGTCAAAAGTAATCAAATTTTTAAAAGCAGTCGAATTGTACACTCAAAATAGGCAAATTTGATTGTGTATAAATTATACCTCAGTAAAACTGGTATTAAAAAATAAGAGAAAATCTCAAAAAATTGATAGGATAGGTGAGATGCTATTCAGTTCAAATGTGCAAACTCAGACCCAGGAGGAGAAACACACCACGTCTGCACGCGTTGTGGCAAAGTCGCGGCAGAGTCCAGCCCTAATACCCTGCTGGTTCTCATGAGCTCTAAAGAGCTTCAGGCAGAAACACCAGCCAACGATTGCAGGGGGAACCCTCTTGCTGGAACCGGATCTGGGCAATTTAGGAAAGATAAGGTGCCATTCTGAAATGTTTGTTTTGGGAGCACAAATTTCAGCCCTCGGCTGGACTTTTGTTCTAGGAAGTGAGCATCTGGATTGTCCTTGTCTCGCCCACCCCCCCGCCCCCGCTCTCCCCCCAAATGGCCCCTTCCCCCACAAATGGCCACTGGCCTTCTAGAAGCCCCGCATCAGTGGGGATGACGTTGGTCCGACGCAGAAGTTCTCTGGTCTCCAGCTGGGAAGGTGCGGGGGCATTTCCTGGGGGCGTGACCGGGAAGGAGGAGGCCCTGGAAGTCCCCAGGTCCATTGTTCTATTTGCAGCTCAGTCATCACCGGGGGACTTTTCTTTTTATGGTGCTATGTAAATCACTCCACGGAACTGTCATCTCTCCACCCCCAACCTCCCAAATAGAATTGCAAGTGACATGTTGATTTTTGCCTTAAGTTCCATCATTACCTTAGCTCACTTTCAGGAGGAATGTCTGGCATTTCAAACTCACTTATGATAAAGACTGAAGCACTGGCTGTTCCACATGCCCGCAACAGACCGGACTGTGGGTGGGACTCGATTCCCTAACCCTGAACCTCCCCAGATGGTTCTAATGATATCAGCATGTGCAGACAAATTTTAAATGTACAATACAGCAATCAAGCGGAAAAAAAACCCTCAAAACCAACAACTCCCCTTTGTTCTTAATTGGTAAAGGAAAATGTCCATAAATGGAAGTGGTTCAGTGTTTCCTGGGCCATCTGGGTAAATTCTCGAATGTTGGCCAGACTCCAGAAAGCACTGTTCTGTGAAGCAAGCACTCTGGCTGGAGTGGCAGGCTTCCATTTTATGCAGAAACATCTATAGCATTCCCGCAGTCCGCTTTCAGGGAGAAGCCAGGCCAGAGTTCAAGTAATGCCTTTTCCTTTTTAAGGGCAGATGATCCTTTTTTTCTGCGGCTGCCTGGTGGTACTCCGAGGCGGGGAATGTGGGAGGAAATGAACAGCTCCAGACAAAGCACGATTTCATTTGCATCTTTTTTTGGTGTCGCTATTGCAGACAGAAATATTCCAATCTCGCCTTTGTTTACCAATATGACAAATGGGAAGGAGCAGAGAGAAGAGGGACACACGCTCAGAACATAGAAGAAATGACAGGGTGGAAGATTCTGGGAACTTTAGTAGATTTAGGGGTGTGTGCCAGCTGTGTGTTCCCTTGGTCTGAAATGGGGTCACCCATCCATCGGTGAAATGTCTGATTCTTAGATTAAACGTGCGGCCCACAGTTCCTCGGCCACACTAATCCTTGATCTATAGATATTAAGAGTTGAATGAGAGGTGAAGGAGCCCACACAGTGAAAATTCTCCACTGGCTTGCACGCGTAGGGGTCCAGGGCTGCAGGAATGACAAGATAGGCTGGAAGGGAGAGGTGGCCACCCTGAGATCAGAGATCCTCGCCCATATGCCTTCCCAAAGGAAGCAACGTGTCCAGGAAACAGTGCTTCTAAACATGCTTCTTAATTTCAATCTACTTTCCCCCCTTTAATAATTTAAATTATAAAGTCTGAAAAACTCTATAGCATTTAGAGTCCAATTCCTTGTTTTTAGATAGGAAACTTTGGACACATTTTAAACATCTAATGGGGGGCACCTGGGTGGCACAGTTGGTTAACCAAAGGCTCTTGATTTAGGCTCAGGTCATGATCTCAAGGTCATGGGATCAAGCCCCGCGTTGGGTTCCATGCTCAGCGGGGAATTTGCTTGAGTTTCTCTCCCTCTCCCCCTCCTGCTCCCTCTCTCTCTCAAATAAATAAACAAATCTTTAAAAAAAACATAAACATCTAATAATTTTGACAACCAGGGTAGTGGCAGTGAGGTTGCACTGGATATTCCGCACGTGCCCAGCTCCGTGCGCGGAGCCTTGCAGGGAGTGAGGAACTCAATCGTCACCACCGCCCTCTGCAGCAGGTGCTATTATTACCCTCATTTTGAGGTTACTCAGGCTCCCTCACAATCCATGCCAATACCGCTCTCTAGAGTAATTATTCACCTACAAGATAAAAACAAATTAAGCCTCTCACTGAATAAACACACACTACTCCATTAAAAAAAGAAAAAGTTGAGTTGGGTCTTCAAAAAAAATAAAATGCCTAGTCCTTATAACATATACTATATTCTACAGGACTCGTCTCCTGCAGATCAGCAATAAAGGTTTATTAGGAGTGCATTTTCCTGTTCCCATTACCTTTTGTAATTTGTCAGTGGACAATGGCTTCGGAATCTTACGCAACATCCTTTTACATCATCCAACGAGGTCTTGATGCTTTCCTCTTGGTCTGATACCTTAATCCAGGTAGAAGAACTCTTTCATTAAGTAACTAAGTTCTTAAACTCCTTAGAATAATTGGAAACTGTTTTCAGTCTAGTCTGAGTCTGAGCGGTCTGAAAGAGCTCCAGAATTTAGTGGTTATCTCCAGGTTACACAGAAATCCCCAAACATTCCTGGGTGGGTCTTTTGCAGGAAGCCTGTGGATTGGATTCGACTTTGGTTACAAGGTGGAACTGTCAGACCATGGCAATTATGGAGAGGGCTACCAATAACCACTGAGAAGTCCAGAGACACTCGTCACTAGCCTAAAAATTTCCCACAGCCTCAGTATGTCTACTTAGATTAAGGAGGAGAATTAATGCACTGATTCAGATAATTTAAATCAAGATGACACATTTCCCTCAATTACCTGTCTACTTTAGGCGAATATACTTTATATATTATATACATAATATGTAATATACTGAGTTATTTAGACAATTGTTTCAATGTTCTGCTGTTTATTATATGAATACACAGCAAGACTAGATTTAATTGCCATTGCTTTATCAAGGCTACTAATGCCTTTGCTACTTTCTTATCTATTTATATAGATAAGAAAGGGTCCTCTATTTACATAACTTTTGGAAGTAATTTAGAAAATCTCAGCCAAACCAGAATATGGCTACTTGTTTTGGCAGCAGAATTTGTATGTAAAAATGAATACACTTTATGTGCCTTTGGTAAACTTAACATGGATTATATCTATGCTAAAAATTATACACACACGTGCACATGAATATATGTTACTTGAGCTCTAGATAGAAAAATCTTTTGAATAGAAGTGCTGAATCACTACGTCGTATATTGAAACTGATATAATACTGTGTGTTAACCGTACTGGAATTAAAATCCACAACTTCATAATCAATCCTTTGAATAAAATTTTGGAACTTTTGTTGGTCGGTTTGCTTGTTAGGTTTAATCTTACATTCAATATTTTCTAAGGAAAGGGCAATTTTAAATCTTCTAATCTTTCAGGGCCTGATACAAAGTGCGTCTTGGAAGTCACTATCCCAGTGTTATCCTCAGACCAATTCTTTCCTCTTGAAATTTTCTGAAGAGTTCTTATTAACTTTATAAATTTATGCTAATAAAAATTAACTTAATGAGCTTCCTTTCAGAACCAGATCTTGTCTCACCAGTCAAGCCCAGTGTTGATTTTCCCACTGGACCACAGAGAGAGCCAAAAGAGTGATGACGTATCAGGTGTGGTGCTGATTCCAGTCAACGTCCCCTTGCACAGAACTAGGCCGTATCGCACCAGTGGAGGTTTTGGAAGGGGGCTGATTCCATGACACTAGCTTAAATGTTGAGGAAAATAATCCAGAATATCCTCAGGTTTTCTTATGAACATATTATGGAATTTTTATCCATAAAGTTCACCAACTCTTTTAAATAGCTGTCTTTTCTAAAAGTTCCTGATCTGCTATAAAAGATGGACTTTCTTTTATTTTCTTAAAAAGACTTCTTACTCGTCCCTGGTTCTAATACTTTGGGATTTGCTAAACAAGAGTAGATCTCCACCATCCCCCACTCCCTCATGACTTTATAAGCTTGATCTCTATGTCCCTTTGCCTTTCTAGCAGAAAAAAACATTTTTGGACTCATCCGGTATCCTGCCCTGGTGATGATTTTGGTTGCTCTCCTTAGAATGTTTCCAAGCTTCCCCATGGATGTCTTGACCCAGAGAGACCAGGTTGTAAAACTTCTTACGTTTGGAAGTGGCTCAGCTTCCACACTGGTGGCACACGGATTTGGATGGAGGGCCCTGTGCCGGGCACCTGGTAGGCTGATGCCCAGCCCAGAGAGATCCAGGAGAGGAGGCATGCAGGGGTCAGGAGTAGTAGAGAGCTGGAAGCCCACACAGAGCTTTCTTCGCCAAGCCATGCACACTAGTCCGCTTGCATCCAGAGGAAGGACATCATTTCCTTACTTTGTCTACCGGTGGGGAGGGGGGGATCCTTTTAGCCGTCAGCAGTAAATGGGAACCAAAGGATCGGTCTACATGAATTCTTGATTTTGTCCTTGATGTGAAGCTGGTAATCCAGATACCATCATTTAGTCTTTCTTTTTTAATTCATGATTTATTTATTTATTTGAGGGACAGCGTGAGCATGAGGAGGATGGGAAGGGGAAAAGGGAGAGGGAGAGACAATCTCAAGCAGACTCCACGCTGAGCGCCAAGCCTGATGCTGGATTTGATCCCACGACCCTGAGATCATGACCTGAGCCCAAACCAAGAGTGGGACGTTCAACTGACAGTGCCACCCAGGCGCCCCAGCATTTAGTTATTCTAATTTGGATTATTTTTCCTTAAATACAATAATTAACACCAATTTTCACTGAATTTCACGTTTTACCTTTCTGCTTACTCCAGTTCTCGCGAACTTTTCCAAAAAGTTTCTTTTCGCTGCACTGATTTGATATTTAACCCCAACCTCAGCAAAATACCTTCTGGAAGATTAAACCATGTATTATGTCTTCCAGGTAATTTACAATCATTTTAGAAAACATTGCTTACCGCACCAATCTTTGAAGGATATTGCTCTTAGCGTGTTTTCCTCCATCCAAAAAAATTGCCCATTCTTCTCTCCTAAGCAAGTTCCCTATGCATAACAGAATATTACCTCTGGTTCTAAGGTAATGAAACTTTAAAATAATTTCTGTTATGGAAATTTAGTAACTTTCTTGAACAAAATGACTCATGTGTCTATCTTGTCTTTAAACACATCCTAGTGTGATCTGTTATGCCTTTTCCAGAGTAGTTTGCTTGCCCACCTTAATTAAAGATTCTATCAGCTTGACTCCCCTGTCCGTGCTTCCTAAGGCAGTGTGACCCAGTGGAAATGTCTGCAGCGATGGCCATGTTCTGTGTTTGTGCTTCCTACTGGGATAGCCACGAACCACATGGGTCTGTTGAGCATTTGAAACATGGTTGGTATCAATGAGGAGTGGAATTTTTAATTTATTTAATTTTATTTAAGTGTAAGTAGCCACATGTGCTAGGGCTACCATATTGGGCAGTGCAGGTCCAAGGCCTTCTCTGTCTCACCATCTTATTTTATTTTATTTTTTTAAAAGATTTTACATATTTATTTGACAGAGAGAGAGAGAGAGTACAAGCAGGGGAAGCAGCAGAGGGAGAGGGAGAGAGAGAAGCAGACTCCCCAGTGCGGGGCTCAATCCCAGGACCCCGGGATCATGACCTGAGCCAAAGACAGATGCTTAACCAACTGAGCCACCCAGGAGCCCTTGTCTCTCCTTTTAAAATGGACATCTCATAAGCACCTCCTTCACAGTGATCATTTGTAACTAAGTTAGTGAGTAGATAAAATTACTTCTGATGGGAAAATTTTTTCCAAAGTAGACACTTAATAATTTATTGTTTGACTATTACATTTTTACCCAGCAGAAATTCTATCCTATGTGTTATCTAACATTTTCTGACTCTGAATTTCTATTGGCAAATATCGTTTTTATATTAATAAAGTCTTGTAAACTAGAAGCCTGGAAATGGGATATAAGATCCTTGCTCTGACTTTAAGTTTCACCTTCTTGTGTCAAAAATTTAGAAAGTTGCCTGTTTTTCTTTTTCTTCCATTTCCTTACTGTATTCACATTGCTTTATTTGAAGCGTATTCTATGAGAAGCAAAATACTGAGCATTTGTAAAATGTCAAAAAAAAAAAAAGTATTTTAAATTGCTTTCCCAGAACATGTTTGAAATCTTACTCAGGTGTTGTAATCACCTACAAATGGAATTTATCTTCAAAAACTGTCATCGCAATGCAGATTTTGCTTTATGATTTGATCTTTTTAAAGAAAATAATATGACACAAGAAAGAGGAAAGAAGTGCTTGTAATCTGTCTTTTCAGTGACCCTAGACTAAACCCTTAATATTAAAGTCTGACAACTTTATTTTATTGAGATAATTTTTTATAGAGATTCCTTATCACAATATTTTGCTGTGCTCATCCTTTTCTTACTTGTTCAATGAGTTTCTTTGAGCATCTCCTTGGAGCCAGACATGGTGGTAGGCACTTGATAAATCACACAGCTCCACGCTACATCATCTCTGGGGAAAGGATAAGACAGGTGTTACAGAAACACACTTCCTTAGGCACGAAGGGACCAAATGAAAAATATGATCATGGAGTAGAGTTTCCTGGTACAACAAGCTGCACTGGAAAAGAACAATGAATTAATCCCTTGGCTCTGTGTCATCAATGGCCATTCGACTACTTGTTACGACTACCAATCAGCTTAATGAAGAGTAAGAATTCATCAGTTTTGCTGTCTTGGTATTGCTGGTGATTTTTAGGTTTGTCAGGGAATCCGTAGGCTCGTGACACTCAACAATTCCCATCTTTCTCAGAATAAAACCTAGTGTCCATGTGGGGCCTCTAAGGTCATACACAATGTGTCCCATCCATCTCTCATTCATTCTGCTCTGACCACACCGGCCTCCCTGCTGTTTCTCAAAGAAGGAAGTATGCTCTGTCTCAGAGCAGGTCCCACCTGAGGGTGAAAATAACCACAATCAGGGGCACCTGGGTGGCTTGGTTGGTTGATCGTCTGCCTTCGGCTCAGGTCATGATCCCAGAGTCCTGGGATCGGGCACGGAGTCGGACTCCTCGCTCGGTGGGGAGCCTGCTTCTCCTTCTGCCTGCCGCTCCCCCTGCTTGTGCTCTCTCTCTCTCTCTCACAAATAAATATAAAATATAAAAGGAAAAGGAAAGAAAAGAAAATGACCACAATCAGATGCCACCTCCCACCTCTGCCCACTCGGCATCTATGCCTGACTCTGCTTTGTATGTCTTCTTACCACTTCTCACCACCCCACATTAGACATTCACGCTTATTATCTGTCTCTCCTTCCGGAACATAAGCTCTAGCACAGCCGAGACTCTGTGTTGTAACGAGGCCTAGAACACTCACTGCCTGGCTCTCGGTACACCCCCAGTAATATTTCTTTTAACGAATGACTAATGCAGGTTTAGTACTTATTTTTGCAAGACTGAATTCACTTAGCCCTCTGTGCCTCAGTTTAAATATTAATGTGATGAGGGACACTATCTAATCTAAATTACCCCTTAACAATGTTCGGAAGATGACTAACCACATTAATACTATACGGATTGGACCTGCTTGGAGGAAAAACAATTCTAAAACTCAAGTTCCCTTTTTTTCTAAAAGTAATTGAGTAGATTGCTAAAGCTATAAGAGAGACTACAATGAATAGAAAACAATGGTCTATAACTATAATAAGAATGGCAGAAGGAACACTAAGCCTCTAAATGAGATGCTGTTTATGAAAAGTACTTCTTTTTGCATGTCACAAGTGGTTATGTATTATTGTTGTTTTTGATAAACTCTTTTCATGAAGGCCTAAGGTTCTGGATTATCTTCATTATTCCAGTTTTAGATGTGCGTTTGAAAAGTACTTTCTTATACTTAGAGCTTGAAGATGCTGAAGGGAAGAGACCCGTGCTTAAGTCCAAGGGTGTGAGTGGACAGTCTGTGCTCAAGGTCTTCGGTGAGGGTCTTCGGTGCCCTTGTCCAGGTCTTCAGTGCCTCTTATATCCATCTTCTTGGTCGAAGCACAGAGAAAGTATCCTCCAACCAGATATTCCATAAATTAAAGGCCATTTAATCAAAACTTCCCTGCCTCCTGGAAGAACCACACTAATCAATCTAGGCAATTAAAAAGAGCTGTTTCATTTCTTATTTTTCACAATTATTTTTAATGATGGAAAGGAAATTTTTTTCGTAGAAAGGAAATTTTATAGAAACAGGTATCAACTCTTTTTAGCATGTGCAACCTTTGAAAGTCATAAACTTATTTTAAAATTTTCCATCAGGTAGGATGCATTTAACTACAAGCAATAGAAATCCCAACTCCAAGTGATTTTTACATTAAGCAAATTTATCAGCTCACATAATTGAAAATCCAGAGGTTGGAGGGGAAACAGGGTTAAATTATCCTGTGGTCCAGTAATGCCATCAAGGATCCAAGTTCTGTCTTTCTCTTCTGTCATCAGAGTCCACTTCATCTGCAGGCTGGTTCCCTTCATAGTTGTTGACTGGTTGCCAGTAACAATCAGGATTATATGCTTCCTTACTCAAGTCGGTGGAAGAAAGCAAACCCCTCTCCCCAAGACTGCAAACAAAAATCCTTCCCCTTCCTGATTGGGCTGATTTAGGTCCTATGCCTGCCTCTCAATCAGTAACTATCACCAGGAAAGTAGTGTATGTGGATTGGATTAAGCCTGGGTACCCTAATCACTGGCAAGAGGGGTGGGAAAACTAGGATTGGCTTATGCCGGAAGTCAGCAAACCAGGGCTGTGGGCCAAATCCTACCCACCAGCTGCTTCTGGGAAGTTTCATTGGAACACAAACTCCTCCGCTACATTTTATCCACGGCGACCTCTGCACCACAACAGCAGAGATCTGTGGTTGTTCACAGAGACCATAGCGTCCATCAATCCTCAAGTATTTACAATCTGGTCTTTTAAAAGAAAGTTTGCAAACCCCTGGCTTGGGTCCACATGAGCCCACTTTGGAGCTGACTCTAATCTCTAAATCATGATGTTACAGGAGAGAAAGTTGGACTCCATTGGACCAATAGAAGTCCCTCACATGTAAACCTAAGTTGATGTTTTTCTCCCCGTTCTTTCCTGAGCAGAGCTGAAAAAGAAATGAACACACCAGCTTCAGAATGAAAGCCTTAGTTTTGGAAGGTCATGGACTTACCCTCATTGTTTTCTTCCAGATTGATTGGTATCCGTTCCTTACGTTGATTTGCGTTCCAACCTTGGCAGTGTGTTCTGTTGTTTTGTTTTACTGAATTGTCTGCAAGTTATTTGTGAATTCCGTGAAACCAGACTACTCAAACCTCTGCCAGATCATCAAACCATCAACAGTGGCTAGAGGGAATCCCCAGAGTCCTGCTGCGCTCGCAGAAGAAATCTCCCTCAAGCTGTTTGGTGATGGCTGGTCAGTCACAGGAAGAACCACTCCTGCGCATGCTCCCCTCACGATTTTCCAGGTAAGCCATTTCCTGTCAAAACAACAATCTGACCTTTCCGATAATTTCTGATAATACACACATATATATATGTATATAGCTTTCCTTGTTTACTTCTGTTAGGATAAGAGCAACACATGTCCACTGTGGAAACATTAGAAAACAGATAACCCGAGGGGAAAAAAAGAAGTCTTATCACCGCACCATGCTCCAGGGAACTCATAAAACAAACAGCAACCTCGCCTCCAAGTGACCTAAACCAGCTTTGACTTTTCCAGCAGGAAGTCATGATGGAATATTTTACATGTAGCCCCCTGCATTTATGAAGTTACTGAATGGCTCTATTCTTCGACGAGCCTTTCCAAGAGTCTTTATTAAATTGTGAACTTTATAACCATTTAAGGAAATGTATGGAAAAGGGCAGAATTTGAGAAGCTGCCATTTCAAATCACTTTCTCCAAGTCTTATGTACATCTTTTGCAAACATGAAAGAGTACCTACTTCTCTTCGTTTGGGCTGGCACATACAATTGCACCTTATTTTGTAAATAAAAGGGAGTCAACCTTTCTGAAATATAGGGTTGGGGAAGTATGCTCAGCTTCACAAAGCCTCCTTTAGGCACACCTGTGGGTTTACTAGTGCTCATTATAGAAACCACTTGAAAATGCCCGAAGGTTGGATTGTTTCCAAAACATCAGGTGGGTACCACACTTCGGTTTAGGGCTAGAGTAGACTACAGGATGGGATTCAGGATTGCTGCAAGTCCCTGTGGGGATCTGAGCGTGGGATCGGGGCCAGTTTTGTAATTAGAAGCCAGGCATTGCTTCAGAGAGTGGTGCTTTCCCACCTTGCTCACGGCACCTGACCTGCCTCCCCTATTTCTCTACTGAGTCTACACAGTACAGCTGACACCATGGGCCCTCCTAAATTCGGCCCTTCATAAACTAAGAGAATTCCTGTTGAAGAGAGCAGGAGCCCCTGAATGCCTGGAAGAGAAGGGGTGAAGGCAGGTGGGGAATACACAAATGAGAGAGGTACAAGAACACTGGCTCTGGGGCCCAGACAGTCTGGATTTTTAATCCCAGCTCCACCCTTCCAGGCAGGGTGATCCCGGATCCTTCCGTTCTCTAGGTGGCATTTTCTGCCTGGACAAAAGAAGAATAATATCGGCACCCGCCTACGTCATAGTGTTTGCTGCTGTGAAGGTAAAGGGTGATTAATGAGCCAAATACTTAGCATAGCACTAGGTTAGTATTAGCTCTTATCTTTACGAGGGGAAAGGGCCCAGAATGGGGAAGCTGGGCTCTTGGGAACATACTTCTCTTCACAGCATTGCCTGGACGGCGGAGTCCATATTTATAGGGGTTCCAACTGCCCAGGACTGCCCGATTTGTGATGAGACTTTCTGCATCAGACTGTGTGAGAGCAGTGTGTTTACCTTTCATTCAAGTAATTTTTGAATAGATTTCATTTTTAGAAAAGCTATAGATTTATACAAAACTTAAATACAGAGGGGCGCCTGGGTAGTGCAGTCGTTAAGCGTCTGCCTTCAGCTCAGGGCGTGATCCCGGCGTTCTGGGATCGAGCCCCACATCAGGCTCCTCCGCTGAGAGCCTGCTTCTTGCTCTCACACTCCCCCTGCTGTGTTCCCTCTCTCGCTGGCTGTCTCTCTGTCAAATAAATAAATAAAATCTTAAAAAAAAAAAAAAAACTTAAATACAGAGTACAGAGAATTCCCATATACCCCATATTCCATTTCCCCAATTACATCTTATATTACGATGGTGCATTTGTCACAATAAAGCACTACTGACACATTATTATTAACTAAAGACCATATCTTACAGATTTCCTTAGTTTGTTTGTTTTACTTAATGTCCTTTTCCTAGTGCAGGATCCCATCCAGACACCACATTACACTTAGTTTTTGTGTCTCCTTTGGCTCCTCTTGGCTGTGACAGTTTCTCAGACAGTCCCTGTTTTTTGATGACCTTGATAGTTTTGAGGGCTCATCACATGTTTTGTAGAATGTCCCTCACTTGGGATTTGTCTGATATTTTTCTCATGATTAGACTGGGGACATGGGTTTTGGGGAGGAAGACCACAGAGGTAAGTGCCATTTTCATTCCATCCTATCAAGGGTACATACTGTCAACATGACATCACTGTTGACATTGACCTTAGTCACCTGGCTGAGGCAGTTTTGCCAGGTTTCTCCACCATGAAGTTACTCTTTACCCCCTTCCATACTGTTCTCTTCAGAAGTCACTCCCTGCTGCCCACAGTTAAGGAGTGGGAGTTACCCTCCTCTTCCTTGAGGGCAGAATAGCTACAAAAATTGTTTGGACTTCTTCTCCATGGGAGATTTGTTTTTTTCCCTCAAGTAACTTTTCCAGGCTAATCTTTGCTTGAATGAATTGTTTAGTGTTTACCAAGCACCACTGAAAAATAGTCTAAAGCCAACTTCCCCCAAATCGGTTTCTTTGAAACTTACCACTTTCTGTAATTAAGTATTAATATTTGGAGTGCTCTCAAGCTGGGCATGGAGGAAATATGAAAAAACAAGGTTTCTAAAACCTGACTTAATCTTCTATTCAGTGTCACAAATGCCAGCCAGCTCTGGAATTAGCAATTCCTTGCTAACCCTATACGGAAAGGCCTGAAAATGAATAAGGCATTAAAAATAAAACAAGTGGGATGGTCAAAACCAATATGAATGAATAGTGTGAGCCAAGTGGAAAAGCATCCTTTGGCAAGTTTAAACTGGTTACCTCAGCGTGTCCTGAGAATGCGCTTCTAGTGTTCCAGGCCATTAGGCTCCTTTTGTGGGCATGAAGCCTGCCCCTCCCCAAAAAGGAAGCTAGCTCTGCGCTTCTCCTAAAACATACATCTTTAGATTGACCTAGCATAACATGCTCTTAAAGATCTCTCTCTCCTCTCCCTCTCTCTGTCTCTCTCTCTCACACACATACAAACACACCACCACCACCACCAAACCATTTGAGAATACATTCCATGCCTATAAATTAAAATAATTCAAATAATTGGCTGGGTAGCTGAAAATCCACTTGAACTTTTCCTTAGAAAGACTTCTTGTAAAACGAAAAAGCTGATGTTTGGGGTTGTTCATTTGAAAGAAAATGGGGAAAGAGTATTGTTGGATCAGCTGATAATGTTTCTACATCTGTTCAGCCACCATTATTCTTTTTAAGAGAGTATTTTTTTTTCTCTGAAAGCAATTCAGAATTCGCTTCCACAGCATAGGCTTATGGAAACAGGCAAATGTTTGCTCACCTCTCCAAAGTCTACCTCAAGACAGAGAGGCCTCTGATGTGCTCAGGGGTTCCTCACTCCACCTTAGGTCGGGCACGGCCCTAGTCACAGCATTCCAGGGTTCTGACAATCCCTTTGCAAACCCACCCATGGCATGGCATATAGAAGCAATCATCACCCAGTGGCCGCGGCCTCGGGTCCTGTCTTACCCTCTTCCGCTCTGCTTTCACCAGCACCAGACGACAGGCCTTCATCTCAATCTGTTATCTCAGACATTAAAATGAGCAAAAGGAAAATGACCTTGAACAGCTCCTGTGTATCATCTGAAGATTTTCAAAATGAATTATCCTGGCCAGTTCAGAGCCTTCTTAATCCCCCACTTCCTAAAAAGGCAGCAAATGGAGAATCCTTGATTAGACAGAGAGTTGAGGAAAGATGTTGGGATGGGATATGGTTTCTGGCTAACGAAACCCTTGTTAACAGACTATCCTACAGTATAGCATTTCATTCTCCAGACTGAGGCCTTCAAGCCTTCATTTAACAAGTCAGAAGCCCTCTCTGTGTCACCTGAATTGTCCAAAGCATGAGTAGTACAATCTTTTTTTTTTTAAAGATTTTATTTATCTCTTTATTTGAGAGATAGACAGAGAGAGAGAGAGAATGTGAGTGAGGGGAGGAACAGAGGAAGAACGACAAGCAGACTTCATGCTGAGCATGGAGCCCAATGTGGGGCTTGAACCCATGACCCTGAGATCATGGACCTGAGCCAAAATCAAGAGTCCAGTGCTTAACTGACTGCACCACCCAGCCACCCCTAGTACAATCCTTCCTGAAGAGTTTAGATCCGGTTCTTTCTTAACCACTATTTTTACTCTTTAGCGCTACAGTTAACATGGCAGTGTAAGCCAAATTTTGACTCATCCTTTGACCTCACTTGGAAATTTTGGATAGTTCTTTGTCTTTTTAATTTTTTTTCCCCATGAGGTAATTGATATGAGCTTATATTCTTGAACATTTTTTGTTTTTGTCTTTTTTTTTTTTTTTTCAGTTAACTCAACTGCTGGAAAAAAAACATTCAAATTAAGGGTTCTGATTTAGGTTTTCTGGGTACATCGTTTTCAAATTCTTTGCCTTATAAGGGGTATACTTAAAAGAAGGCCAGTTTGCAGAATGCACATGGCAACCACAAAGGGAAATACAATAATCTGCTCTTTGGTTAGAATCAATAAAATATCCCTTCTTAAACCATTGGCTTTACAGAAATTACTCAAGTATACTTCATCAACCCCAAGTATGTATGCTAATCTTCACTGGGGATTCAAAACCGTCCTTTCCTATCAGGGAGTCTCGTCAAATGTCCTAGTCATGTGTCCGTAGGCAGGATGCGGAGAGCCAGGGCATTGATGAGTCACCATGGGTCATTCATGGCCTGTGGGCTGCCAGTGAACAAAGACTTCATTCAGTTTCATTTGAGAAATAAAACAAAGTTTTGGACAATTTACTGAGGTGGCTTCAACTGGGACAGGGTTGAAAATGTGAGAAAAGTGTGACTGCTTAACCAAATACACTTTTTATTAAAACACATTCTACTTGGCTACTCATTCCTGCGATCACATCTAGATCTTGCCATTCCAAGTAACTGCACCTCTTCCAGAACTTCAGTTTTAAGCACCCCCCCCCCATTTCTAATCACCACCTCTGATTTGGGAAGCTCAGTCTGTCCAGTGCCCCGACTTTAACAATACCTCAGCCCCTGCAATCCATTGAACCTACCATCTTTGTACTTGTCCGACCCCCCCTTGCCATCCCAGTGCTTCCCACCCTTTTCCCGCCTTCCTCCCTCAGGTCCCATTAGAATCCCAGACTTAACTACTGCCATAGATTGAATTCATGCTCATTAACCTCAAAGGGCGTCTGAGCAGTCAGACGTCATTTCCCTAGTCCATTGGTTCTCCTAATTCTCCTTGAAGACTATTTCATACTTTCCCCTTTCTTCGATCCTCTCACACCTCCTCCCTCATGTCACTCTCTGCCGTGACCTATTTCCTAAGACTCTGAGAAAATAGAAGCACTTGGCAGAGCACCTCTCCCACATGCTTTTCTGCCCACAACCTGCCCTCCTTTCCACCTTCCCCGCTGGTACGTACCCCACCTACGACCCACAGGAGGGTTCATCCCTCGTCCTACTCGGGGACAGCACTCCACCCGCTGGAGAAGGATTCTTCACTCTCCTGCATTGTTTTTTCTTCCTTTTCTGAACTTTTCTCATCCTAAAACTCAAAAACTCCCTTCAACTGTTACACTTTAGCTTCTGCCCCATTTCTCTGCTCCCTTTCAGAGTTGTCTCCCTTAGGGACAACTAAAGAGTAGCCTGTGCTTGCGCTCCTCCATTTCTCACCTCCTGGTCTCTCTTGCAACTGCTGCTGTTAGATCTCACGCCGCCTCTCCCACGCTGCAATCAGGCCTTTGCCTCCACCACTCCGCGGAGATGGCCTCTGCAAGGTCTACAAGGACCTCCATGTTGTAAAACTCGATGGCCAGTTCTCTGCCTACGTATCCTAGGATCCACCAGCATCATTGGTCAGAATCGATCATTCCTTTCTCCTTAAAACACTTGTCTTGGTTTCCAGAACATTATGTGCCTCTCTCTTACCTGGGAACATAGAAGTGCCCTCTTCATGGAGGGGAAGCCATCCAACGCTCAGGCCTTAGATCTCATCTCTTTTCTGTTTCTAGTCCCTCCCTTGGTTTTCTTAGCTAGTTTCATAGCGTTAAGCACATCTGCTGATTTTCAAATTTATATGTTTAGCTTGCTTGCACAGCACCTCTGAACTCTTGAGATCATGTTCAACTGCCTAATTGAAATCTACATTTGGATGGGTAATTAACATCCCAGCTGTAACACAGAGCTGAGCTCCCGATATTCTGCCCCCTAGACCTCTTCTGCCTCAGTCTTCCCTATATGGAAAGGCCTGAAAATGAGTAAGGAATAAAAAACAAAACAAGCGTCAGGTTCAGTCTAAGCACTTTAACGTCATCCTTGACTATTCTCTTTTTCTCACAGCAAATCTTGCCGCTCACTCTACCTTCAGATCATGATAGGAATTGGACCACTTCTCATTACCTCCACTGAGATCGCCTTAATCCAAACCCCTCATCTTTTGCATAGATTACTGTGCTAGCCTCCTGTCTCATCTCCTTTTGTCTTTGCCCACTTTTAGTCTAAACATAACTGCCAGGCTGCTCCTATTATAGTATAATTCAGACCTCATTACAAAAGCTCCTAGGTACTCCACCTCCTTTTGAGTCGACGCCAAAGTCCCTGTAATGGCATCAGGGTCTCGAATGATGTATTCCACTCCCCACCCCACCCCCCGCCACCTCACTGTCCTCCTCCTCACTCATCCTCAGCCACATGGCTGGTTCCACTCTGGGACTTTTGTAATCTCTTGTGTCCCTACCTGGAATGTGCTTCCTCCAGATATCCGTGTAGCTCTGGATTTACTCAGATGCTGTCTTCTTTGTGGGGTTTTCTCCACCATCTTGTATCAGATTGCGAGCTCTGCCCCACCCCCGAGCCCTTTCTTTCCCCCTTCCCTGCTTTGTTTTTCTCCATAGAACTTTCCGCGCCACTAGACACTGGTGCCACATAGAGGCAGTGTAATGGGTGGTTGAGATACAGGTAGGACTTCGAGTCAGTTTGCCTGAGCTCGAGGCCTGGCTTGTTCCTTAGCAGGTAGTCAGGCTAGTATCTCTAGTCTTCATTTTGTCATCTACAAAATGGGAATAATAACAGCACCGATCTCATCAGGTTGTAGGCATAATACTTTAAAGCTCTTAGGCCAACACCTGGAACATATTAAGTGCTCATATTAGCTAATATTTACATATTTTACTCATCTTTTATTGTATCTCCCCGACTAGAACCTAAGTCCCACAGGAGCAGGGGTTTTAGTCTGTTCTGTACGCTGCTCTATCCCCACCAGCTTGGGCCGGGCCTCACACGGAGCTGGTTCTCAGTACATAGGTATAGAAAGCCAGGTCACTGAAGTTTCTTAGACACTTAAGAGTCAGTAAATCAAACTTGCTTAAAATTTGCTTACTGTAATGATGCCCATATGAATAAGAACTAGAGTTCCTCTATTGCAGATGTTGACGAGGCCTAGATGAGCTGTGTAAATCGTTCACAGGTGGCGAGCCTCTTTCCCAGGTTCCTTAAGAAAGTCACCGAATTGACTCTCAGTGTGCGAGGCGGGCTTGCCCCGGCTCTCCTTTAGTCCTAAATATCAGAAATCACTTTCCTTTGAGAAAAGTAACTAACTGAGGTCTTGTAGTCCTGAACTGAAGCTTCATTCAGTGTTTTCTGATCAGACTATTCTTCAATGTGCCACTTAAGAGAGCAAAAACGCACAGGTTACTTGGAGTCCCCAGGGAGATGGTCTCCCTAAAGAAAGGACACTATGTTATTCTGCCCCAGCCCACAGGCTCCACAAGCATAGACTCAGAACGGTAAGCTTCAGAGTTCAGATCTTTGGAGGGCCTGGCCGGCTGAGCTGGTAGAGCACGCCACTCTTGGTCTTGGGGTTGTGAGTTTGAGTCCCACATCGGGTACAGAGATTATTTAAAAATAAATAATTTTTTTTTTCAAAAGAGTTCAGATCTTTTGGTGGGGCCGGGGAGGGGGGACTGTGAAATTAGTGAAGGGGATTAAGAATACACTTATCCTAATAAGCACTTAACAGAACACTCTGTGTTAACTGGAATTAAAAAAGGAGGAGTTCAGCTCTTTCAACTACTGAAATAGCACTGTTTTTGTTGTTGCTGTTTGTTTGAAGAAAAAGCAAACAGCATCAAGTCAGGGCTGACACATCAGGGTCTGCGCCCTTGCTGTCCCGAGTGGATGTGCCGTTCCGCGTCGTGCACGCTTAGAGCACGTTTGGGCCAGAAAGCGTCTCACAATGACTCCCGTCCATGAGACGGACTCTGGTGTGCAGTTTCCTGAGGATAGAAGTGGTTGAAGTTCTTTTTCTTTTCTTTTTTTTTTTTTTTTAAGATTTTAGTTATTTATTTGACACAGAGAGAGAGACAGCCAGCGAGAGAGGGAACAGAGGCAGGGGGAGTGGGAGAGGAAGAAGCAGGCTCCCAGCAGAGGAGCCCGGTATGGGGCTCGATCCCAGGACCCCGGGATCACGCCCTGAACAGAAGGCAGACGCTTAACGACTGAGCCACTCAGGCGCCCCAGAAGTGGTTGAAGTTCTATTTTAACAAGTGATCTTTAAAAATTGCATTTTGCCTCTTCCACTTTTGAGATCAAGAGGTTTAATGAAGATTTGGAAGGCTCTGCCCAGTCAAGCCATTCACCGCGGCTGCGGGGAACGCGGGCCTCGGGCGCTCTTTCCTCCCCTGGCAGAAGTCTGATTCTGCAGCCTCGGGGCGCGCTCCGTAGAGCCTGGCACTGCCCTCGGAGCCGCGCCCGCTGTCGTCATGCAGTGAGCACACCAAACAGGTTCTCCTGGCCAGACGGCGGCTGAGCTGTCTGCCGTGGAAGGGAAGTACAGTCATGCACACACCCAATGACACAGTGACATAAAGGAAGCAACCGCTCTGCCTTACCGCGGCCGGAAATAAATAGAGTCGCAACACGGACGTGGATTTCGCATGTGGAAGTAAAGGAGCTTATGGGCCCCTTACCGGCTCCATACTCACTTGTGCATTTATGATTTTATATATATATATATATACACACACACACACACACACACACACACACACATATATATATTTTTTCTCTTTGTAACAGATTTCTTTTATTATGATATATATTTTTTAAAAGAAGACTCCAAGACGAAACCAGAGAAGGAGATAAACCATAAGAGACTCAGAATCTTAGGAAACAAACCGAGGGCTGCTGGAGGGGAAGCGTGTGGGGGGGAAGGGGTCACTGGGGGATGGACACGGGGAGGGTACGTGTTGTAATGAACGCTGGGTATTATATAAGACTGATGAATCACAGACCTGTACTCCTGAAACAAATAATACATCAAATGTTAATTAATTGAATTTTAATTTTTAAAAAGTTCAAAAAAAATAGAAAAATAAAAGAAGACCCCAAGTTGTACAAGCTTCCAGCCCCACAAAAACTTAGTTTACCTGATTATACTAAATTTTGTATTCTTTTACATACTTACCCATTGACTTGAACAATTCTGCAGGGTTGTGACAGCCCCATTTATAGGAAAAATAGGCAGGGTTGAGAGACTAGCTAAGGGTACACAGCTAACTTGTCCATGAATTGTGGCCACTCAGTACGGCCTGAGGTCTAAATTGAACTTCGTCTGATGTCTTTAGGTATATTTGTTGCTTATCCTAATTTCAAATGCATCTCCCACATTAAATGACTTGGCTCTCTTTTATTTCATGCTTGTGGAAACATTCAGAACAACCTTGCCAAATTCATAGCATTAGATGATAATTATGAATCATAAAAAGTCTAGCCTATCCCATAATATTTTGGCCTGTTCACATCTAGTGGATAGAAATTATTATTTAGAAGATCTTGTGAAAAGTGGAGAAATCAATTGGAAACAAAAATATTTATATTAAAAATTTTTAAATAGATTTGTCAGTCTTCACCTACTTTCATAGGTTTTCGTATTCCATAAGAGGAATGCCTTGATGAACCAATTGGATGTTTATATAATACTTAGAGTTTCTCAGTATAAGTTTTAAGCACAGCAAAGAGTTAATATTCTCTCAAACACTGTAATTAGCACATATTCTAAACTGTCTTCCCAACTCAAAGAGCTATCCAGCAAGGGGAGCTGGAAGTAAAAACGATGCCTGGGTGAGCCCAACACACAGACAGAGAAGATATAATTGCTGAGAACCAGCAGCACTCTCTAATTCTCTAGCCAGCATCAGAATCCTCTGGAGGGGGCTTATTAAAACACAGATTATCCTCTCACCTCTCCGCCCCTGAATTTCTGATTCAGTAGGTCTGAGGTGGTATCGAGAATGTGCATTTCTAAGAAGTTAACAGGGGAGGCAGATGTTGCTGGCTCTAGGACCTCACTTTGAGTACAAGTGCTCTAGGAGAACTCCTGAGTCCACCATCCTATGTACATACAAACTCCGTTTCATTACATATTCAACTCTCATCAAACTCAGCACAAAAGCACAAAAAAGTCCACAATAGTTTTTGCCAGCCATTCCTTAGAATCTAATAAGACACCAATAGATTATCAATAGTTTGGTACTCTTTTTTATCTCAACATTGCAAGATCTTTCTAGTTTGGGCTCTGACCAGACACTTCTGTAGAGCCTTAATAAACAGTGAGAATTTGAAATAATGAAATAATTTGCTATGTCATTGGCCTTATGAGATGACAGCCAAAAAAACTAGAACATGGAAACTGAGTACGTGGAGTGTAAGAGTTCTCCCTGTGATTAGAGACTACAGTGCTGGGTTCCAGAACATCTTCGATACACAGAGAACAATGGGTGGGAGGAAACCTCAGCCACTCAATTGCACATCATTGAATTCTCTGCATTTTCATATCTGGATCAATGTCCCCAAGCCCATTTCCCACACCATATTCTTTTCAACACAGCCAAAAATTATACCTTTTCATATAAATATAATTCGTCCTTCACAGACGTAGCAGAAAGAACAGTCCTGAGCATTCATTTGATGAATAAACCAATATAGTAATATTAATATGTAATGTCCCTATGCATCTGTTTGTCAACATGCTTACACATTCGTACTCAGAGAGATATGTCTTCTTTATTTTTGTACTATTTTTTATGTTTTGTTTTTTGCTGCCTCCCCTACTTAAATTTCTCAACCTAGGAAAAATTGCCTTTGCCAAAGTGTAAAACCCATGGGTACTGGTACCAGGTAGGCTGCAAGAGCAATGAGTGCTCCAAAAATATTTGTCAGTAATGCATAAAATAGGCCACGCTCCCTAAAGCCAAGTAGCCTAATAAACAATTTGCTCGAAATTCAGCATCATTTTTGAGAGTTTTCCATCATTTTGAGTGACCCATTTTTTGTTGTTGGATCTTGGCACTTGGGAAATTAATAAAACCTAATTTTGCTCCTTGAACAAGTGGCTGGTTCCAGGATTATGACACAGAAAATCCAAGAGGAGCCTGAAATGTCTTGATGTGCCAAAAGTAAGATAACCCTCAAAGAATGAGGGAAATTATCGAAAGGTCACAGGGGTCAGCTTTGAGCTACTCGCACCGGCCAAATAGGGGACATTTAAGGATCCAAGTAAATATCAAGAGCAACCTATTGTAACTCGTTAAATAAGAGGAATCCATAAATCTAATATGAAGATCTAACATAAAAAGTGGGGGAGAAGGAGAAACTACCTCTCGGTATAGTGTCAACTAATAAATACAGAAAGAATGATGGAATCAGAAAATCTCCCTTTGGCAGCCCAGCAATGGATACTAAAACTAGTGGGGAAAAGTGTAAGGAGTAACAGGATATTTATTTACATAGTCTCAAAGTGCGTCCTCACGAGATACTTATTCTTACAAAGGGTTACAGAGTAACTCTACGACGGAGAAATCCGGGAGGCGCCACCCCCCTTAGCTGACGAAGTGAACATCGCCAGTCATGACTTCTGTGCCTCCTGGTACGATGTACTGAAGAGAATTCAGCATCACTTCCATGCTCTCGCTGTCGAAGTGCACAGCCTGAATCCAGTCAAGAGAAAACATCAAAGGAACCCAATTGAAGGACATGCTACAAAATAACTATTTTTTAAAAAATGTCAACATCAGAAAATACAAAGGAAGACTCAGGAACTTCTCCAGAGTAGAGGAAATAAAAGAGACAGGACAAGTGAACGCATGGTTTCAGATTTTGTTTTTTTATAAAAGATGTTCCTGGGACAAAGGGTGTGTTCGTTTTCCATGGCTGCACGACAGATTACCTGAAATTCAGGGCTTAAAACAATACAGCTTTATTCTCTTCCATTTCTGTAGGTTAGACGTCTGACAGGGATCTTCCTGGGTTAAACTCAAAGCATCAGCAGGGCAGTGTTCCCCTCTGGAAGCTCTGGGAGAGGATCTCTTCCCTTGCCCCTTGCAGCTTTTCGAGGCTGCCCACGTTCCTTGGCTCCTGCTTCCTCCTCCATCTTTAAGCCCCAAATGGTAGGCTGGATCCTCATCTCATTGCATCACTCCGACCTCCTTTTCTGCCTCCCTCCTCCAATTATAAGAATCCCTATGGTTATATTGGCCTACCCAGATAACCCAGGATAATCTACTGTAAGATGGGCTGATTCACAAGCTTAATTACATCAGAAACCTTAATTCCCCTTTGCCATGCAACCTTACACATTCACAGGTTCTGGGGATTAGGATGTGGACGTCTTTGGAGGGACCACTATTCTGCTTACCGCAAATGGTACAATCTGAATAATGGCTGCGGATAAGATAATCCTATCATATCGATGGTAGTTTCCTGATTTTGACAATTGTGCTGTAGTCACGTAAGGAATTTCCCTGTCTTTAGGAAATGTACATTGAAGTATTTATGGGTAAAAGGGCATCGTGTCTGCAACTTAAAACAGTTCTCTCTTTCTCTCTACACTGAGAGCAAGAGTGAGAGCAGAGAAAAAGCAAATGTAGTAAAATATTAACATCTGAGGAATCTGAAGAAAGACTATTGAATAACTTTTTATGCTAGCTTTACAATTTTTCTGTAGGTCTGAAATGATGTAATAAAAAATTTTAAATGTAATCTTTATAAATAAAATTTTTTATTTCTAATAAATAAATCTGTGCCATAGTTATGAATGACATGTTAATTCTGATGGATCTTTTTAAAATCTCTTTTGAAACTTGCAGGACATTTTAGTAAGTTGTTGAATGACGTTACTTGCAGTCAATTACGAACATGTTGTACATTGGGCAGTCTTGATTGTATTATGAAAGTAAAATCAACTAGCCACACTCCTGTTGTCCCATAGTTTGGGTATTAATGCTGAGTATTCTCATTTTGCTTTAAAATTCAGTGTTACTTTAAAAATCGGGTCTTGAAAAAGAAGGTTTTTTAAAAGCAGGCAAAAGACTGTAGTTAAATCTTCTGCCAATAGTAGTTTCTTAGTTATGATAAATGTACCATGGTTATATCAGATGTTAACATTAGAGGAGGCTAGGTGAGCCAGCTCCATGCTCCTTATTCCTGATCCTAAGTAAGGGAAGAGAAAGAGAGGGAAAAACCACAGGCCACAAAAGGGGTGTGAGCTGTGTGGGGTATATGGCCCAGAGGCTGAAAGACAACTGCATTCCAAGTAATAATTCTGCCCACTAACTGGTTCCTTAATATTGGGCAAGTTAAACTAATATATTTAAATCCTGCCTTGATCTCTCCAAAAAACGGATTTGAGAAACTTTATTATAAAGCACATATACACAAGAGAGGTGCTTAAAAGGAAAATGGATCAAAATCGTGAGAGAATATGGCCACATGCTAAAATAATGGTTAGGGTGACAGGGTAGCAAACCATCATTGCATTTCCTCTTTGGTCAAATGAAGACCCTCATCGAATCAGGGGCAAATGAAAGAAAATCAACATGAAGGTACCTTTCAAAACATAGTATACGGTACAAGGTATCTTGATAGCGTTAGTCCTTCCACAGTCCTTCAGAAATGCAAGGAGGGCAACCTGTCTGAAATCTATGTGGCAAAACCCATCTCTCTGGCCAGGTCTGAGCCTCTGTACCAGCCTGACCGAGACAGCACACATAGCAGACTGTCTGAGCCAAGAGGGATGAGCAAGTTGTAACACCACTTCTCTGACCCTGCTAAACGTGTAATCACTGAAATCACAGTTGTTTCTCCTGAGCCTTTATCTTGGACGCTGGCTCAGCAACCTGGGAACGTGTAATCCACACCAGGACAGCACATCTTCCCCAGACATTTCAGTTCATGGCTGGACTTGAGCTTACTCTGCACTAAACTCAACCTGGAAACCATGCTCAGGAGGAAAGAAATGCCCATGCAAAGAACAGCGGGGACCCACTGACACAGGAGGAAAATCGGGTCCTGCATCCTGGAAGGCAAGCAGAGAATATTCAGGAAGGGGTTGCATCAGAAATTTTTTTAAATATTTTTATTTATTTTTGAGAGAGAGCAAGAGAGAGAGAGCACGGAGAGGGAGAAGCAGATTCTCCACTGAGCAGGGAGTGTGATACTGGGCTCGATGTAATGACCCTGGGATCATGACCTGAGCCGAAGGCAGACGCTTAACCAACTGAGCCCCCCGGGCGTCCCTGCACTAGAAATGAACACTAGTTGGTATGGCGCACAATTTGATGATTGAATTTATTTATTTTTCAAAGATTTTGCTTATTTTAGAGAGAGACAGAGTGAGTTGGGGGAGGAGCAGAGGTAGAGGGAGAAGAAGACTCCACACTGAGCACAGATCAATGAGGGGCTTGATCCCACGACCCTGGGATCATGACCTGAGCCAAAATCAAGAGTCAGATGCCTAACTGACTGAGCCGCCCAAGCGCTCCTGATGACTGCATTTAGTTACTGAAATGACAAAGGATCTCAGTACAAGTGCAGATACCATGAGCTCAAAAGCAATAGTCTGAAGTTCAAGTAGAATTTTTTATTACTAGCAATGGTGAAAAAGATTATGGGAGGATAGAGAGGTGTCCTCAAAGGTATGACCAGGCACATTTCACAGAGAATCACTTAAATTGACATACTCATGGGAACAATGCTGGGTCTGAGGGGTACATTCTTGATCAAGAGCCTGATGTTCAACTTTTTATAGAAATAAATACAAACTATACTGAAGTCATCACAAGCAATCCGTGCACGGCCTGTATTATGAGGCTCTCTAAGGCACACAAGCCAACGGGATGAAACACTAACCAACCTGCTGAAATGTACCAGCTCCATTCCCAGGAGTTAGGGAAAAAGAAGGGGAATTAATGTTATAATGTGGGCCAGGAGCCAGAGATACGTACAAGGGGGCTCCGAGGAAAACTGCAGACACACACAGCGTCAGGAGCGGCCGGTGTGAGGCTGGGAAGCAGAGCAGGGGGCCCCGCAGACAAGATCACACAGGCTACTTGCTGCTTGCAGGGCTGTGTGTGGTGGGCGCTATGCCACTTGGTGAAAGACGGCAGTTTTGCTTATCTTCCTGCAAATCCCTCCCTTGGTGGGAGTACCGAGAGAGCAGAACGATGCTGAAAGGAGGGGACAGAGGGCATTAAGAAACATCCATAAACCTCCGTCTCTGCTCACGCAGGGGAAAAGTAACAGAAATGGGAGAATAGGCAAATGAGAAAGGTTGGTTTTACCTTTAGACCATTTAGACAACCCAGTGACCATGTCCTGTATGCCTCCTAGCCCTGAGGATGTGGACAGAAATACACAAACCTGGATTTTGGGGAGAAAGAGGGAAGTTGGGGGAAAAGGTCAGTGAGTGACACCTGATCAATAAACATGTGTCCATGGGCCATGCTAGAAGGCAGTACAAGGCTGGGGGAGGGGTGGGCACAAGGAAGGAGTGGTCAATGTCAACAGAGTAGGTGACACCTTGACCTCAGGCTTTCCTGTAATGGAAAGGAGAAAGAACACCACCGGCAGGGAGAAGAGTTAAAGAAATGACCTGTTATAACAACACTGGAAATGCTGAGGTTTCTTTTATTTGAATTCCCAACCAGGAACTTCTCAGCTTTTTATTTGATTTCTGCTAAATATTTCCTTTTCTTAAGCATATCATTAATTTCTTTAAAAAGATTTACTTATCTGAGAGAGAAAGAGACAGAACACGAGCAGGTGGGGGCTGAGGCAAAGGCAGAGGAAACAGGCTTCCCGCTGAGCAGGGAGCCCGATGCGGGGCTCTATCCCAGGACCCTGGGATCATGACCTGAGCTGAAGGCAGATGCCTAGTGACTGAGCCACATAGGTGTCCCGCGTATAATTAATTTCTATTTAGAATATCATTTGTGTAGAGCAGATATAATCATCTTGGGGGACTTGGTACAGACATAAGGCACTCTAGCTAGTAACTTCTGAGCCCGTGGAGCCTCTGATAATTTACTAGGAAGTTTCTTATTTTTCACTCCAATGATGAATATCTACTTCATTTAAACTTGCTTAGTGTGAACAGGCAAAAGTACCTGCTATGTACAATTGCCCTGTTTCTGGTCCCGTAAGCTAAGGGCCTGGAGAGATGGGATCTTTCCTTGGGATGGGTCGTTCCTCACCCTACAAAGCAGGTACCATCTGCCTTTCTACTTGGTGGCTCTCCCGGGGGCCAGAAGACTTCTTCAGGCATTCCACTTTGAGCTTAGTGAAGTGGGGCTGGTGAATTCAGATTTATCAGGGGGCTAGAAGGCTTACTTAAGCAGTAAACCTTCGGGGATATTTTGACTCAGATTATGCCGATACCAGCTTTGGGGAAACTGCTGACCCTGAACTAACAACACAAATAGGGGCACGTTCTTAAAATCCCACTCATCACTCTGCACACTAACGAGAAAGATGTCTTTGCGCTTGAATCAGGTCCTACAAACGGGTTAAGAACAGGCATCTGTGAAAGCGAGGAACTAGTGCCCTCTAAAGCTCTCTCCGAGCAAGTCCAATCAAGAGGACTTCCGGTTCTCCACAGGTGTCATAGTTACGAGGATTTAGAAGACCGGGAAGGTGGCAGGTCATCCGCAGGGACTCAGGGCTATGAACCCAAGGCGAAACCAAAGCCCTCCCGCTGTCCCCGCATCTGAAACTCTTCACCTGGCCTCAGGTTCCTCCCGCTGGGTCAACCCTCCAGATGGGGTGAGGTATGACGACGAGCTACTTCCGGCCTGATGGCTCAGCACGTTACTTACTCTCTCCTCTTTATTCCCTTATGTTTGAGATTGTTTTTCATCGTCTGAAGAGACCCACCCTTTAGCTGAAGTTACAGGGTATATTTATAGGTAGAAAGACAACTTTTTACTTACAGCTGTTAATTTAAGAAGCCCAAGTAATTTCAAAATAGTCTTCAGGGGTCATTAAGCAGGCATTAATCATACCTCAAGGGGTCCAGTACATGGCAGCCCTTGGGCCCGTGACTGTTTTCGTAAACCACTATGTTGGACCACAGCCACACTGATTTGTTTATACACTGTCCGGGGCTGTTTTCAGGCTGCAAGAGCAAAGTCGTTGCAACAGAGACCGTATGGCCTGCAAAACCTACAATATGTAGTCTAGCACTTTACAGAAAAAAATTTGCCTACCTCTGGACCACACCAAAGTATCCCCATCTGAGAAGGGCAAAAAATACATAAATATATGTGTATATATGCATATACATATATATTATTTGTATAATACACACACACGCACGCACACACACACACACACACGTACCTGCACACATACTGCACTGTTGTCAAGACAGTAAGTCGCCCAAAGAAGATATTATGATCAGCATCTTCCTCTTCATCAGACCTTTCGAAACATCCTCTGTCCCCAGTACCCCACTCAGGCCACACCAAATATAAAGGGTTACAAATATTCAGATTTTATTATAAATAAAATACTGTTTTTTTTTAACATAAAAAAATGCCAAGTGTTGCATTTTATTCACCACCCTGGAGAGCGAGACTGTAGAGATTAAGGCAAACAGCTGAAGTGAAGGCACATATCAAAGGGCCACCGCCGGGATTACAAGGAAGACGTCCAGGGACAGCTGGATGCCCCCCTCCCCGCGACACCCAGCATTCCGCAGCAGCCACCCTGTCCATTTTGTCACATAAAATACAGGTAACTAGAACTATACAATAAAATAATGTATATTGCAGGAGTGTAATGAAGGTTTTGTCTTATAAAGGACTTTTAATTTTAAAAATAAAATTCTGTTTAAAAACATACTACACAGATGGAGAAGGAGAAAAGCAACAAAACGAAAACAAACTCCAAATTTCACTGCGGGCGAAGACTGACTGGTGTAAGGCTGTCCCACGGGCTAGAGGGAAACTGTCCTGGCAGTCTATCTACAGTGCTTGTCCTGCGACCTTGAACGAAATGCGTCTGTTAGGAGGTGGCCACTTAACCGAGGAACTAGCTTGGAGACACTGATGTGAAGACTTGGCAAGAACGAGCCCCACCTCCGGCGAGAGCAGAACAGGCCTGAGAGAAGCAGCCCAGGGAAAGCCAGGGGTTTGCAAGTCAAAACCTTTGGAGTGGACTCTACGCAAGGAGGCGGCCAGGGGAGACCCCGGGGCACGGCCGCCCCCATGCCACCTGTCTGTACACCATCCCTCTGGGCGCCCCGGGATCACACACTCCCTCCTCAAACACACCCGTCCAGCTCCAACCGTCGGCACGGGCATTTCTAGCTCATTCCCGGTTAGGCCCACATTGACGCTGAAGACGCCATTCAGCAAAAGGGCCTCATCCCGCCACCTCCTGTCGGCCTGACACGCCTGCTCAGGGCGGGCATCAGGGACACGAGGCCGCAGTTTCGGGTGGCGGGCCTGCGCTGGAGGAGGGTGTGAGGAACCCCGGCAGAGTGGCTGTGTGCGGAGGGAAGCGGGTCGACACTCGCGCTGGAGAACGAACGCGCTGCAAACCCAAGGCGAAGGGCCGCGCGACGGGGGACACATGCAGCGCCGAGGCCTGCAGACAGAAGCGAAGGAGGTACACAGACACATTGTGCCAGTGAAGGGGCAAAATGGAGTGAAGAAGTGAACAGACAGTGCCATTCTAGAAATAGGACCAAGTATATTTACATAAATTCCTTACTCTATAATCATGATAAACAAAAAAAAAAACCACATTCACACAAAAATATAAATTTGAAATAATTAATAGCACCAGTGTGTCAGATAATAGTTTCTTTCCCCCCGCTACGCAAAGTACAAAGTTGCATAGTGTTAAAGGCTATATATGAATCTCAAAGGTGGGTTGGGAGGAGGAAGGGGCTGTGTGGCAGGGAATCTTCACGCTGTGATCTTAGAAGAAAACCACAGAGCCGAGGATCCGAAGTCGAGAAGCCAGCTAGACAACTCCACCTACGGGTCTTCCCTCTGCACCAAGAGGGAAGGTTTCGAGTGGGTTTCGATCACAAAGTGCAGGAACTAGATGGCGTGGCAGCTGCGTGAAATACTGAGTGCAAGGGTTTGCCACCAGGATTTGGCAGACTCGGTGTGTAGAGAGATCCTAGAAGACGGGAACATCAGAAGATAATTGAGGATAAGGGTCAAAGTGTCATCTCTCCCCAGTGGAAGAAAAATGGCTATCCGGGATCCTGACAATACATGTTGCAGCTAAGTTGTATCCCTTTGCTGGGAAAGACTAGGACAAGGCGGCTTGTTTCTTGTTTGTTTGTCAAGATCTTAGGGACGAACTGCTTTCTACCAGATTACAGCACTAGTTCCAGGACTAACACACTAAAAAAGCTCTAGGAATTAGTTTGATTTTGAAAAAAACAAAAAACAAAAAACTTTAGTGGTTATCATATCCCTATTTCTTCTGTATAAATTCCATTTTTAGGACTATCAGAAGATGTCATTGGTGAGTGCAAGCTGCCCATCCAGACTTATCAGCTGCCCAAAGATCTGAAAAAAGTGTATCTTCCTAGTCAATTATGAACGTATGAGAAAATACGTTCTTCTGCAGCCTCGTTCTCCTGGAGGCCGTCATGAGTAACTGCATCCTTACCCGTGGATGGCCCAGTGTCCTGTACTCAAAATAGCGAAAACAACTGACCGTGGCTCTTGACATTCTAAGTGACCGATACCTTTGGCACAGGATGTTTACTTCCTTTTGCGTAAAAGGAGGAGGAGGGGTAGGAGATGGAGGTGCACTTTCTTTATCGATAGACTGGATATACTGGCCATCGCAAGGCTACGACTAGCAGCCAAACTTTTCCTTCATAGAAACAAGAGTACTGAGACCAAGGAGGTTCTGTTGGTGTCAGTGAGAAAAGGGAGGGCTACTTGCTCAGCCCCGGCAGACAATGGCTCCCACGGAGTGTTTACACCACTGTACGATAACGTAAGATGCCACGTCCTCGCGCGACTCAGAAGGGAAAGTGCGGGTAAGGGAGCGCCTTCCGTGGAAGAGAGACTATCAGATAAAACCCTTTGTTCCCGATTCATGATGTCTGACTTGTTTCTCTTTAAGCTTTGTGAATGTTCCTGGTTCAAAAGGACAGTGGTGGAGAGCAGCAGAGAGGTGGGGGTCTGAAAAAATGTAATCTTTGCGTTAAGGCACTCTGTGGCCTCACAACGGCTCCCCGGTTGGGGGGTGCTGCCTTCCAGCCCTAAAAGATGACCCTAGGGCTTTTCGATGGACGGGGTGTTGAAGCAGCCAGATGGTAAGGTCTTCTTGATGTCTTCCAGGTTGCGAATGTCCTTCGTGATCTCCTCGATGTCTCTGTTATAGTCCATGATGGCGGCCTCCTGCTTCCTGGCTTCATTCTCCAAATCAGACACTTTCCTGTCGAGATCACTGACTTTCATTTCATCTTTGGCTTTGTTCAGGGTGCCTTCGATCTCATTGAGCTTGTTCAGGTCTACTGTGTCCAGCTGCCCTGTAGAGTCAGAAAGGACACAGGAGGAAACAGATGCATCCAGTAAGAATCATCACATCACTCCACGAGCACCTCCACTTGCCTTTCTCATAAATGAAGCCCAGCAGCTGCCACTAGGCAAGGGTGGCCTGCAAATGGGACTCGCAGATCGTTCGTGTCGTGCAAGGGCACAAACAATGCAGACCAAGTACAAATGCGAACTTAACTCGGCAAGGACCCGTCAGAGCATATAAAGGATACTGGGCTGGATATGGTCTCTGAGGAAACAGTTTTTATGAAATGTTGTCTAAATACATAGCGGCCGTATTTGAGACCCAAAGCCTCACCTGCACTTTTGAAGGTCATCTGGTAACGTTTAATACCATTTTTATCTTTATACATGCAATCTGCATGTCATTTTAATGCCATCTAATGAACGTAAAAATCTTCAAGCTAGACCTGGAAGCCCTCGGCTCTTTGGCTTCCAGGGAGGCTGGGCTGGTTCTGGGGAATCCTGCCCTGCTTTCAGGAGTTACACACTATTTGGAGCCCTCCTAATGGAAAATGGCCAGGGATGAAAATGCTGAAATAATTCCAGCAAAAGCTTCACTTTAAAATTAGCAAGAAAAGGAGGTTCTTCTGGAAAGAACTGCTTCCATAATTAATGAAAGCAGATAGCCACACAGCGCTCAACACATTATGCATACTGTACTTGATTAAATTCTCACAAGACCATATTCCCCCAATGATTCTCAGATGTTAAGTAACTTGCCCAAGTTTGCACAGTTTACAAGGCAACAAAACAAAGATTCCAACCCAAGCCTGACTAACTTAAAAATCCAGCTCTTTCTGCCACAAAAAGCTACTTCTTCTAGCTCCTTTCATTTTAAAACCCATCTGACAGCACATAATTTATTATTCTTGATATTTGAGACAGATAAAAAATATACCCTCCCCCACCCTCAAAAAAAACCAAACAAAAAACCCAAATAAAACACGGACCAAACCTTCAAGGCTGAATTAAAGCCGAATGCCTTGCCACCAAGCTGTACCGGCTGGAGTCTTACCACTTTATGATGGAGACTGGCGACAAAAGCTTATCTGTCCTGTAATGAAGCCTGCTCCCTACCACAATGGATTAAAAGGGCATCTCGACATGCTTGTATTTCCTTGAAAAATCAAGCTTATTCTCTTTTTGAAAAACTGTCACCTCATCAGATTCTCCTTTTAATTAACAAATGAAAAGAATTCCAGGCAGTGAAGTCATTACCAGTGTCAAGCGTTCCTTGACTCGACCACTGAAATCCTTCCCTTTAAATCCTCTGAAGACACTCGCCAGCAGGATAAGTAAGAATAATCACGGTTCAACGTATCATAAACATCAGCCATAAATGAGCCACCCTCGCTGGCAGCCTAGCTTCCTAATTTTATAGGTCCTTGGACCATGGTCAGATTCCAGGACTCAGATCATAGGCCATGGAAGGACCTCGTAAGTACTTGCTGAATTAATACAACTCAAGTCACGGTTCAGTTCACGCAACAGTCACGCTGTACGATCTGCTTCGTGTCGACGACCCCAAGAACAGCACAAAGAATGCGGAGGCTGCCTGCAATGACTCCACAGCCACTTACCCAGCTGCTCCAGAAGGTCATTAATCAGGTGGAGGAGGCTGGTCACGGAGTTTTTGGCCTTTCTGGCATTGATCTCGGCTTCCTGAGCAGCCTGTGAAGCCTGCACCGGGAAGAGGACAGATGATAGACCAACAGTCCTGACGGCGTGTCTTCACGCTCCTGAGATACTGTTTCCCCCAATCAGCCAACAAGTCCAATTTTCAGATGCTTCCTCTTTCCTAACTTGTGAAGCTACAATCTCTCACTGTAGGGGTTTTGTTTTGGTTTTGGTTTTTTTTTGGTCTTTCAGAGTATCTTCCTGGTGAAATGTTGCTATTTTTAATTCCTAGAACAGCTATGAGTAGGCCGTCTCCATGCCTACACTGAATGCATCTGTATTTCAAAAAGACCAATATTATTTCCTTTTCTCACTTTCTCACTCAAGAATACATGGAAGTGGATTCGTAACCAAATGCACCGAGCAGAAACAGTTATTTTTAAGGACGAGTATAAACACTACATTTTAGAACCAAAATATGTCCTTCAGGACACTCTTAGAGACCTGATTATTAGACATGTCCTATTCTCAGAAAAGTTTCATAATCAGGTGACACCTTCTGTAACGCCCTCTCCCCCTGCAAGCACACACGCACGTGTGCACACGCACACGCACGTGCACACACGCACCAACTGGGGCAACACGGTTTACATTTTGTAAATCAACCAAAGGTACATGTATTTGGGAAAATTCCATGAAACCTGAACAAATACCCCGTGTGTGAGTCACGGGAAATGACAATGGAAGAGGAAGTGTCCGAATGTCAGAAAACAGATGCTCTCACAAAGAAACCCAGTCAGGACCTAAATGAGCAGCTTTGAGCTCCCTACCACAAAATTGTTTTTCCTAGTTTCTGGCTCAAGACACTGCAACATTTTTGGCTAGAAACAACATAAGATTTTAAAAAAAGAAAACGCACGAGGAAAGAAACCTTCACAAGTAAGTGATGAACCTCTGTTGAAATCGCAGCCATCCTACCCGAGCCCTGACAGGCTTTTCTGTGCGCGTCCTAGGAGAGGGTAAGTGACTTCACGAGGGCCCGCAGAGAGCAACGCTACTGCATGTAACCCGTGGGCTCCAGCCTCCTCTTCCAGACCAACCATAAGCCTTTACGCTATTGGTGAAAAAAGTTATGTGACACACTCCAACACTACCGGCTCAGTGCTGTGTCTCTCAGGATTGACGAAAACGCAAACGGGACAGGGTGTGGGAGGATGCTTTGTGTTCGTTATAAGTTATTTACCAAAAAGAACAAAAGATGGACCTTCTCCCACCTTTTGAATGGAATCCGTACCCTTTTTTGGAAGCTCATCAAGAGTACACTTCTCCTTCTTTCCACGGGCTCTACATCCGACATTTCTACAACCATACTAACCAGGAAACGCAGAGACCCTCAGCATACATGAGAAACGCAATATGGGAATTTCCATTGGAGGCACACCTTGCTATAGAAAATCTAGACAGTCGGAAACAAAAGCCAAAACCGTACTAAAATAAGGTGTTTGCACAGGGACGCTTCCTGTTATCACTTCCCTAGAGTCTTCTTTACCTAGATAAACAGGGTTAGTATTTCTCCTTTCTGTCCCAAGGTGAAAATGAGCCAGAGTAAAAGGCCTGTTTTTCAGCAGGAGTAGAGGAAAAAGGGTCCCTTGCTTGTACTGAAAGTACACAATTAAACAAGCTCATTACTGTGATTATAATCAGACTGAATTGCAAAGTTATGTTTCCACTGTGACTCCACTAAAGTCTTCTGAAAGCAAAATATAGCACACAACAGAAAAAGGCACCCTTGTTCTTTATTGGGCCACGCATTCCTAAGTCGGTGTTGTCACCAACAGTGTTGTGTATACACATCCTCACAAAAAGTTAACAAAAAAATAAATTAGATATAAGGTTGGTTTGTTTTTGTCATCTTCAAAAATGAAACACAAGAAACTGGTCTTTGCCTCTAGAAAGTAAGTTGCTGGGATAACAAGAGGGAAGAAATTAACTTTTCATTATATTCCTTTTTATTCCTTTCTCATTTTATACCATGTATGAGTCACCCATCCCAAAATACAAATACATACTTTTCAATGTCCTAAAACTTCAATGTGTAAAAAGAAGGTTTTGCTTTTCACTGAGAGAAGCTTTGGGATAGGACAATTGTGCAACAAGCCCCCAAGAGATCCAAATTCTTTGTCTTCTATGTAAGTCACTAACCCGACTCTTGGCCAGAAAACACAATAAAAAACAGAAGTCAATGTGAAAGAGACTCTTCTTAACAAGATGGGGACCTTTATCAGTCAACACCCTTCGCTTTCTGCCCACGAGCAAATAGGCCGAAACTGCTTACCATCCCTGCCATCATCATATCCTGGTCGGCGTCCTCTTGCTTTCTCTTCAGTTCCTTTTCTGCTTCCTGTAGCTGTTTCAACATACTGCTCACCTCGTTATCCAGGTCTGTAACTTCTGCAAAAGTCCTTTCGGCTTCTGCCTTGGTGCTGGTAGCGTTCTAGGCACACGATAAAGAACTGCTAATGAAAACAAGCTTTCCTCTTTCTACAGTACGCTCCCACACCTTTTATAATCTGTAGAATGGTTCGAAAATACAATCCAGAAAGAACAGGGCAGTAAATTATACTACACGTTGACTTAGGGTATCGTTTATTTGGGTTCCAAATAACAGTAAAGAAAAGCTAGTGTTATTGCCTCATAACAGCATTTTATATTTTATAAAACACTTCCATTTGTTTCCTCTTCTTTCTTTTCTTTTTTTTTTTAAGATTTTATTTATTTATTTGACAGAGAGAGACAGCCAGCGAGAGAGGGAACACAAGCAGGGGGAGTGGGAGAGAAAGAAGCAGGCTCATAGCGGAAGAGCCCGATGTGGGGCTTGATCCCACAATGCCGGGATCATGCCCTGAGCCGAAGGCAGACACTCAATGACTGTGTCACCCAGGCGCCCCGTTTCCTCTTATTTCTTATCCTTAATCCTTCTTGCTCTATCATTGCCATTTGTAGGTGAAGTCGCCTGGCTAGCAAAGGGTAAAACATTTAAACGGTGTACACTTCCCACCACACGGTATTGCTTAGACTATTGACTCCGATATAGTTTCAATTCAAACGTAGCAGCCTTGTTCTACTTGGCCATTCATCACAATGTATAAGAAGACCATGATCCTGATTTAGGAGTATTTTATAAAATATAATTAATCCCAAGACCAACTGTCCTAAACAAACGAAAAAATGTATGTGATTCTCGAACACATTCTTTTAGAATCCGTTCCAATCTCTCTTCTAAATAAAACAAACAGATTGACCTTTAAGTAGGAAAAAGCCAGCTTAAAGAAACTATTCTTTAAGATGATTGTAGAAAGGGGACGCCTGGGTGGCTCAGTTGCTGAAAGCATCTGTCTTCGGCTCAGGTCATAATCTCAGGGTCCTGGGATGGACCCCCCGTGTCAGACTCCATGCTCAGTGGGGAGTCCGCTTCTCCCTCTCCCTCTCCCTCTGCTTGTGCTCTGTCTCCCTCTCCAGTAAATAAATAAAATCCTAAAAAAATAAAAGGATGAGTAGGAAGAATCCTAGCAGTGGCAGCTAAATAAGGTGGGGCTCAGATATCACATATGCTGGAAAGAGAGGCCTAATAGTTGTGCTGACCTGGCACTCTACATAAGATTGAAAAAATGTCAGCTGTCCGTGTCAAAGAACTGTGTTTATTTAAGAAGAGTCTGATTTTTTTGTGGAAGGCGCTCTATGGGCCCATGAAGCCATCCCCCTCCTCACCACACAGACCCGCCATTGAAGAAACAGTAGAGATGGTCAAGGGCCCTTTCGATGATTTCAATGATTCTCCCTCTTCAGTCAATGTACTGACCTACTCTGCCCAGTAAAAAATGAACGAGGACAGTTCGAGATAATCTTACTGGACTTGAGGACGAAGTCTGTGAGGGCTTTCAGGGATCTGGAAAAAAACTGGAAAATGACTAGAGAAATACAGGAGCAAAGACTGCTGGGCAGAAGAGCGAAGCACACACCTTCTGGACGGCGCTGGCGATCCTCTCCGCCTCGTGGGCCTTGCTCTTGGCCTCAGTGGCGTCCGCGGCAGCATTGCCCAGCGCCAGCTGCGCCTCCCTCGTCTTTTCATTGGCTTCAATTATGGTCTGGTTGATGGCAGGGATTCTCCTTAAAGCGTCCTCTGCGGCGGTCTTGTTATCATTCACTCGCCTGTCGAAGTCTGAAACAAAGCAAGTTCGAGGAACGCATCTGAACTAGACTTTCCGCAAGCCAAAGCGACCCCTTCGGGAGCTGCAGCGGGATTTTGTTTCATGAACAATGAAAGTCAGGACAGCACCGAAGGCCTTAAAAGAACGAAGCGTACAGCTTTCGATTCTTACGAACGAACGTTTCTGGAAAGAAGTTTATTTCCGTGCAAAGCACTGAGTATGCCATTACTGCCACGGCAACCAATATTAAAAACAGCAGCTTATTTAGTGTTTACTGTGTGTTAGCTACTGAGTTAAGAGCTTTTTATATGCCTGTGATGCAGGCATTGCGTCATTTTTATACATGAGAACTGAAGACTAAAGAGGGAGATAATGTCCCCCAACGGTTCACAGAAATGAGAGGTAGATCAGGGATTCTAACCCAACCCCACTGACCCCAGAGCCGATACGGTCAACCATTATCCTGTAAAGCTTCCATATTTACAGAACCTATGGGCTACTTTATCAGGGGCAAGTCCAGGACTATACAGTGAATTGAGCACATGTCTTTTTTCTCTTGGGTTAGGACAGAAGGCACAAAGATTGAGAAGCAATTCGCAGAGAAAACTAAAAATAATCTCCATTTACCAGCATGAGCCAGCTACATAGGCATATCTAGATAACATGAGTTATTCCAATACCAGAAAATTTCCACTTTTCCGGTTTTGTTTTCATACTGAGGTATGAAGGGGTAAAAGGACATAGCTCTCAGATTTTCCTTTGAAATACCTCAGTATAAAAAAAAAGTAGGGTGGATATTGGGGGATGAAGTTAGTGCAGTAAAAATCATTAACTACTGAATCTGCATGATTGATCTTTCATATGGTATATGTTCTGAGAATCTCACGGTAAAAATTTAAAAAAAGAAAAAAAAAAAAAGGAAATCGCCTTAGTGAAGAAAGCATAGAAATTTACGCTGTTATGTGAGCCTTTCGTACCCTTCAGGTTGTTGAGAATGTCATTGGCTTCCTGTAAGGTGTTTCGTCCCTTTTTTGCAGCTTCTTCTGCAAGAGCCTTGGCGGCATCTGCCCGGGCTAGGAGCTGGTCAGCAGTCTGCAAACACACGGCAGATCAGAGGACAAACCCTCCAAGGGGAATCCTTTCTTTCTCCTAACAGACCAGGCACCTCCCCACTGCCACCTTGACACCCGCCAGCGTGGGGCAGCTAGGCTGGGGCTCCCCACAGAAGGCCGTGCTCTGAATTCCTGAGGGCCTGTGGACCCCGCACTTGGTCATGTCACAGACACAAGCTCACACTGGCATGGTTCCGGATTTTGCCTCAAGAAATGAAGCAACCTGCAAATTAACCCAACCTGCTGTTCGGTCTTTCCCTTCTCCAGAAGCTTCTTGACTTCAAGTTCCTTCCCCCTCATGTCTTCTCTGAGGTCCTCATAATCTTTCAATTTCTGGTCAATCAGACGGTCCAGATCTTCAGCTTCCTTCTTGATTTTATTAGCCTCATTCTGTGAAAAGCAAGATTGTGACATTTTAGACAAAACAATGAAACTGATGAAAAGGTAGGCTCAGTAACTCTGTAACACTTAACACTCAGACATATTTTTAAAAGAACACCACAGGTCAAAATTTTACACACTTTTTTTCCCCCTTAAATTGACGAACACTTTACACACAGGAAACTGCACACACATATATTTCCCTGTGTAACCAACACCCCAGTCAAGATACAGAATATTTCCACCCCAGGAAATTCCCTTGTATCTCTTTCCAGTCAGTTTCCACACCTATCTTTTTAACAACGCAGCTGCCACTGGTCTGGTGTTTATCACCGATTAGTTTTGCGTATTCTCAAATAGCAAATATGCAAGATCAGACAGTATGTACATGTCTGAAGAGACCTAACTAAACCCCAATGGTAAAAAAAATCAAGTCAACGCCTCCGATGTGAGAAGTGAAACTTAATAAGCTTCAAATTCAATGTGAAAAATAGAGCATTTATACAGGCCTGAAATGAAGATTCATGAGTATAGACGCAATAAAATCCTACCAATCCCCCAACATTTTAGCTGCCCGACAGCATCCTAATATAGCTCTTTCATTTAAACCACTTTTTTTTTATTTCTCTCTTGCTTTCAACCACAGAGTGCCTGGGCGTAAGGGTCTGGGTGTACTCTGCCCTAATAAATACAGATATATAATAATTTGGATTTATATTAAAGACTTAGGAATGATTACTCCTATCACTAAAGTAGTCTTTGCTATTTAATGTTTCTAATCAGGGGGTTCTTGATCTCAGTAAGTGAACATACCTGAAGCAGAACTCGACATCACCAGTGAGTCAGCCGGAGGACAGAGGAGGTCGGTACCAGTGACAGTTGCAGAGCCGTCAGAACAGCTCTCACCCCAACTGTGAGGGGTGTGTGCGTGTGCGTGCGTGTCTGGGGGGCGAGGGTGCATACTATATGTGTGTGCATGTGTGTGCACATGTGTCTGGGAGGTGAGGGTGCGTACTACGTGTGTGTATGTGTCATGTGCGTGTGTGTCTGGGGGGCAAGGGTGTGTACTACGTGTGTGTGTGCGTACGTGTGCGCATGTGTCTGGGGGTTAGGGTATGTACTGTGTGTGTGTGTGTGCGTGTGTGTCTGGGGGCAAGGGTGTGTACTACATGAGCGGCAGCCAGCACCCTGTGCACACAGCTTGCCCACCCCATACCTCCAGAGCTTCCGAGTCCACGGGCGTCAGCTGGGCAACGCTGGCATAGATCTCCACCGCTTTATCTCCAGCCCTCTTGGCCTCCTCGTGTACCCGGGCAGCTTGCTTCTCCAGGTCCTGTGACATGTTCTTCGCTTGCTCATACCTAAGGAACAGAAGATTTAACCAAAAACTTAGTTGCTTTTGGCATCTTAGTGTTAACCACATTCATTCAGGTTCAAATCACTGCAACAGAATTTCCAAAACTTCAAAGAAAATGTTATTATTTAAAACCAACACAGCTGAAATTTAGATCTCATCTCGTCACTTCTATTTATACCGTATGGTTTACCACATAGTACTTATTTTGGACACCTTTTAAATATCTGTAGCTCAAGTATATTTTCTCTCCTGACTCTATGATACTTTATCTCTTCTTCTTTGTTCATTTATGCAGAAATGTAAGTATCATGGCCAGTCTTGTTAGCTTTCTCTGCAGTTACAGGAACTGGTAGGCATAAAACCTCGGCGGCCCCACAGCCCCTGCTCTAATTACTGCACCATTTCAAAAGCACAATTAACGAAAGAAGTCTTACTGCATGAACGCATGCTCTGAACCCATCGCATTTCATTTCCCATTGAACTGGTGCTACTTGCAAGAACAACCGAAGGGCCCTAAGCCACTTTTAAATGACACTCACTTTCTATTAAGCTCTTCAATCTCAAGTGCTGTTTGATTTTCTCCTGCCAGTGTTCTCAGAAGCAGATTAAGTGCCTCAGTTGATGTCTCATTAGCTGTCTTCGCCACTCTTACAATATCATCAGCTTCTTGTTTATGGCTGTATTACGTAAAAGAAAAAATACACCATGAAACAGAACTATTTAATAGGAAAAGAAGCAGAATTTGGGTAATGCTTACCTTATTTTATACACACACACACACACACACACAAATGTGGACAGAGCTCTATAAATATTGAAAAAAATATTATAAATTTAGAATGTCACAATCATTTCAGTGGGGGCTAAGTTTATAATAACATTCTACAATCTAAAAAAATGGTATTTTCCAAGACGGTATTTTCCAAATGACATTTTCCTATAAAGTTTACAGGGGCAAATGGCTATAGTTCTTCAAAAAATTACTTCTAAATAAAATCAATGAAGAATAATTTATCTATAAAACCACATATGCCAACAAGAACTGATCTAGACATAAATACGAACCCCAGACCTAATGTATAATCCTCATGCTGGTTCAGTGACCACATAGTCTGGAAACAGCTTCCAACTATTCAGATTTCTCACACGCAACCTAATTACTGACCAGGAAAAGCAACCCAACACCAAATGGAAAGCAACATGTCAACAGGGAATGCAGCCAAATAATGCAAATTTCAGCTGAGGAACTGCTAAGGTTTTTTTCAGCTCTAAAATTTCATATTACAGTGTCACACTGCAGTATGAGGCCATTCCTTTTCAGTATAAGGTTTCTTTCAAAATTCATGTATGAAAGACACCAGAATTAGTTTGTTTTCAAGACCTAATTTCCCTGGGAGCTTTCCGTATGTTTTCAGCTACCTTCTTTTAATCAGAAAATCCAGCTACGAAACCATGAATGTCCTATGAACTAAATGACACAGCTCACACATTTACATTTACAAAGAATAGAAAGAGAGCACCTGTTAAAGCAAGAAGCCAAAGTAATTGCTCTGAATAATGACGCTAAAATTCTAACGTCGGGCTTACTTACGAACCCCACGCCCATGAGGTCTACTAGCTGTTGTATAATTCATTCAACAAACATTTACTGAGTACTTACTATATCCCAGACATTGTTTTAGGTATTGGAACTTTAGCAGTGAATGAAACACACAAAAACACCTGCCCTCGTGAAGTCTATGTTCTAGCAACTAGTTTAACAAATTTTTTCAATTCAATGCTCTCCTACAACTTAAAGTTTTTCCTAAGAAGCTACCTTATACTTAATAATTTAAAAAATCTCAAAAAAAAAGAGGAATTAAATGGTCTGTTTTCTTTGGCTGATTTTCAAAGGTGCTATGGGTTAGTAAACGTTTTCTATTAAAATCTGAGAGTTAAACATTTTTGTTAAAAATTTAAAAAATTAAAAAAATAATTCAACTGAGCTTCTTAGTCATCAACTTAAAGGTTTTGAAGTTAAAAAACTAAAAATGTTATGTTTTCTTTGAGATGTGCAAATATAATTTCCCTCCAAAGCATCATGTTCAAATATTCAAAGTAAATATTCTAATTTCAAAGGAGAGGCAAGAAAAGAGAACACACAGCCGATAACGTTTCAGAAAAGAGCCGACTTCACAAAAGTGGGTCATGTGCAAAGTGTTTGTGAGTAAAGGAGGGGACAGCATGTACACACTGTAAGGAAAGTTGCGGCTTAACCATGAAGACACAGGGATCTGGAGGTTACCGTTCAGCAAGCTTTCGTGCCTCTTCTGCCAGAAGAGTCATGTTGTTTGGGTCCCCTGTAGACTCTGGCTGAGTGATTGACTGAAGAGGAAATAAACAAAGCACTAATCTCAAAGGACAGAATTATTTAAATTTAATAAAGCAAGTGTCAGAACCAAATTTGTATTAGTGTTATTTAGTAAAAAGAATGCCTCATTGATTCAAAGATCTTTCGTTAATATTAGCATCCTTGGCTACAGATTACTATTTCTATTTTCATCAAAGGATAAAGGAAGTTTAAAATGACTAGTGCCGTAGAAGGAACAAAGCTAGAGGAAGGACCCAGATGTCCTTTGGTCTTTATCCAGTTTGTGATAACTGTTTAATGACACCTTTAAGCAACGTGGCTTTCTTGCTCCATGTTTAGAGACAAAAAGACACAAAGAGTCAATTTAGCTGAGGCATTCCGTGGACAGTAAGAGACTTGCTACAAATTACCAGGGGACTCCAGCCTCAGACCTTCCCAATCACTCACCACGTTGGCAACAGCAATCTTTGCTTTCTCAAGTTCTCGGGTCGCGATTTCAATCAACTGCTCTGTGCTTTCCACCCTGGCACGTGCTTGCTCAGCCAAGTTTCCAGTCTCTTCAATGGTATTGCGGATATTCTGTAAACGGCTAATTTGGCTGGATAAGGTGTTATTCACTCTCTGGAGGCGGTCCATCAAATTCTGGTCTACATCTGCAATGGCATTACAGAAGAAAGTCCATAAATGATCTGAAGGGGAGGGGGTACATATCTCACATGAAATCCAAGGCACAACTTTATTCTTCCAAACACAGATCTTTCTGATAAGCTTTCCTTAAGCCCATCGGCAGAACTGGTCAGTCCCTAGTGTGCCCAGTAGGACCTCCCCTGTTCCATTTATCACACTGGCTCTAACTGTGTGCCCGTCTGTCCCACTGGACTACGAGCTTCTCTTTCTTACTCATCACCATATGCCCAGTCTTACACAGTGACCGGCATAGAGGAGACACCCAAGAAATGTCTGAGGAAGGAAAGCTTTGATGTTCCAGCACATGCCAGATTTAATCATAAAAATACAATGTTATTGAAAGCACTATCAGCCCTGACAGCTGGACATTTTTCTAAACTAGGAAAAAATGAGGTTCAAAACAGATGTTGAAGTATGGCAAATTAAATTCATTTTGTATTTTAAACTAAATATAAGACTAAATACAGACTCTTGCTGCCCCCTCCCACCCCCTGGCAGAGCCAGGTAATTTCTTTTATACTGAGTTTTGCTTTTGAAGAGTTCTTCAAATTGTTCTTTACTGATTATGCCCATTCAACTTAAATCTCATACCTGGGTCTTAATAAATAAAAAGATAAATATACACCCATGTAAATATAATTCTGTCATCATTAAAATTCTCACATGTCATGAGGGTATATTAATATTCAAGAACCATTAAGTCCTATTCAAAATTGATCAGTTCGTATTTCAGCAAAATGCTCAGAGTTGGTGTCTAAATTTTCCAAGGAACGTGAAAAAGATGAGAGGTCAAAATTAAGATCAATAAAGATGAATATAGGTTTGGAAAATAACATCTTGTAAGCAGGGCCACCAAATACACGTGCAAAGTTGGTACAGTGTGAAACTCGACTTAAGTATACACAGGACCCTGCTTGAATGATTAGACAATTCTTTTATAATCTAAAGATTTTTAAGAAAATAACAAAAGACCAAAAAAAAGTTGAAATTGTAGAAAATCATTTAGACTCAGGAAGCATAACCAGCCACTGAAGTTATAAAAGCCCCTTTCCTGTAGACCTTCAGGAATGTAACAGATACCAATCTCTCTGGCCAGCTCTTTAGAGAAACATCAGGAACTGAAAAGAGAATAGATAATCTAACTGGTAGGATCACTTCAAATGCCTTCAAATTGCAAAACCTAATTGCACCATATAATCTCCTTTTAAAGCTGCAGAATAAACACAAGGTTAAACTACAAATAAATATTCAGGGATAGTTTGAAAGCATAAATCATTGTGGAGATATTCTTACTCTTGGCTAGTTTGAACCCAAGTAAGAAAGGTCAGCCAGGAACGCCACGAATCAAGTCTTAGTGGGAGTAGACTTTAACCCTAGCCTCACTATGGTGGCTCCCCGAGCTATGAGAAGCAGCAGCCCATTATGTTTCTGCCTTTCAAGTGGCTCAAGGGGAGGTATGACATCCATGGCTTTTGTTAAAGCTTCTGTCCAACAGAATCACCTGCTTGGGTAGAGGAAAGCAGGTGGTCATTATGGCCAGAGGAAGCCAGACGTAGCCGGGGCCACACCGAGACCTGGAACAGTGCTGGCTGACCTCCCTTTCTGGCCTCTTGACTATTCCCATGTGCTCATGGTGTGGCCACCACAGCTGCGTGCCAGACCCCAGCTCTCGGGGGAACTGAGCAGCACTTAAAGATAACCCCACATTCGATTCTTCAATGTTTATGGCAGGACAGACATGAATTTGTTGTTACAAGAGATACATTTATGGAAAACTGTGTGTCAAAAGTTTCTGCCAATAAATGAACATTCTAAAAAAAAACCCGACACTCGTGTTTATACAGAACAGGAAACATTTAAATTCTTCTTAATCTATGTTTAACACTTAAAATGTAACAACAACACAAAAGACAAACACACAACTAAAGTTAACATAAACTATTGACTGCTCACTTTATTTTTCAATTTCTAAAAATTTACCTTATAAACCAATTTCTGGACTCTCATATAAAAATTAAACAAAGTGGCTAAAACCAGATGCATCTCATTACTTCCTTATTTACTTCAATAATTTAATAAAATCAAAATTATATATATATATATATCAACAATAAGATATCTACAATAAGGATATCTACAATAAGAAATAAGTAATATATTTAATTTTTGTTGACCTATACCCTGACAGGAAGACCTCTCTAGCTTCAAATGGCTAGATTCATAAACTCAATAAAGAGGTCAGTCATTGTGGTCCCAAGTGTCCTGAAGTTAATGAACGATTACTGTGAGTATCTGTGAACACCTGTATCTCACTGATGGAAAGCCCCTAAACAAAAGGGACCTCAGCCAGATGGTGAGAACTTCGATAGAAGGAGCACAGTCTTATTTCTCTTTTCATCATCGGTATTTAGCACAATGCCTGGTATACTATAGGCACTCAGTAAGTGTAGAAAAGGATATGTCCACATTTAGAAAAAAAGCTTAATTCAGAGCAAGTAATAAAAATGTTAAAGTGATTTTAGGGGTGCCTGGGTGGCTCCATCGGTTGAGTGTCTGACTCGATTTTGGCTCAGGTCATGATCTAGGGACTATGAGATGGAGCCCCTTGTCAGGCTCCGCACTCAGCGAGGACTCTGCTGGAGATTCTCTCTCTCCCCTCCTCTGCCCCTCCCCCTGCTCACTCGCTCTTGCTCTCTCTCAAATAATTAAACCTTTTTTTAAAAAGTGATTTAAAAAGCAAGTAAATAATTTAAAATAACATTTTCTTACTTTCAAAGTTTTACAAACTCAGGTTCCTTTAAAGTTAATAAAGTATTTTAAAATAAGCTGTTTTCGGGGCGCCTGGGTGGCACAGCGGTTAAGCGTCTGCCTTCAGCTCAGGGCGTGATCCCGGCGTTATGGGTTCGAGCCCCACATCAGGCTCTTCTGCTATGAGCCTGCTTCTTCCTCTCCCACTCCCCCTGCTTGTGTTCCCTCTCTCGCTGGCTGTCTCTCTCTCTGTCGAATAAATAAATAAAATCTTTAAAAAAAAAATTAAAAAAAATAAAATAAAATAAGCTGTTCTCTAAATCTTAAGCCAGCTCCTCCTCTGCTTATCATCAGTCTCATCGGATAATGCTCAGAGGAGCAACGTGATTGCAAAGGACATTAAATATGCACATAATATAAAATACACACTTTTACATGATGTGACTAGCACATCTGTTCACTTATTAAATAGGATATTTCATAAGTAGAGACTAATTTCTAATCTTTCATAAATACCAGGTATCACATATTTAGTATCTAGCTGTTTAGTCAACACTTGAAGACTACAATTTTTCCTTATGAGGGTCCTTTCTAAAGGAAATACAGCAGTGTGTAAAATAAATTCTCACTCACTAGACTGACAGAAAAATCCAAGTTCAAATTTTCTCCTTAAAATAATGCGCACCCAAAATGCATACCTTTCATGATTTTTAAAAACTGTTCTAAAACACTCTGTAATGGAACAGATTTATAGAACACTTGGAATTTGAGTATTTAATAGTTTCTTTTTTTTTTTTTTTTATTTATGTGACAGAGAGACAGCCAGCGAGAGAGGGAACACAGCAGGGGGAGTGGGAGAGGAAGAAGCAGGCTCACAGCGGAGGAGCCCGATGTGGGGCTCGATCCCATAACGCCAGGATCACGCCCTGAGCCGAAGGCAGACGCTTTAACGACTGCGCTACCCAGGCGCCCCGAGTATTTAATAGTTTCTGTGTGTTGGGAGAATTACTTTTGTTTGTTGTATCTTAAAACCAGTTCTTGTATTTTAACATATTGCTTAAAAAAATTCAGATTCTACAAGTAGTTTAAAAATTGAGGAAGAATTTTATAAAGTCATACTAAATAACCTTGAACTAGGAGGCGTGTCTAAAGACTAGGCCACCCGGCCGAAGTTACCCGCTGTTTAACATGCATACCTTTGACATCCTGGGCCTCTCGAAGGAGGTCCATAACTTCTCTCTCTGCTTCCTTTAGTCTGTCCTCAAAGGCTTGATCTGTCACCACCTCTTCCCCAGTTCCAAGGTTTGCTATGAGGTTCTCTAATTCCTGGAGTTTCACTCGATGATCAGCAACCTGAACGTAATGAAGGAAGAAAAGGGAAAGGCAGCGTGCACAAATATCCCTGAAGAACTCAGCTCTGCTTCCCGCAGGAATGACCATCAAAGGGGCGCTCACTCTATCAAACATGCAGGTCTAGACACTGCATGTATCTCTACTTTTAAACAGATAACATGGGTAGTTTTTCTTTATTTCTCTGGCTTCAAAAGAAAAACTATCAAGCCCATTCCTTTGACATTAAACACTACATGTTGAAGATTCTCCACTTCTGACCTCTCCCTTGCATTTTAGATTGCTTTCCTGATAGCTCCACTCAGCTCTCTGATGGCTATCTCAACTCAACATTCAAAACTGTACTCTTGATTTTCTTCTCTTAAATCTGTCCGCCTGAGTCATCTCCATTTTAATAAACAATGCCTCCTGCTACCTTAACCAAAAAACCCAAGATGCACCCTTGGTGACTCTTTCCCTCTCCTTGCCCCCTCTAATGCCCTGCCCCCCAAACACACATCCTTATTTAATTCAATCCAGGCTTGCCCTTTTGCCCCACTCCTAACCATCATTTGTCCTCTAGAGCTCAGTGCACAGGAAGTACTCAATGTCTACTGAATGAATGAATGAATGAATGAGCGAATGCCCTCTTGACAGCTTACCTTATCCTTTACCAGCCGGTAACATGCTGGACACTCCTGGCAGCCAGGCCAAGACCGATTGTAGAAATAGTTCTCTTCACACTGGTCACAGCGATTTCCCACAAAACCCTGTTTACATTCACAGCGACCATCATCTTTGCACTGGAGCGAGAGAGATCCCTCAGAATGACAGTCACAGGCTGCAGAATAAAGTAAAAAGAGTCTATGATAGAGAAAGGAAGAAGAGTGCATTGTCTTTTAACTCAGATTAATACCAATAAGCGGATGGCACTCTCATTATACGTGAATTTTTTTTTTTTTTGGAAAACCAGGCCAAATTTTGAGAATCTGAATGGTTACATCTGCTCAGTAGAGAAAACAAAAAAATTTAAAGCAAAAGTGAGTTTCAAAGAACAATGTGCATCATCCCTCAGAGGGGACACATTTCATGTTACTTAGTAGTTATAGAAATTAGTCTATTAAACTAATCAGTGCCCTTTTATGCACTTCAAGATTTCTTCTCTACCTTCATCCCTCTGCTTTTAATATTTCTCTCACTAAGGAACTAGAAAACCCAAATGCTAATACACATTTTGCATTATTTTATAGTTTGTTTACCCACTTTGTTCTCTAAACCGGGTCAATGATTTATGCTACATTCCACAGGAGAAATGAAGGAATTCAAAAAGCAAAACACCCAACTGTTCTGAGGTCTAATTCCAGGCCAGTGTTTACGCCAAGGAGAAGCAGATGTGTAAATGTAACCGAACCAAAAGGGCCCCAAGGGGGGGAAGCAACTGCAGCCGGTGAGCCAACCAACAAGCAAGTTGTGAGCAGAGTCTCTCACTGTCTCATTATCTGCTCTGAGAATGTGATCAGTAAAAACGTTTCATTAAGCACAGTGGGAAAGCCTGGTAATCAAAGGGAGACCTTCCTTGGAAAGACAGAAGACTGGAAAAAGAATCAGAAACACGATACATGAAGACGTAAATCAGGTGGCTGCAAAGGAGCTAGAGAAGCTCTCAATCCCCAGTTTTAGAAAAGGAGACTATTCACCGACTAAAGCGTCTGTGACGACTTAGGTACAGCCCCGACTGTCCAAGTCTGTGGTTCTAACTGGAATAGGAAAGATGCAGAGTTCTATGCTCCCAGCTCCTTACGTTTGCAGCCTTCGGGTCCAAACCCAAAGTGGTTGACCTCACAGCGCTCACAGTGCTGGCCCGTGACGCCAGGCTGGCACTCACACTGGCCAGTGCGGATGTCACACTGGCCACTGGTAGAACCCAACGCATGGCAGTCGCACCTGAAAATGAACACGTGACATGTCTCCGGTAAGAAACACAGACTCTAAACAAACCTTTCCCCCGACCCCCGTATTAGAAAACAGAATCTAAAGGGCTATTAAAACAAAATGCTAAGGGTTATTAATCACCTGAGGTGCAAGTAATTTTCAGGAGTTCTACTCAGAACCTCCTTCTCTAACCTCACCCCCAAACATGGTTATTCCACTCCTGAAACCACTACAAAGGGGCTCTCCAACCTGGCACCACCTCGGTGCTGACCTGGAGCTTTGAAAATAGAAATTGCCAGGCTGCAAGCCCCCGAGGATCTGACTTGGAGCGTATCACAAAGCACCTCACAATGCGCCGTGTTTGAAGGTTGCTCGGGTGACTCTGACGCAGCTAGAGCAGCTCCATTGTGCTCCCCTCCCCCAGCAGCCTCAGCACCACGGTCCAGTACTGCCTCTAAGCGTGCTTTGCCTGAATGAGGCACTCAAATAACTCCTGAACAAAATCAAGGCTACCGTGACAGGTAACCCATAAAATCCATCTCTCACCAAAACAAAAAAGCACAGATTACCGCCAGCAACGGCACCTGGCGTCTCACCTCTCACAGCCCTGCCCACTCTGTAGGTTGTAGAATCCGGGGTCACAGGCTCCACAGTCCCGGCCGGTCACGTGGGGCAGACATTCGCACTGCCCGGTCACAGGGTTACAGCCGCTCTGCTGCTTCGCGGTTCCGTAGGGACTGCACGCACAGGCTAGGGTGGGGACATGGAGACAGCGAGAGATGCGAATCACCTGAGAGAAGTACTAACATATAAACCATACACACAGATTCCTCAGACTTAAGTTGATCCGTGCCATAGCCACTAGTGTCCTGTGGCTTCCGAGTGCTTGCAACGTGGCTGGTCTCAAGATGTGCTGTGAATGTGAAACACACACTGGATTTTGAAGGCTTGGTATGGAAAACACAGAACACAGATCTCAAGAATTTTTAACTGATTACTCACTGATAATATGGTAGATGTATTAGGGTAAATATATTATTAAAATCAATTTCACCTATTTATCTTTATTTTAATGTGTCTTTGAGAAAAATTACACAAGCGGTTCATACTACGTGTCTACGGAACAGTGCTGAGTTAGACCAAACATCTGTAAATATTTAAAGAGAGACCACACGATGAATTCTCAGGATAATGAGTACAACTGTGACAGAACCTGGCCACTGGCTGGATTACCTTTGCATTTGTCTGCTGGATTGGGAGCCAGGGGATTTCCAAAAAATCCGTCTTTGCATCGGTCACAGTAGAAGCCAGCAGTGTTATAGATGCATTTCAGGCATTCTCCTGTCAAGCGATTGCAATTTCCAACCGCGTTGGGGTCGATGTTGTCATTGCATTGACAAAGGCGGCAAAGCCTCACAGGGCCGTTTTTACCCAGAGGGTCTCCAAAGTAGCCATCGTCACAGAGCTCACACCTTTTACCTGCACAGGAGACAATCTGATGTTATGAAGGGAAGGCCTCACACATTCCTGGTGCTACCGGACACAACAGTCTGGTTACAAAGTGTCTAGGGGAACCATCACATGTGAGGCAACATGCCACAGCGGCACCAGCCCAGGACAGCAGAGGACCTGGGCTGCAGTCCTGGCACTGTGCCAGAGCAGCGGAGGGACTCTGGGCACATCTCCATTTTGTCATTAGAAAGAGAGCACCTGTTGTGCCTACTGCACTTCAATTGTCCTGAGGATTAACTGACATCATGCATTAAAAGCACTTTGTAAATGAGTCGGGCTCAGGGTTTATTAACCTCCCCGGTCCCAGGGGATGGCACATTCATATGTTTGTTTTGGTTTACGATATTTAAAAAGATGAAGTGCCACTCAATGCCGTAAGTTTCCTATACAACAGAGTAAGCAGGACAATCTTCCTAGAAAAGAAAAAGCATGTGCTAATCCTTATTTGAGTTCTGTCAACTAGGACAGAGTCAGAGAGCATCTTCGAAGAGAACTTAGAGACTGTCATTTGTCTCCAGCTTGTATTATAGCTAAGGGACCAGAGAGGTTAAATAACTTGTCCACAACCAAACAGAATCCAGGACTCTTTCCACATTCTCACTGCTCCTCCTCTTTCTTTTACCGCTTTCCCATCATTATTAGCTCAAGTTGGAATCCTGACATCTTTGTAGCTTATAGGGGCTTAATTAGCCTAAGCCTTCTGGAGAAATAAAGGTTTGCTCATTTACTCATTTAATGAACATTTGCTGAGCATTTGTTATACATCGGCACTGTTCCAGGCTGTCAGGATGATGGAGTGAACGAGGTAGACAAGAACTCCACTCTCATGAAGCTCACGCTATAGTTGGGGCAGACCAATCCACAGACATATAAAAAGAAAAGATTATTGCAGTTGGGATAAGTATAAATATTAAAACAGAGCAACATGATAGAGTGGCAGGTAAGGGCTACTTCAGATTGGGTATTTAGAGAAAACTCTGTAAAAAGGAGGTATCTGGGATGACAATGGAAAGACAGGGGAAAAAAGCCATGATAATATCCAAGGGAATGTTTCAGAAAAACAAGATGAACTTATGGAAGTAGGAAGAGCCAATCACGTAGGTCACAGCAAAAAAATCTGGTTTAAATTAAAGTGAAATAAGGTGATATTAGAAGGTTTTTAAAGTGATATGCTTGATTCACATTTTTTTTAAAGATTTTATTTATTTATCTGAGAGAGAGAGAACGAGTGGGGGGCAGAGGTAGAAGCAGATTCCCTGCTGAGTGCAGAACCTTGACACAGGGCTTCATCCCAGAACCCCAAGATCATGACCTGAAACAAAGTCAGATGCTTAACTGACTGAGCCACCCAGGTGCCCCTAATTTACATTTTAAAAGGATTATCCTGGCTGCTGTGTGAGAATGGACTGCAGGGAGACCAATCAGGAAGCTATTCTAGGTGAGAGACCATAGTGGTGTGGACCAGGGTGGTGGCAGTGGAGGCAGTGAAAAGCAGTGAGATGTGAGATGGAGTCCATCACACAGCCTGGCTGACTGCTTCCAGGAAATGAAAGAAAGAAGAATAAAGGACTAGCCTAGGATTTTAGCTTGAGCAACTAGGTGGATGGTAGTATTTTCACTGAGATGAACAAGACTGGGGAAGGACAGGATTGGGGTTGGAGAAAAAGAGAAGATATCAAAGATTTAGCTTGCATTTACTTAAATTTGAGATGCCTTTAGCCATCTGACTCAAGAACACAGCAGAAAATAATACAAACACATTCAAATTAGCAAGACCTGAAGAGAGTTAATAAGGATACTATCTATACGAGTGTGGGCAGGGTGTGAGCAATCCTGGGGGACAGTGCAGCACCGGGGTAGTGACTGTGGGGCTCTATCACCTGGGCCTCAGGGGCTGGGTGGAGGGAGCAGTTAACCTGAACCTCACGTGAGAAAGGGCTATTTGCAGAAAGCTAGCTGTCAGGAGCTGAGAACCTTGATAAAGGTCACCAAGCCACAAGGACCCCTCAGAGAGGGGACCTTGGACTAAATACTCTGCCCCACCCTCTTTCCTCTCTCTGATCTCCTATAGGTGCCTCCTGCTGCCTGAACACAAATGGAGGGCCCATGTGATATAGTCCCGTTGGGGTGGAGAGAAATGAAGAAAGGATGTGAAGATGCAAATGGAAGCTTCCAGCCCACCAGCCAAGTGGAGATGGCAAGTAGGTAGCCGGTGCTTGGGAGAGAGCATGGTCACAGCCCAAGATGCAAATCTTTCAGTAAGCACGGAAAGGCTGGTGAAGCTAGAAGACGAGATTTGTTCACCTGAGGGAAGAATACAGATAAAGTTGACATGGAAGTCTCAGGCTGGAGAATCAGAAGTGATGAAAGGAGCCTCAAGAGAAGAAGGAAGGAAGGAGACCCAAGAGAGGGCAGTGTCCCCAAAGGCGAGAGGAGAAACGTCTGGGACGGAGTGAGCAGCCACCAGTGTCCTGCGTTGCTGAGAGACCAGGTCAGAGGAGGGCTGAAAACTGACCCCTGCATTTGGCAAATGGAGACCACCGGTGAGGTGAACAGAATCTGCGGCTGGGGGCAGGCTGGAAGAGGAAGAAACAGGATGCTACGGGCCCTTCACAGTTACCAGCCCCTCACCCAAGATCCTTCTCCAGACCAGGATTAGGACAGCATGTCCTTTTCATCAGATCATTTGGCCATTCTAGATATGATCTATATTTAAAATGCCTTGAAGCCTGTTTTGAATAAAATAATTTTTTTTTTTTTAAATCTGGTAGAAAACCTAAAACAGAGCTGCATGGGAGCCCATGGAAAGCTTTCAGGCCAAAATATCTTCTAGCAACAACAGCTAACCTATCCTTTTGTCTCAGAGTCCTTGGTAGGTTCAAGTCCTGAACGTACTATTTACGTGACTTTGGGCAAGTTAGGTACATTTTTTTTGCCTTAGCTTTACTTACATCCCCTCCCCACCCCAGGGGAGGTGTTGTTCGTTCTCCTCTAGCCCTCTTATATGTATTCCTTTACCTGAACTAACCACACTGTCTTACAATTATCTGTGTTTCCCTCTGTACTTTTAGCCCCTGAAGAGTAGGGACCATTCCTTATTCGTCTTTGCATTCCCAAAGTCAGGTACTCAAATAAAGGGATGAAAAAAAGAGTATCATCATCATTATTATTAATTTACCTCACAAGATCATTTTAAAGATCAAATGTGAAGCATACCACGTGTGAAAAGCTCAGAGACTATAGGCAGTTATTCCTGTTCTTCAGTAGTCTTCTAAATGAGGAACGTCTATTCGTTATCCAAAAAATATTTGCGGACATTCAACAAGCATACATGTCAGGTGTTATTCTGGGTGTTAGGAATACAAAAGTCAATAGAACAGACAAAAGTCCCTACTGTCATGGAGCTTCACAGGGGCTAGGAGGGGGAAGATGGACAATAAACAAATGAATAAACAGAAAAATATCAAGTGGTTAAAAGTACTATGAAAACAAGAAAGCAGGATATAGGACTAACGAGTGATGGCATCATCTTTCACAGGGTCTACGCTGTTTTTCACGGGACCTCTACCCCCTAGTTAACATCTGCAAGCATACAGCTCACTCCCTTCAAGTCAGGTGATACCTAACAAAACAAATATATCTCACAAGTCTTGTGTGAGAGACATCTGGCTACAAACTAACAAGTTTACAACATTCTGCAAGATCTACAGTACCCTCCATCTCTCCATTATGTATCCCAAGTGGTCTCAACTCACCACTTGTATTATTCAGCACAGCCGCGAGGACATCTCCAATGCTCAACCTAGTCTTATGCTTGCAGTCTACCCAGTGGAACAACAGAATGAGCAAAGGGATCGCTCATCAAAACATCCTATTAAGTACGCCTAAGAGTAGGTTCTGCAAGGGGGATGCTTGCTATATGCGATGGCAGCAGAGTGAAAAAGGGTCCTAAAAACCTGAGGTAGTAGTGTGGGGCGGGTTCACTGAGGAAAGCCGTCCTGGGGAAGGGAGGTTTCAAACCAACTCCACGGTAAAGAGAGGAGTTGAACAAGAAAAGTGAGGTTTGGGTGGAACAAGGTGGGGTAAAGCGTTCTAAAAAAAAAAAGCACACTGTACATAACAGGACAGAGTCTGGCTGATCCAGTGGATGACAAGAAGCCCAACATGGCTGCCGCAGAGACCACAAGGGCAACGGTGGGTGGTGGCGAACGAGGTAGGAGAAATCCATCTGGGAGCCTCTGTTGGGCCATTGTTTTAAAACACACATACACAAAGAAAAGAGTAAAAAATCTGAAAGTCTACACTAGTTTCTACTTCTTACTTCCTCAACTACTTTAAACAAATGATTGAATCTCTCTGTGTTGCAATGACCTTGTGCTTAGTATGGGGTCATGGAGTAGTAAAGGGAAGATGGGGTATTTTGATGTTCCCCAAGGATTAAAGAGTGTTTTGATGATGTACAAGAGATACAAATTATTAGCTTAGCTAAGTGGGTTTTTTTGTCTCACTTATTTCCAAGCAGCAATATCTTTTTTTTTTTTTTTTAAGATTTTATTTATTTATTTGACAGAGAGAGAGAGAGACAGCCAGCGAGATAGGGAACACAAGCAGGGGGAGTGGGAGAGGAAGAAGCAGGCTCCCAGCGGAGGAGCCTGATGTGGGGCTCAATCCCAGAATGCCGGGATCATGCCCTGAGCCGAAGGCAGACGCTTAATGACTGAGCCACCCAGGCGCCCCCCAAGCAGCAATAGCTTTTGAAGAAAAAATTTGTAATGGAGTCGAGTGTTACATCAGAAGCCTAGCCAGAACCCCTTCATTACATGGAGGCTGAAGTCAATGGAAAGAGAAATGGTCATCAGTGAGCCTTGGTCTCCTTAGCACAATAGGTCCTTAAGTAGCTAGGAAAGATCTAGTTTCATGTTCTTATCAAAAAGAAAGAAACTCAGAGAATGGGAACAGACGTCTATCCAAAGCTATAAAAATATTTTTTCCCAACTAAATGTGTTGGGCTCTGATGCACTGAAAGGACTATTGAAAGAAAGAATAGAAAGAATTTCAAGAATTTAAAAATTGCTACTTTATATCAAGAATCCCAGGACAGCCCCACAAACTAAAACTCAAGTGTTGGTTCTCGTCTTAGGTAGGAGAGCATATGGGGGTGGTCATGAGCTCCTCCAGTGACCAGCCATGCAGCTTGGACACGTAACTTCTTATCTCTGTGCCTCAGTGTTCCTGGCTGTGGTATGGGGATAACGGCAGAACCTACCTCATGGGGCTGTGAGGATTACTGAGGCAGAAGGCATACAGTGCTTAGAAAAGTATGTGGCCGTAAACACGTAGCTATTGTTTGTATCTGATATGCAGTCTATGAATCCATAATCAATCTCTTTCATACAAAACTTTTGCCTGCTCAGACAACAGTCATCACTGAGCCAAACAATCTGCAAACCCCCACCACTCTGCTTCCTGAGGTATTTCTGTAGGATGGAACCCGGAGAGCAGACGGGCAGCGCAAACTCACCAGTGGTGCCGGTAGGACAGCTGGTGCACACCACCTCCTGCGTCTTTGGGACGACGGCGCAGCTCGAGCCCCCGGGGCACGGGCAGGGCTGGCAGTCGGACGAGCTGCCCGAGGTGGAATCGCCATAGTACCCATCGCCGCACCTCTCACAGTGGGGGCCGGCTGTGTTGTCTCTGCAGTCACACACACCTGTTTGGAGAGTGGGTATGAGAAAAAAGGCAAGTGTGCCAGCAAACAGGACCAGGAGCACTTTCCTGCCCGTCCGCTGGGGAGGATTTAGGTCTAGCAGCCACCCAAGATCATGGTCTCACCTGTCTCGGGGTCACAGGTCTCACTGTGCCCATTGCAGGTACAAAGCACACACGGGCTGTATGGCCCGAGACTCGGAGTTTCTCTTCTGTAACCCGAGAGGCACATCTCACAAAACTGCCCTCCGTATCCCACAGGACAGGTGCAGGACTCCACCCAAGTGGCAGGCACCCCGGGCCCCGGGCGAGCACTTGTTAGGGTGACATCATCCAGATATCCGGCACCTGTGTATGGTATGGATAAGAGAGTCACTGAACTGGCTTCTGTACTCCAAAAGCTTACAGAAAGTTAATAAAGCCAAAGAGTAATCAGACTCAAAAGTCCAGAGACAATCAGCTATTAGCTTAACTCATCTGTTGGAGGAGATTTACTAGAAAACAGCGTTCACGACAGTCATGGGGTACGTGGTGCTAAGGATCGGGAAGGGCAGGGTAGCAAACACATGGTTAAACACACACAACCTGATGTGTGGGATTTGACAGTTGTCTCATTCACCAAGGTGAAAAAGGAAAAGCACTGGACAATACTCTGGGCCAAGAGGAGATCAGAGCAAGAATGGAGGGGACAAGGAGAGTTTAAGTCTGTAGCAATTAAGCAGTGTTTTTGTTCTTCTGCCACGGAAGCAGGCCCTAACTGTAGAGTTCAGGGATAAGAAAGCAGGGAAAGCACCCGCCAACAAGCACCACTCAATTATACTTTTTTGCCCTGCACAAAATAGGAAAAACTGGTAAGTTTTAATACCCAGGGCTACTTTGGCAAATATGCAATTATTCCAAAGCCAGTATGCCATCTATCACAATGCTTCCCTGCTTCCAGAAGAAAATAAAAACAGAGGAAGCCATATATTGGCTTAGACCAGTGGATCATCCAACCCATCAGGGCACGTGAGTGGCAGTCCTTAATTCCATATTTTCGATGTTATGAAATATCACCTGCCTTTTATAGAATTCTTAGAAATCGACAACCTCAGGTTGAAGGACACCTCTTTTATGCCTGCTCTGAACCTAGTTGGTTTTAATATATTTATGGATTTTGTCAACAGATCATGAGCTACACCCATTGGCTAATATGCTTCCAATTCTAACCATTCTTAAGTCTCCCATCCTAAAAAGTATCCTGCCCTTCCCTAAAAAGTTCCTCTAATCTTGTCCCTGCTCTTGAATTATAATCCATCTCTTTTCCTTCCCTTACAGCCAAACTTCTTAAAACAATAAGCTTTACTTTACTTCATCACCTTCAAATTACTTGTCAAAGCCCTGCAACATAACTTCAGTTTCAACGCTTCTTTAAAAAAAAAAAAAAATCACCAATGATTCCTTAGTCCCCTGATCCAAAATCCAATGGCACCATCTTTATAAACCCATTATTTCTCCTCCTTAAAATTCTTTCTTTTCCCCCTTGAGTCTCCATGCATGGCCCTTAGATAGCTCTGTTTCTGGGGTTGCACTTTTTTTTGTCTTTTGTCTTATTTCTGAGTTTAAAAATTATACTTTTGTCTTATTTCTGAGTTTAAAAATTATTGCCCATAGGGGATCAATTTTAGATTCCAGAGCTCCAGTCCTAACTTATCCCAGACCATTATTTCTAACAACTTATGAGATATTTTCATCTGGATATTCACGTAGGCATCTCAAAAACCAACACATCCAAGCTGCTAGATACCACTCACAACACCACACCACCGGCCCGACTCTACCCGAACAGCTTGAGCTTTCTACAGAAAAAGGTCCGTGTTAAAAAGAAAAAAAAAAAAATTATAGGAAAAGAATTTTTAAGGCGTACTGAAAACAGCTTTGTTTATCTAAATTATAATGAACCTTCACTCAGGAATTCATAATTTTTCATAATTTAGCCAATAGTTTAAAGGGCTTGATAATTACATAGCAATAAATAAAAAGAAATAAGGTTAAGCATGTGAGCCAGCAGAATTACATGTAAGATTCTTAGACTATATTTAGATATAAAGTCCCCTCATTAGGCTTAGTCATTATAAAACAATGCCATTTATTAATGCTAGCAAATTTTCTCTAGGTCCTTGAAAGTGGTTAAACAAATGCATTATTTTTATACATAATTCACATATAATGAGATAATTCATTCCACTTCTTTAGGATCAGTGCTACCGCAGTGGGACTTTAGAGATAAACTTTTGCATTACTGTTGATCCTTTTACCTAATCATCTTAATGTTCTTAAATTATACCATAACTTACTTCTCTCACTATACGTCCCACGGATTTTGATAGAGGTCAAATTGTTTAGGAGCTTCTGAAATTCGAAAGGGGTAAGAGGAGGCCTCCAAGGGTAATCTGTGGCTTCATGGAGCCTAGGGAGAAAGAAAGGGCCACGTTAACCTCTATAAGGACAATTCTGGGTGCTGAGAAAGCATTTCTTATGCATTTATGCCGCCAAAAATGCAATGCTCTGACAATCTAACCAAGTCAGAAATGGGTCTGTTGGTTTGACAGTACAACTGGAAAGGGTACAGTAAATAAAGGGAAGGCTTCCTTTTCCAAAGTCACCTTCATAACCAAGACGTTTTTCTTCAACAGCTTGAGGACTGATAAGCTTAGGTAAAGAAACCACTTTTATAATTCTGGTTCAAGTCAGATTTTACAAAGAAGACCTTCTTACCTGAAGACATACTTCACAGTGGTCTCACTCGGATAGGAATTGCCCTGAGCGATCAAGGGCACAGACACTCTCAGGCCAGCTCCCTCGAGCACCAGGTCTTCTGCGGAGAGGCGAGTGTCTCGCCTGTCCACGCGAAAGGAGAAGGAGAGGTTCTGACCATAACTCAACACCTGCTTGCCCAAGAACTTCGCTGGAAAGCAGACACAGTGGTGTGTGAGAACGTGAGAATGAGAGTAAACAGGAGCTCTTTCACTCCAGACTGAGGCCAAGCCTTACTTACCGGGGGCAATGAAGTACCTAGGAAAGTAGCTATCTGAGATGACGGTGATATCCTGCCTCGCAGAGGACCACTCAAGTGACGCTTCAGAGCCATCCCTTTGTTCCACACGCCACCCGTCTTCATCTGCAAGCACAGAATGAAAACACAAGTGCCATCACACTGTGAACATCCTGAATCCAGGTCCTCTATACACCACGAAAATACATAGAAAGTCACCGATAAATATTTTTAAATACATGGATCCTTTGACAATACCTGCATATGCTAGGCCCCTCAAACTGTATTTTGATTTCACATAAGTGTACACTATAGTAAACTCTAAAGCCATAGATTTTCATTAAATTAAAAAGCCAAACAGGGGCGCCTGGGTGGCTCAGTCGGTTGAGCGTCTGCCTTCGGCTCGGGTCATGATCTCAGGGTCCTGGGATCGAGTCCTGTATCAGGCTCTCTGCTAGGTGGGGAGTCTGCTTCTCCCTCTCCCTCTCCCTCTGTGCTCTCTCTCTCTCAAATAAATAAATAAAATCTTAAAAAAATAATAAAAAGCGAAACAAGGAGCCAAACAAAAAAAAATCATGTACATTTAAAAACAAAATGTTGCCACTACCAAAAAATCCTCAAAAAGTTACTGATTTTTTTAAAAAAACTCCAAGTCCAGTCTTGTAATACTGGGAGACAGAAGGCAAGGTCCAAATTACCGATCTGAAAGGTAGAGGTTATAGGATAAACACTGTAGCCAACAGCATTTGTACAGACAGAAGAATGCCCGAAGCAGAAGCAGGGTGTGCAACCCCTAGGATTAGATGATTCCAGATTAAAAAATCCAGGTTTGCATCTGAAACACATAAAGATAAAATCAGGAATTTTTTGGACTTGAAATAGGAGACCAGAAAGAACACAATACAGCCACAGAAAGAACAAGTTACCTCTCACAATTGAAGCCTTCAACGTTGTCTTTGCAAACACATCTTCCTGTTTCAACATTACATTCATCTACGCTGCCAGAAGGATTACAAGAGCATGGCCTGTTGGATGGAAAAAGGAATAAAACAGAGAGAAGAGAAATGAGTAAGAAATTCCACTCTTAAAGTCAGCCTTTTGTTTTATATGTTAACACATTTTTTTAAAAAAGGAATACATAAAAAAGCAAAAGGAGTCCTAAAGTCAGTTTCATATTTGGCTTTGGTTTCAATCAAGGATGCCCGTCACATTTCGATACTAAAAACCCTGCTTCATCTCTGCTACAAGCCAGTCCTGGACCATCATTACCAGCTAGACGTTCTTGACAATTACTATGGGGGAAAATGTGTATACGGCTGCAGACAAGCCACGAGATCTCTTATTCTGGATCAACCACATTTAGATTCTGCCCCCTTTCTCTGGTTTTGAAAAGTCTTACCTGCACCCTGCCTCCGTGAGAGAATGGTATCCGGGCTGGCAACGGTCACACTTATCCCCCATCACGCCCGGCTTGCAGCTACACCTACCATAGCTATCACACTGTGTGCTGAGAGAACCTGAAATTTAAAGAGAAACATAGGGAAAATTAATATGTCAAAGAAAAAAAAAAAGGTAACTAAAAACAATGCCTGAAACCCAAGATGTAATCTCTAGATGGTTGCAGAGAGAAGAAAGATCAAATTTTAAAACCTAATTGTCTCAAAACCGTATCCTTTCAAGCCATAACATTTGAACTTTCTAGACACACCCCCTGCTCATCAGTGTTGAAAAACAAGTCACTCTGCACCCAGGGATAGACTGGTCACTTCTCTGGGGGCAAGCCCGGGCTCCTGAGGGCCCAGGTCGAGAATTTATGTATCTACACGCACAACACAGTAAGGGTCAAACTCTTGAAAGAGTAGAGCAGACTCAGAGCGCTCTACATCTCCGAACACACACAACGTACTGAGAAAGCTCAGCCCTTTGAGGATCGTAAACCAAACAAAATCATTAACGAGGAAGAACTCACGAAGCAGCTAACCTTTTCCAGTCAAAGTTCAAATAGTCTGTAGGATCAGGTTACTAATTATTTACACAAAACCATTACTCAGGCCAACCCCACACTTATTTATACACACCAGAAAATCATTGGAAAGTTTAACTTGGTTAAACAGAGTGGAGGTGGGGGGTCAGGGAGAGCCTGAGTCATTTGCCTGGGACAAGAGTGTGCACACTTCCACTCTTCACCCGCACGGACGCCTAGGAAGCAGAACTTTGTTTTCTGGGGGGACAGGGAGTACTGATTTTGTCTTTCTAATCCATCGGGCTGAGGCTGGCATTGCCTGTCACTCACCCACAGGACTACAGTGACAGGGAGAGCAGGCTTCGTTGTTCCCAAGGCGGAAGAAATTCTCCCGGCATCTCTCGCAGTTGGCGCCATCTGTGTTACCCTGGCAGTTGGTACAGTGGCCGCCGTGGCCGGTGGACCGGTATAGTTCGGGGTCAAAGTAGCACTCCTGTGATCGGCCATTACACTCACAGGCTGTGGGCCAAAACGTACGGGTTAAGTCAAATCCTTCGATGAACAGCATTTCAAAAGACTCTAAGAAACCAAACCACGCACGTCTCTGTGGCACAGCGGGTGGTAGAAGAACACCCACTTGGTGCGTTGTTCATTTGAAAACAAAAACAGGAGGTCAATAAAGGGTTTATAGATAGCCAGGCTATCAGTTTACTGGGAGATGTTCTTATCAAAATCAATGCCATCGTAAAATACAAGGAATTCCTGTACTTAGGAATCTCCAGGCAATTGTTTATATACAAGTGAAAAGCAAGTCAAATTGCAAATTTTCTGAATCTTTATCCTTCGTTCTAATACCAACTCCAACGACAGGGGCCAGTTTATATTCAGGCTTTCATTTACCTTAACTTTTTGGGCCCCAGACGATTGAAAATGTTAAGACACTAACTTTCAAAGTGCCAGATTGCTTGCAAGGCCAGACTGGCATCACCTGACACACGTGGGTTAAAATTAGCGCCTCCGTGGAAAGAGGCAGCACTGAAGGGAGATCTAGCTTCACCAGACACATCCATCTCCCGGGGAGCCTCAGTGCCAACTGGGTTCTGCATTAAGTAACTGCGTTCCCTGCAGAGCATAATATATTGTAAGGACAAGTATACGTAGTTACAGAACTTCTTTTCTATATTTATAGTAAGTTTATTTTCTTAGAATTACTGATTTCACATAAAGTACAGGCAGTATCTTGAGCACTAAATACAGTTTTATTTGATTTCAGATAAACCAGGTTGTTTTAAAAAAATGTTTGAATATCTATTTTTTCTTTCCTGTTACCTCCCCTTCTTTACAATCAGTTCTTTCGCAGTATTATACTTGAAAGCTTTTTAGAAACTTGAACCATTGGCACCAAAAATTAGAGTTGTGTTAAGTAACTCGGAGCACTCCCTTTCTCTTCTTCATTAGCTATTTCTTCTCTTCCCTCAGCCTCCCTAGATCATCCCGCACATCCCACCCCGGCCAAACCCAGCCCATCCCCACCTAAATGGTTTGGTGCTCTGGGACTCTGAAGCAGAACAGTCCCCTTGTCTACACTGTCCTAACCCACCGGTAAAGCAGACGCTCTGTCTCCTTCACTATCAACGAGGAAGAGAGAAGGCTGTCACGTTCTCTCCTCCAACCCCAGCATCCTGACAATACTGTCGTACTGTCCCAACCTCCAGATACTTCACTCTTCGAAGTGCTGAAGGGACCCAAGGAGGAAGGCAAACTGATTTAATTTGTCATCTAAGTCCTTTAGAAACGGTATTCAGTTCATTTGCCAACCCCGGAACATTTTCACAACGTTCTCGGGGAGACTCAAGATATGACCCCATTGCTAAGCAAAATACTTTTCAAACACATGTACATTTATTGAAATGTCACATCTTTGGCACATTTTACTGTTTCTGTTAAGACCTTTATCATGTGGCTTCTCACACTGGCTATTCAGTAAAAGAACTGAAGTTCAAGCAAGCGCCTAGAATTCTAAAGGAGGCTGTACAATTTATCTTCATATCTGAGGTGTGCTAAGGAAAAGGAAATATAAGAAAATCTGCTCTAGGCAACTAAAAAAATAGTCACGAGTCACGATACTGGTCATTTCTCAAGGTTTCTGCCAATCATTCCAGTGAGTTCAGAGCATCTCTCTTATTCCTTTATCAAGAGTATATGATAAGAAGTATTTATAAGGTCATAAAAAATTATAGCTGCTTTAAAAGTTTCTTAAGTCCTTGACAAAGCATGATGACATAGTTTCCTGGTTCCTTTCTCTTGAAGCTTCTTTCTCTATCTGTTCAGAATAAACAAGCCACGACGAAGGGATAAAACAATGTGCAATCTTCTTCCTTTTATCCTTTTCTAGAAATACGAGGATCTACTTTCCTTCCCAAAGCCACCCACCTCTGTACGGAAGGACTAGGAAAATTCTCCCGGCTGTGCTCTTTAGTGAAATAAAGGAAGGATAATTTTGAGAAATAATCTTTGGAATGGCAGTCTTAGTCTAGAACTCAACGCACCAAATACATGGTCATCAATGACACTGACTGCTTCAGTAAATGACCGTTGGTAGGAAAATATTTTAACATGCAGCAAAGACAGGACTAGAGAAACCGTATTTTATAGTAGGCTACACTGGCCTGGCCCTCGGATCTAAGTGAAGTTCCAAACCTTGGAGCTGCTGCTCCCACTCTGGTATGTGTGTCCATGAAGCAAACACAAAATGAACATACTTTGTATTCACAGCCAGCTGCCTTCATCTACGATTTTCCTCTGATGGGCATGTGGTTTACCATTCTATGCTCTCCAATTACGGAAGAAGCTCTGCCTTTCAGAGTTCTCCTTTCAAGGAGGAACAGAAGGAAGTCACCCATT